>NC_047126.1:17671840-18021467 GCF_009829125.3 Periophthalmus magnuspinnatus
AACAATAAAATAGATCTAAACCTGGAGGCAAGGTCCTTCATGAATAAAATAAGAGGTATCTAACCAGCAACTTGCATTGGGCTTATCTTCCAATAAATGTAATAAATTCTTGTCTAGCCAGGTGTGCTAAATAAGTTTTTTGGTAGAGACTATGCTATCTGCTCGTCTCCATGGAGATGTCAATGCTTGATCTCAGGGGTGTCCAAACTTTTTTCACAGAGTGCCACATACTGAAACATATTGGAAGCAGAGAGCCATGAACCAGAGTCAATACAGAGAGTCAAACGGTGCATTTAACACAGGTCTGATAGAGCCATTGTACCTTTAATAAGGCTTGGAAGATTATTTTTAGGTCTGTGTCACATTACAATGTGATGTTATTCAGGATATAGATGTTGAATCTCTTCAGTCTGTAATAAAAAAAAAAAACTTTCTGATCAATTGGGCCAGTTTAGAAGGATCTTGCATTTGTCTTGTATTTATTCAATTGGTGGTGCTTTTATTGCTAAAAAATACCTTGATAAACTTCTTATAATGGCCCTGTGTCTCCATATAGAAAAAAGTTTAATGCTATACTGTGGAATATTACAAGCAAAACAACATCATTCTCTAAGCAAAAAAAAAAAAAAACTAATAAAAAACAACTAAACAGACAGACAGACAGACCATCTGAAAAGCTAGTGCAACTTTAAACCAATACCAAGAGAAATTGAGGACATCAGATAAAATGGGGCTATTCAAATATGACATAAGAAAACAGCATACCATTAGTTTGAAAAAGAAAAAGCAGTTACCCATCATGGTTATGCTTTTCTTGAGTAAGTAAACCTAAACTAGTCTACATAAAAAAGAAAAAAAAGGCTTTGTGGAAGTCTCTGATTGTGATGTTGCATATTTAATATTTGTCTTTTAATTATGTACTCTAAAATTCTGTTAACTACAGAAGGAAACTATTCAAATGCACTTTATGCTACATCTTTATTGTATCTGTTATGCAGGTTGCAATGCCCAGTGGAAACTTGTACTAATCATAAAATAACTGGACTAAGTATATTAGCTCACACTGTACTAGATACATGCAGCACAGCAATATTCAAATCTGCTTCCAGTGCAGATTTAACCACAAGCCAATGCAATGAAATATATTTACTGCAATCAGGCCATAACACAAGAATGGACACTGGAATGGATAGCCCCCATGGGAAAAATATAATACGTAGTCCATTTCAATGCACAAGGGGCTGGGTTTATGTCAATTTTAATGTATTGTGTGTTGCCACTCATGGTGCCTCACCAGAGGCCCTAGAGTATAAGCACTTCTGTATTCATTAAGGGTGCACTATGTAACTTTTCTGATGAGGGTTTTTTGAGCTGCTGTGTCCAGATAGTGTGCAGATAGTATTACTTTCCCCTGAATGTTCTACATTACTGCATCAGTGTTGCATTTATTCAACTACATAATGTTACACGGCTCTTCTCCAGACATTATCCTGACTCTCCGTTTGTGTGAAGGCGTAGACCAACCTTCTATAGACATTATACCGAGAGGTTAACTCAGGTGTACACCAAGTGCACTAATCAGCTCAAGAGGCGTGTCAACACAAGGCACAGATACAAAGAGACAAAGGCAACCAAGATGACTCCTGACCAACAAGTGGGCAGATGATGACACTGGAGCTGATGACACAGCTGACGCAGAGATCCAGTAAACCCTGCATAATGCTGCGAACAATCACCTGGCATCTGAGAGAACACGTGATTCACATTATCATATATTTACATATTCATACCAGGTTCATTTGAAGATTTATTTAGCCTGTTCAATAGGCTATTGAAAGTTGTAACCAATGTCTGAATTTGTCTGAAATAATATTTTGATCATTTCTATTTATTTGTATTTAATAGACCATGAAAGCAGCTGCAATTTCCCAAAATTCTGGAACTTTTTTTTATTTTATTTTTTTAATCATCTGCTTTACACAGTGCTGATTGTGAATGTGTAGGCCCTTTATAGTCTAATCTAATCTATCCACAGCAGGATCACCTCCCCCCGTGAGCTGCATACTGCCCTCGGTATGTGCTGTCAGGATTTTCTAAGGAGTGAAAGGCCAGTTTGATGGACATCTGCTACTGTGAAACGCTCTGGTTCTGTGGAATACCAGAGTCAGAGCCAAAGGTAAAGTGTCTTTTTTACTATCTGCTTTGGAAATGACTCATTAGGAACTTAATTTAAATTTTTCTGCCTTAAATTCGCAAAGGACAAAAATGTGAAGAAATGCAGCTGCATCAGTAAATTTTCCACACGGACCTTTCCTGCCCACCAAACACACACAGATGGCTTTCATGCAGACGACTTTTATGCAGAAGGCTGTGTGTGCAGGATGTTACAAGATCGTATTTTCCCCTGCTGTCTTCATTGATAGTTTCTTTTATGGTTCAGTTTGTGCAGTGAATGGTGCATCAAAAGCATCAGATCACTAACAGCCTCACCCACCCTGTACCTGTATCTATCTTGTATCTGTAGGAGCCACTGCTGCACGTCTTTGCTCCCGCCCCGACTCATTTACCCAGCCGTGTGGATCAGTACACGCCCAACAGCCTGTCATGGCGCTGCGTGTGAATGAAACTGTTGTGACATTATCCTACTAAGATTCTCTGCACCTTGTCCGATGATGGTGTGTGAAAAAGTATTGAGAATCAGATACTAATTAATACTAAAAAAAATAGTATCGGAACTAGATTCTCCTTTGACCAGGTATCGATACTAACACAGCAACATGGACTCTCCTTTAAAACAGTGTAACGCACTGCTCTGATTTGTTTAATCCATATACACCATGCTCCCACAAACTGAAAATAGTTCACTTTTAAATCTGACAACCTTTTGGCAGTTTAAGGCATTACTTATTTCTGCTTTAGTTGAAGCTAGTCCCTCCTAATAGTAGTTAATTTGTTTACCCATTGCTATGGTGATGCTCACAGCGTAGCAATACAGAACAGTGATTAACTGTTGCCGGGCTACCTGTGTGGATATACATAAATAATGAAATTGCCATAAGAATACTCACTGACCCAGGTATAAGACCACACAGAGCAGTACACGCTCATGGAACACTATGGAACATACCTAGAGGACTCAGGAATTACAGATATATAACACCACATGGTAATATAAAAGAGAGTACTATGATTTCACATAGTGAATTCTATTATCAAAAGACAGACTGTGTTTTATTATCATCATAGAATCAGAGTGGGTATTGAGTATTAAGTCTATTCCTTGGTATCAAAAGTTGGAAATTTTAGTATTGTAACCGCACTACTATAGAGATAAATATGTTTAACTTCTGTTAATGTCTGTTGAACATTCCAGCTACAGCAATAACAGCTCCACAGACAAAGAAGTGATGGGCTTTCGACCAGAAAAGTTACACAGTGCACCTTTAAAGTCATGGGAAACAGCTGAACCAGAGCATTTGTGGAGAACCATTATAACACTAAATCTACCATTGGCAAGTTATTTTTATCTATTCCCATTTTAATTTACAGTCACATATTCCCTGTAGAGTAGAGTGAGAAGATGTCGGCTCACCATGGACCGCGATGGTTTTCTTGTCCTGCATTATGGCACTCCCCGCGGACACCTGCACAGTCACTGAGTTGGATCCTTCCCGGGAGAATGTGCACGCCACACTGCCCTCTAGAGTGATGAGGGGCTGCTGCACACACAAACACATGGGGAAATGAATGAATGACATAAACACAGTTATAATGTCCATGGGGAAAGCCTTATAAACAGTAGGTTAGAGCTTGTTCCCAATTTTGAACCACAAGTGGAGAACTCAGAATGAACTGTTAGCCCCGCCCAGTTTATCCCTCGCTCTGAGCCTGAACCATGACAGAGAAACAACTGTGGGATAGTCACAAGCAGTTATTTCCAGATGGCACTCATTCAACAATAGCTCTGTTTGGATGCAATTGTCTGTTCCTGATGACTGCTTCCTTATGGTTCTCATCTAACAAAAGGCTGTTAAAATGTAAGCTATTTTTTTTAATCACAAGCAACTTAAACAGAATACTGACAAAATATAAGTTGTTTTCCTGAACTAGAAGTGCTTATTGCTTTCCCACCAACCAGAGTTTCCTATTCAAAGTATGCACAAGCAGATATTTCCTTTGTGTCGCTGAGCAAGACACTTACGACACTTACATTGGGCACTGAGTCACAATATATGGCATGTTCCAAATAATCATGCAACTGAAATAAAAAAAATAAAAATAAACTCAACTCATACACAAATATCCTCTTAATTAAAATATTCTAATGATGAAGTACAACAACAACAGCTACTACTACTACTGCTTCTGCTACTACTAGAATTAGTACTACTACTACTATTGTTAGAGCAATTTCATTTCGGTGCTGTTTCTAGGGCACTTACAGCCAGCTCAGTCCTTGTTATCTTGGCCTATGTCACCAGAAGTATAATACTCGCTACAATGAAAGCATAGCCAGACCAAACTGTACTAGACTGGAATGGACAACACTATTACAATGTCTTGAGGGTTCATGTCTCTTCTCTTGTGTTAAAACTCAAGTGTCATGCCTCCTCGGGCTACAACAATTTATTCTACTTCTACTACTACTACTGCTACTACTACTACTACTAGAGTACTACTCATTCTACTCATATTTCTACTCCATAGGCTACTCTTCCTCTTATTATTAATGCAATTTAGTTTAGTGAGCTTAATTTTCCATTTGGTACCACACACACACACAGAGCTTTGTGCCTTGTTGCATTGAAGTCCTGGTCCTTAGAGATTTCCCACAGTACCTCATTATTCACATCTCCATTTGCTCTTCACATGGGGCTAGCTGAGATGCTAATGCCATCGCGGCGCATGTTAGCACTACAGAGCTAACTGTCCGTCATGGCGGAGAGCTTCATGTTAATGCTGAGCAAACATTTACACAATAGTAATAATGAAGCCAGATTGCATAAACTAGAGCATTTCTATATAAAGCTTTGAAATATGCACTACATCTACTGTGCCTGACAATTGGGATTCACGCTATTTTTACACACTATACTTTTTTTCAGAAGCAAACCTGGGTTATTCAATTATAAAACTATCATAATTCTAAATAGATTTTTTTTTTGCTTTGTTTTTTGCACTATAGAAATAATATTTTCCTCTTGCTTCATTTTACAAAGTCTAAGAAAATAGCAAACAAATGAAGAAAAAATACTCCTAATATAAGATACCTAATATCAGTCAATTGGCCCTATATCCTACTAAATATACTGTGCACTGATTCTCTTTAAAACTTACTTTGAAACTTTTGAGCAGAATATCTGATATATACACCTCAGTGACCATCAGTAATTAACTCCATGTATATCTGTCAGCTCAGCATTTCGCACAATGGCTTTCAAAGCTGATTAACAAGGCCACAAGTTTTTGCAACCTGGTTCTGCACAGAAATAATGATTGCGTATTTTAGAGCACATGGAGTCAGCAACCTACTTAATTACAAATGGGCAGAGGTGCAAAGAGTATAGAGAAACATAAGGAGACATGGAGAGAGCGTGAAAGTCTTAGGGGTACCTCTGTGTTATTTCCTATCCACCAGATGTAGGTGACTGTTCCCACTTGGCTCGGCCACAGCACTGCAGTCAGGTTCACCTCCTTATTCCTCACAGCCACAAAGGGAGCGGAGAGATGGATATACTCCAACTGACCTACTCGCAAACACACATGCAGCATACGGTTAGTACAAAGGAGAGATACAACTTATACCAAACAGTAGCAAATTAAACAGGAAAATAGCATGAAAGAGTAAAATGGACTGTAAAAGAGAATATACTGCAAAGAGGAGTATCCTGAAGTCAATCCGTCTTTGGTAAAAAAGTAAAGGGATTTATAAATGGTATTTTCTCATCTTTTATTGTATTGATTAGTTCATTGCCATCATTACATTTATTGTTCATTGATGCCATTTATTTATTTACATTTTAATTCCATTACATTCAGCCTTTATTATTATTATTATTATTATTATTATTATTATTATTATTATTATTATTATTATTATTATTATTATTATTATTATTATTATTATTATGTATTAATTTTATTTTTTTCTATCATGCTATCACATTTTTATCCCAATTTAGTGCGTCCATCCAGATATATGCTATCCATGTCCATTGCCTGCAAAAACTGAATGCGGGGCAATGTAGGGCATGATGTGGGCTATAAATGTTGAAATATACAAAATAAAATAAAATAAAAAAATCTTCCTAGTCTAATTATTTTCTGGACCTATTTTTTGAAAAGAATAACCATCAGTTCCTCAGTGTCCATGTGGAGAAAAAGGTCTTTGAGCTCATCTCAGTGTAAACAAAGCCAAAGATGTTGCAAAGAAGCGTCACAGTTTTATTTATTTATTTAATACCATAGATGTCATACAATGTTCTTTACCTGCACAAAAAGGGAAAAAAAAAGTGTTGTTTTGTCACTGTATGTTATATCTTAGCTTTGGAAACTCAAACATAGAAGTATGAAGCTTATATGTGTGCGTGTTTGTACAAAATTCTCTGCAGCCCTCGCTCGAGTTGCTTACCATCTGTGTGTTATTTTTCATTCGCGAGACTCCTGAGGACGCAGCGGCTTTATTTGTACGGCTGGCACATACGATTGACAGATTGGAGGGAGCAGCCGCACTCCCTGATCAATAAGTCAGCTCCATTACATCTGTCACCCAAAGCCACAGGGGGCGCCGGTGGTCAGTCTTACATATTACTCCTGCCTCTTTCATATAGGCACCAAAAATCTGGATTCCAGGAATAAGGCAACTCCGGAGAAATAGGATTTGTTCTATCTGACTTGTTTGTTTGGAGATTGGAGGAGGGGGCTTGGTCTGTGCCGAGATAGAGTGTGTACATGCTGACAGTCACAATCCCACTCTATGTGATAAAAAAATAGGGAAACTGAGGAATAGTTGAATGTGTAAAAAGAGACTCATATCTGTATGAATGTACGTCACACAGCTTAGAAAAAAGTAAATGCGAGTGTGTGCCACGGCGATAGGGAAACTGATGGTTCGGTCAAAATGAATTGGGGAAGTTTTTCAAGATATCAACAAGGTATTCACATTGTGGCCTGGGTTTATGAAAATAAAACATTTATTTTCAAAAAGATGTATAGTGCTTTATGTATTACAGTGAATGTTGGATTATAGAAAATATAGACTGTATAAAGAAGTGGACTAAGGGAGTGTGACTTCACCCATAGTTTTCAACTCCAGTCAAATGAAGCTCATCGAGGCTAGAGCAGTTATAGGGACAAATTTAGAGCCGAGTATGATATTAAATTATCTATAATGATTTTATTAAATTACAGGTAAAAAAAAATAGTGCAGTTACCTCCTTGTCTCCATGATGATATAGATATGTTTAATGCCATGCTGTGAAACATTCCAGGCTAAACAATCTTCATAGAGACAAGGGCCCTTGAGCCCTCCAACTGAAGTTACGTAGTGCACCTTGAATACAGAATGTGTGGACAGTGGACACCTGTAGAAGCCCTATACCTTGAGTGACAAGCAGGTGTCAGTTATGACGTTTTTAAATTTAATTTAATTCATTTATTTAATGAAATACATGAAGTTGCTTAATAAGTTCACTTTTATAGTAAAAACAGGTAGTGCTACTTAATTCAAATTGTATTTAAATCTAAGATGAAAATGATACAAAGCAAATGTATTCCATTATTCCCTGTGGGGTGTTGTATTTTCACTTTTTAAATAAGGCTCCACTTTGCATCCTGAGCCTGTTCTTGTTGATGGGGTTTCGTCTAATCCCTGCCTCAGCACTGAGCCTAAAGCACATGTCTCTACACACTACAGCTGGGAACCACTTCTTCTCCAGTTCGATGCTTTGTTTTGTATTTTTTTTATATGTAAATCAAGGAATGAATAAAATAAAATAAATTGTCCTACATTTATATAATGAAAATAAAAAGTATTTTAAAAAACATATTTTTTTGTTTAGTTTTTTTTTTTTTTTTTTTTTTTTTTTTTTTTGAGCACTTCTTATGTAGTCCATTTAGTCCATAACTCAGATCATGCACCCAAAACTAAAAATCAGTTTTCAAGCCATTTAGATATTGTTGTACCAGTGTTTCTGAGACTCACAGTTGACGTGGAGGTACAGGACTGCAGTCTCAGAGCCCAGACTGTTCTCTCCTGTGGCTGTTACTCTGTAGATGCCCACAGCTCTGTAGATGTGCCTGATGCCTTCCTCGATGGAGCTCACGTTGGAGTAAGTCACGGCGTGTCCATCTCCAAAGTCTAAAGTGATACTGGTCCTTGCCCCATCGCCCTGAACAAGAGTGTATGACACAAAGTGATTTATAATAATTCATTCAGTAAAGTAGAATATGGACAGACAGAAATGAGTAATCTGGAAAAAAAACAACAACAAAAAAAACAAACAAAACATGAAACTAAAATAAAGACCATAAATATTAGATTTGATTTAGCAAAACTGACTGTGGATAAATAATAAATATTGGACATTGGCAGTAATGTAAAGGTTACAGCTGAAATACCCAACTTTTTCTGTCATAAATTAGAGAAAAAAGTGAGCTGTAAAAGCAGAACTTTGTTTGCAAGAAAGAGCCATGTGGGTCATTGTATGATGCTTTGTGATGAGAGCTGATAGGCTGTACTTTGATGGTCCACCCTGTTCCAAGTTCAACACTTTTCTTCAATTTTTCTTGTTTATATTTCCATATCTTACCATATAACACAGAGTCATTATTGAATACTGCCCCCATCTGATTTAATGTAATAATGAGCATGTCCTACCTCCTCCAGAAACACAAGGAAGGTGACATTGGCTCCGAGGGTGGCAGTGTGGGTGCCCTCGCTGGTGACCAGGTGCAGACCTTTGGGTGCTTGGATGGGACATGGCTGCCTCCGGGCCGTGTACTGCACACTCACCCCCGCAGTGCAGTTATTAGAAACCACTTTTCTGTAACTAAACACATAAAACAACTGCATTATAGTGGAGATATACAGTAAGTCCACGTGTATATACATGATTATTTCAAATGTGGAAACACTTCCACTTGTTGGAATATTTGGCAGGTATTGGTTTTCAACATATTTGTAGTGTATTGTAATCATATCAGTATCATGGGCTATGTACGTAGAATCATGACGTGTGTAGTGTGTGGTGAAGACCTTGTATTTTTCTGAAGCACTTTCTTCTCTTTGTGCTGCTGCTGTTTGAGAGTAAAGACTCTTCTACATAAACAACAAGGCCTTTTGACAGAGATGAAAGTAATATGAGCGCTTCAACTCCTTTCACACTTTTAAAAAAGCTTTGCACTAGTTTTCATCCAAGCATTGCATTCAACTTTATTCCACTACCTCTTATTGCTACAACTTTGTACTACAAACTCCTAATACTCTTACTACTACTCTGCATCTTCACTATGTACTTTATCCACTCCACTTCACTGGGATGTAAAAAGAGTTGATTTATTTTTCAAGATACAAGCTTGTCTATGTATGTAAAAATGAGTTACTACTCACATTAGTGATTATTTCTTTCTCAATTAATGAATGAATGAATTACTTAATCATTGACTTTATATGGCGCCTTTCATGACACCCAACGCGCTTTACGGTGCATTTTTTCATTCACTCCACACTGGTGGTAACCTACTTTTTTAGCCACAGCTGCCTATGGGGCAAACTGACAGAAGAGAGGCTGGCAATCTGCACCATCTGCCCCACCAACTACCACCAGCGCTCTCACGCACACACCACTTCCATACTTTCTTGTTTTACCCCCAAAAAAGAAGTGTCCATGTGTATTTTTATCATTAGTATACAATTATTTTGTATAAATTTATTTATTTGGCTATATAATTGAGTTGTTTAGCCTACATTTTTATTTTTAGCAGAGAGAATTGAAGAAGAATGCAGCATTTTGGTCAGATTTTCATCATAAGACGTTTATGAAGTGTTGTAAGTTGGCAGCATTATTTTCCCCATTATTCCTGCTTAGATCTGACAGCATTCATAAGGTCATAAAATACCACTACTTAACAGTGAGTCTTTATGAACTACATTTGGATGTTGTTCAAAAATGTCACTGTCTTAAAATACTACTTCAGTTCCACTTCATCTGATTATTACCTCTCTTCCTCCTCTGCTGGTCATCATATTTAGTCAAAGTGAGTTTCATTATTCAGCCCTCATGGGTCTCAGTTTGCCCTTGTCTGTCCCCAGTAAATTAATCTGCTGCACAAAGTTACAAGCATCTAAAAATATAATCAAGAAAGAAACAATCACTTCAAAACAACATTAATATTAATAGCAGTTCCTTTCAGTTTTTTTTAAAATAATAATGTATAGACCGTATAATTCTATGTAAATATTTGATGGCATTTTTCTAAACATGCAAAGTTGACTCACAAGTTGCCTTATAGATGAAAGCTATCTACGTGTGGATGGGTTTCAGCTTTTTGCTTTTGGTGACATTTTATGGACTTTTCATAACTCAAAAGATATGTTCAACAGTGCTAATTTTTCCAAGACTGATGGATAGAAGACCCAATCATCACACACTTTCATACAAGTAAGGTACGCTTTGTTTACACAATGGGAATGAAACCATCAAATACAAAATTTCATAAGCACTGAGCCCAGATTTTTTATTATATATATTTTTTTCTCGCGCCAATGTTTATAGATAGGCCCAGTAATTACAGCGATAGAGACAGAGCATGTAAACATAACATCTTAGTTAAGCCAATCTGACCGCTGATGTAATTAAGAATGAGTCTACTGAAGTTATGTAGAGCTACTTGAAAAACAAGGAGGAGCACTTTCTGAAGTACCTCGTAATGTCACACTGTGGAACTGAGATTTTGAGCTGTGAAGAGTGAAATACAAAGTTAAAGCACAAGGCTGTTTAAGTTACTGCCAGCGCTGGAGCTCTTATCCGTACTTACCCGGTGCTGTTGAGAAAAGTCATCCCTGTAGTGCAGCTCCTGGACATGGAGGACAGGTGGAACCAAAAGGCTGGAGCACACTTCCCGCTGGTCCGACGCTCAAAGCCATAATCACTGGAACAATATTTAACAACTCTGGATTAAAATGATTGCTGTGTATGTCCACTGTTTCTCCATGTATTATTTAGTGGTGAGTAAAGAGGCCATTAAACAGGACGTTGCCATATGTGTTGGGTCATGTGGTCAAAGTGGTACAATTATAATTACTGCATTCTACTAAATGTACCACCTGTGCTACTATGCGTCTTTGTTCAATATATTCATCCATCCATTTTGTTTCGCTTATCCTGGGCGGGGTCACGGGGGCAGCAGTCTAAGCGACGACTCCCAGACTTCCCTCACCCCAGACACTTTCTCCAGCTCCTCCGATGGGATCCTTGGGCGTTCCCAGGCCAGCCGAGAAACGTAGTCCTTCAGTTTATTCAGTTCCATTTTATTTATACAGCACATTTAAATAAAACTTAAGATGCCCCCTAGTGCTTCACTTAAAAAGTCAACAAAAAAACAAAAATACAGATAATACGACACATTGGCAAAGAACAATAAAACAATAAAACGCTGATATATCCTGTCTTGCTTGAATTAAATGCTAGGGAGAAGAGGTGAGTTTTTAGTCTAGCCTTGAACTGCAACTACTACAGACTGCGAGGATGTGACAGACAAAGGGAGACTGTTTCATTTGGGTGCAGCCAACAGGAGGTGGTCAGCTGACCTCAGAGCTCTGGGTGGAGTATACGCCTCCAGTAACTCACTCAAAAGAGGACTCATAGAGTGCAGACATTTAAACACAATTAATTACTATATGTCCAATTGTGTGTGATGTGAAGTCAGTTGTTCCAAGAATGTATGACTATTCTAGATTTAAGTATTTAGATCCCAAAATCATGCACAAAATCAAAGCAAAATACAACTAATACAAGCTACAATACATCATAGCATGGTTAAAAGCTAATATTTCCCCTTTAAAATCACACACAAACATCAAACCAGGATGAGAATGAAAACAAGTGGGAAAAGACACATGACAAAGACAGATCAGATCTTCCTGAGGCAAATTCAATTGGAGCCAAGATGGAGGAGACTGCAGTGTGACACTCGCTTAAGAGATGACTGATGCTACTCAAACCCAGACAGACGGAACAGGGCTTCACAGAACATATTAAACAACACTATACCACTGTGACATTCAAACGCTTTGCCTTTATGCGATACACTCCAATCCACCGCAGTTGTTTGTCCTAGGAATTAAACGGCCAGGCCTCAGCGCTTCCTCGAAAATGATGGGGACAAATTGGCTCAATTAATGCAACGCGCTCGCAGATGCAAAAGTGTTGTGATTGTAAATGAAAGCTATTAAGCCTGCAGATTTATGAGGGACAGGGCTGCTTCACTCAAGAGACCCGCACCCCAGAGACACCGCCGCGTAAAGGAGAAAAGAAAAGATAAAATACATTTAGCTGATAATTGTGTAGAAAGCAGGTTACGGTGTTTATATAGTAACTCCAGCTGGGGCCATGGGGAGAATGGATACACAAGCTGATCTGAGGTATGAGCTTTCTACGATACTATGACTGACCTTTGACCTACTAGTGCATACTGTCAAACAAATCTGTGGCTATTTATTGAAATTTTCACCTTCAGTATATTTATAGTGTATACAGTGTAACCCTTGGTGCCACACTGCAATCCTATAACTGTCGTAGGCAAACAGCATTTTGAATTAAACTGCAAAAAGTGACTTGAATTCAGAATATTTTTAACATTTTTTATTAGGTTTTATTGGACTTATTCAATTTAATGTATTTCTGGCTTGTCAATACAATGCTTCTTTTTTAAAGCAAAATTTACTCCCAATGAGGTAAACAAAAATCAACATATAATACCCATTTCCAGCCAAATTACATCAAGATTTTGTTAGTTTAATGCCACATCGCGGAACATTCAGCAATATCACCTCGCATCATCGAGACAAGCATCGAGATAAAGGCAGTTCTGATACGTAATAGCTAACATTTAGTTTAAAAAAAACAAAAAAACAAACAAACTTTGTTATCACCGCTGTAATACAAGTAAATACAAAATGTTCAGTTCTGACAATTTTGTATTCAAATCTAAGAAATGTATTCAAAATTATTAATAATGCAGTTCCACCTGAAAAAAAAAAAAATGAACTTTGTTCTGAACAAACTACCCCAACCACTTGGTCCTCTGTGAACCAAAATTGCATAGTTCAAAAAACATCCTTGGACTTGGCTCAATCTGCCTTTTCCTTTCAAACCATCAGATGGTCGAATCAGCCTCCAGACAGTCTGAAATTTTCTGTAGATTTGAATAATTTTAATAGAAATTTTAGTCTAGTTTTTAGTCTAGTTAAGCTGTACTGTTCTGTTTCACTGTAAAAACCTGCATATAATTATATATATATATATATATATATATATATATATATATATATATATATATATATATATATATATATATATATATATATATATATATATATATATATATATATATATATTTATATATATATTTATATATATATTTATATTTGTATAGACTGTAGGAAACATCCTGTATTGGACATGGGGACATTTTATTGTATTTTACTGCTAATGTTATTGATGAACTGTTCGTCTTATAGTGTCATTGTAATGAAATGTGTATTTTAAAATGTGTTCACCTGCTCAGGGTGGCACATGGAAAGTAGCAGTAGCTAAATTTGATACAAATCATCTTTTCTTTTGTTAGATTAATGAATCTGTACATGGTCCCTGACAAATTACGAACAAATAAATAAAGAAACAAAGAAAGTTTAAACTTAAATCAAGCCTGATTTAGTTTTGTGGTTAGTGACCTTAGACCTAGTCAAAAGTCAAGCAACAATTTTAACTTCCAAGATGAAATTTGAGATTCCTAGTGCAAACTCACACCCAGCCCTCTGTCTCACACATCATAATTGACCTGGACTTGTGTAATCTCCAAAGCTTTATAAAAAAAAAAAAAAAAAAAAAAAAAAATCAAGATTAATTACCCATTTCCAGCCAAATTAAATACAAGAAATGCTAAGAAACTATTTACATTTAAGTCTGATAGACCAGAGCAGATGTCTGTATTTACCCGGGACAGTCCCAGTTTTAAACCCTGTGTCCTCTGTCCCGGTAGATTTATCAAAAACTACGGATTTGTCCCAGTTTTGCACAAGAAATGTCCCAAGTGTCTCTATTTTTGACCATTCTGATCCCCACCAACAGTAAAGGGGAATATGTTCTCATTTGTTCAGCTAAAATACAGAACACAAGGTTGAAAATGAGCATAAGGCAAAAAAAATAAAAAATAAATTCACTGACAGAAGTCCTTGAAATGCTATTTATACTAACCATCCCAACCCGGGCGTGTCCCACTTTTGAATTTTGAAAATCTGGTCACCCTAGATAAGTAAATATTATGCTGAGTGCAAGTAATTTTTTATCTCATGTAGATAATGACGTTTTGCAGTGTTTGTTTTTTTTTTGTTTTTTTTTGTTTGTAATTGAATAAGCTAAGGTAAGGTAAACTTTATTGTCCCTAATTTGTTTTGGGCTATATAAACATAAAATTCCACGTGCAAACACAGTCACTCAGAACAGTATACAGATACATGAAGTCTAGCTCCTAAAATATCCGCTGTCTGTTAAAACCTGTACAAATCAACAGTTCATAAGCCCCGTCACAGCCATCAAAACACAGTATACAACACAAAAACTACTACTGGCGAAAAAGTGCCACAAAAATAGAGCGAGTCTCACCACTCAAAGTCGGCCTCGGTGCAGTCACACGGAGCAGACGACATAGACAAGGCAAAGCTCTGGCCCATCACACAGCGGGACATCGACTTTAGCTTTCTGTAGATCCTCTTGGCTCCCATCAGGCACGGTTCTCCCTGGGGGTTCCAAAGTATGGAAAGTATATTTAAGAGTCAAGTCACAAAAATAGCGCCATGAAATAAACTGCTTTTGTCATGCTTTTCTCTATAAACAACAAAGACATGCAACAACAATCTTTGTACAAAAGTTGTATGTGTCACTGCTTTAAATGTATACAACAAAATAGCATCCGAGAAGCTGCCAGGTCTATCTCCATTTTTAGTCTAGGTGGGAAGTGAATATGAGATGAGCTTAAAACAAGATAAAAAAGATTAGCAGGCGATAGTTCCCCCGGCATGCATTGGGTGTCACTAGTGAGACGTCAAAAAGCAGCTTGGTCTCATGAACAGACTTGGTTTTCCAATTGTGATGTTTTGATGAAAAAGTTACACTATAAATCTTTACTGGTGAGGGGTTCGTTACCTACTTGCCTTTAATATATGAAGAATTTGCTTTGCATGAAATATTTCACTGTATGAAGCCTATCTATTTTTTTTTTATTGCTAGTGGAAATATGCATTCTTACAGTGAGCGGGGGCCTCTCCAGAGACTTTTAACTTCAATTTTCTGGAGAGGTGCGCTAGATAAGTTTAATGCGTCACTGTGGAACATTCAGCAATATCATCTACCATTACTGGGGCAAGCATCGAGACAAAGGGCATTCTGATAACATTTAGATCTGGTTTAGTTAGTTTAAACTTACACGAAGTCTGATTTCATCTTGTGGTTAGTGATTACATCAGGCATGCCCAAACTGTGGCCCGGGGGCCAAATGCGGCCCTCAGAGCAATTTTTCTTGGCCCTCAAGCTTAGAGGTGAATTGGCCCATATTATCTTAAACGGTACTTTTTATTGTACATTTCTGAATATCTACTTTAACAAGCCCATATCAAATATTGAATGTGTCCCATTGAGGTTGTAAGCATGAATAAAAGTCTAATGGTTCAGTCTAACTTGTAATAATAACACAGATTTGAAGTATTTACTATACTGGCGACCAGTCTATGGCCCTCAGTCGGTCCTCAGCTTTGTCTGTGTTTTTATATTTGGCCCTTAATAAGAAAAGTTTGGACACCCCTGGACTACATGCTGGTTTGATTCTGATTTTTGCCATGTTCTGTTTAATTGTACTTTACATCTTGCTGGCGTAGACCTAGATAGAAGTCAACTAAAAATTTTTACATCAAAGATGAAACTGAAATTTGAGATTCCTTGTTCCAAATCACACCAGCACTTTCTCTGTCTGCGCTGCTGACTGGGACCTACCCCGTCACATCATAATCGACCTGGACTTGTGTCATCTCCCATGCTTTATAGTTTGATCATTGGCAGACTGGGAACATATGTGAGTCCAGACTGATTACTGCTCTGGTGTAAGAATAAAGGGGAGCTCCTGTTTGGTCTGGGCAGGTCTGAAGAGCTTTGGGAAGGATTTAATTCATGCAAGAAGACGACACTTGTAGACACGCTACGTAAATGATTAGAGAAAGTGAGATCAGGCATGAGGGCCCAGCAAATGAAAATATACGCAAGATCATTGCAAGATTTTGATGAACAAAGGGGTATGTTATTGAATTCAGTGACAGGGAGGATTTTTTTTGTACAAATAAGGTAGCTGAAGTGTCTTGCCAAGGACACAATGCAAGATGGAACAGCCGAGGTAAGTCAGGGTTCTTGCCATAGCTAAATCTTCACTGTCCTTCAGTGCAACAAGGGCATTCTGTCAGGAGCAAAGGCTAAAAGGAACAGTAGTGGGAGTGGTTTCGAGAGGAACTTCCACTTCTATTTAACATATGGAAAAGGCCAAGTGAAAGGTCCAATCTGTGGAGTGACAACCGCATTCATAGTGATTACAAAATGTTATTATTATTCGAAAATTTTATACATGAGGACTAAAACATGGGTCGTTCCAAATAGGACACGCTTCTGGTTCCAACAATGTCAACAATGTCATTTTGGTCTTAAAATGTTTGTATTAACCCACTCTACATGATTCTGGTGTTTTTATTTTGCTATTGTGTCCTGTACAATGCTATTTGCTATTGTTGTTTGATTGACAGCGTTGGTAACTGGACTACACGAGGTCAAAATAAAGCAAAACTACATTCAAAAAGTGAAAAGTGAAGATGTGTAAGGATAAGACGTCAAGGGCCATGAAGAATAATTGAGACCAAGCACAGCAATACAGTACATCCTCAAGTCTAATCAACAATCGCTTAATAAAAGACAAAACTGTTATAAAATGACATAACATAAACGACTGGATCTCACCTTGTCAGCACTATGTAAATGACAGTCTTATTAACATATCATTTTTTCACAAGATTGAGAGTTTCAGCGCTGTGTTATATCTTATGCAAACCTGGTAGTGATCCAATTTGAAGATGGTGAATTTTAACACAAATTTATGGAGATGTCGCATTAAGTGTCGCTCTTATGTTCAAATGAAGCTGGGATCTATATTCCCGCTCCATCTGGACAGTGTTTAGAGGGGCCGCTGTAATGAACAGTTTGGACTCTTGCGTACCTAGTTGTAGAGGCAGAGGTGCGTAGAGCGGCCAAAAAATGTATTCAAGTAAGAGTAGCGTTACTTCAAAACAGTAAAAAAAACTATTGGGGAAAACTACTACCCCAGAGTAATTTAACTGTTTAACAATGGGAAGAAGAATCAAAACTTTTACTCATGTAAGAGCACTGAATGAAAATATTATACAAGTATGAGTAAGTACGCAGCTAGAAATGTACTCTGCCTTTAAAAGGTTATTCAAGTACATGTAATTAAGTAAATGTAAATGAGTATTACCCACCTCTGTGTGAAGGTGTATTGAACAGTTTGGGTTCTGGTGTACCTGGTTATGGAGGTGTAATAAACTAATGAACAGTTTGGGCTCTAGTGTACCTGGTTGAGGAGGTATAATAAACAGTTTGGACTCTGATGTACCTGGTTATGGAGGTGTAATAAACAGTTTGGGCTCTGGAGTACAGGATTATGGAGGTGTAATGAACAGTTTGTGCTCTGGTGTTGCTGATTATGGAGGTGTATTGAACAGCGTGGACTGGTGTACCAAGTTATGTAGGTGTAATAAACAGTTTGGACTCTGATGTATCTGGTTGAGGAGGTGTATTGAACAGCTTGAGCTCTGGTGTACCTGGTTATGAAGGTGTAATGAACAGTGTGGACTCTGGTGTACCTGGTTGTGGAGGTGCCAGGTCTGATAGTCTGTTTCACTGCACCTCCGGTTGAAGATGGACCTGAAGTCAATTTTCACCAGCTGCCACTCAGAGCGATGACTGACGTGGCCGAAAATCCTGCGAAATAGGCACACATACAGAGGCTTGTTATTGAAGAGCACGCTGTACCAAAGTTTTCTCATAGATTTAAGGATATGTATGTGTTTTGTGTTTTAAAATATGTCTGAAACAATTAGAATTATAGAAAGTTAATCTTGAGTCTTTCATTTTAAAGGTGCACTATGTAACTTTTCTGGAGGTGGTGCAGCCTGCCGCTTGCCTGTGTAACGGAGTAATATATATGCTGCTTTGCCTGTAATGTCCCATAGTATAGCATTAAACTGGTATATTTTGCATGTATGTCTTTATTTAAATACACTTGTTTTTATTGCCCAAAATTACCATGTTACCTCTCCACAGATCTGGCATGTAACTTGGCTTGATGATGTCACATGTTTTTTTGTGTATGGAAATAAACAAATTTATAATGTAATAAGTAATATTCTTGAAGTATGAGAGACAAAAAATGATAAGGAGGATATTTCAAAACTATTAGATTGAAAAAAATGTTATTGTTCAAGAAAGGATACAAAATCTTCACATTAAAAAGTTAGAAGAATCTTTGAGCAGACCACCCTTGCAAATTGAGGGTAATTAATCAAATCTACCAATTAAACACATCATGTTTTAATGATAAATGAAGGGCAGGCAAACACTACCTTGCAAAAAGAACCCAGCACTATAGCAGTTAATTTTATCTGAATTCATTTGAACTACAGTGAAACCTTTGCTAACCAACTTACACCGATTGAGGTCCAGCACATTGCACGATAGTGATGGGACTTTCGGCTCATTTGTGGGATCCAAATCTTTTGGATCCGATCTCATCAAAGACTGGCTCTTTTACTGTTTGTGAGAACAATGTGAGAACTCATTTTATCCACAAACTAATCACAGAGAGATGACCAAGGCTGTTTAAAATGGTTCAAACTGAGAGTGGCAGCATGTTTACCCTTTAGAATTATGAAAATCCAAATAAAATGTTGCACTACATTATTATTATGATTATTATTAGTAATAGTAGTGGTAGTAATAGTAGCAGTAGTAGTAATAATTATAGTATATGACATTATAATCCCAAATATGTTTTTTTTTTCTTGCACAAAGATCTCATTCGTGTTCCGTGCTCTGCTTCTGTGCTGATTCTTGTTCATGTTGCTATTGTTTGTTGGTTTAGCATTAATCAGTGAAAATCCAAACAAATCAATAATCAGTCAATCAATAAGATTTGGTTCTTTTAAAAAATAAGATCCGGTTCCAACCATTGATATGAAGGAACCGTTCAAAAAAGCCGACTTGTTCGCAAATGTCACATCCGTACTGTATGGCATGTGCATATTAAACACAAAAATACCATATCTAATGCAAAAATAATCTAACACGATGAAGAAAAGAACACGATCAGCATACAGCCTGAACAAGAACATCTTAGTCCTGTAATGGGCACTCTGCAAGAAAAACGGTCATGTATCTTATTGCATTAGTCAGGAGACAGATCTACATGCACTTTCCTCCCTCAGAGCTTACGGTAATCACCACAACTAACCAGATAAATATTCTGTATACTTCTTCAGATTAAGCGGGAGTATTTTTGTGCGCTGACCGCCCTCACCGTTCATACCACAACCTATTCATCACAATCACACTGTCAATTAGGCTCCCAGGCACCCAGCCGTGACAGGCACTTACTGTAAAAATGAGTACAAATTGATAAGAAAACGGCATTATGAAAACTAATGGTGTGTCTCTTGTTCGGAGGGGGTTGTAAGACACTAGAGTACTGCTGGAACGTGCTGTGTAAAAGATCAGGGACATTGAGGGGGAAAAAGATATGGAACAAGAACTGATATGGACATTTCTGAGGAAACTTTAATTATCCTCCAAAGTAGATTATGTTCTTTGTGTTGTAAGGTCTTTGCACTACTGTGATAAAGAAATGTCGTTTTTGGACTAGAGATAAAGCGAAACCATGGCCATGTACATAGAAATAGGTAGATAACGAGGAAGGGTATAGGTTGAATATCCAAAATGGTGTACATCCATTAATGTTATGGTTAAATCAGATTTCATTCATGCGATAAGGCCCAAAAAACTCCACAAAATGGCAGTGCTGGGAGTCAAAAAATACAGTTTCTGGAAGAGAGAGTTATGTTTGCAGAGAGGGAGCCAAGGTGGTTCTGAATAGGTGAAATGGAGTGGGGAGGATTGATAGAGAATAACTTCAGAATTGGAGGTGTTGAGCTGAAGAAAGTTCTGCCCCATCCGACTGTTCACATCGTTAAAGCAGTCAGCAGCCAGGCTTCCAGGATTGTTGTGTCATTGTCTCAGTGGGAGGTGTCGTACAGCGTGGTAGTTATGGTGGACCACGTGGACTAGTACAGTCTATGTGGTCTCATTTATTGGTTTCAGACATACACTGTATATATAAATGGACATAGCTAACCTGCTAGTTCCTGCGTTCCAAATAGGAAGTGAGCATAGTTGTGGTTCTGGCTCCTTTGACTTTGCATTAGAAAACTGTTACCCCTCTCTCTGTAACTGCTGCTGTCAGGCTTGTCATTTTGGTCTTAAAATGTTCATATTGACTTGCTCTACGTGATCCTGGTATTTTTTATTTTGCTATCGTGTCCAGAACTCAAGATATAAACATTAATAACAGACAAACATGCAGCGTCTATCCCCAATACTGCTCCCGTTAGCGTTAGCAACCGGTTCGATTGGCAGCACTGCGAAGGGGTGTTACCGTCAACAGCCTCACTCTGTATTGCCTCTTTGGTGGCTATGATACTCGCAGCCAGAAATCCAAATATGGGAATATACACACTCACTCAGTCCACACTTTTTGACACTTTATACAGTCTGTGGTTTCAGATATGCAATTCCTTCCTGATTTGAAGGAATTTGTGAGGACCAGGTGAGGACCTTTCCCCAAATGTTCAAAATGTTAGATTTGAACTGCTATGGCCACGTGTCAATCACACCCATCTGAATTCAATGACCAGGCTCACACCTCTGTAAAATATTGGGGAAGTGTGTACTTTGGATTCCAGGCAATATGTTAAATTATAATTGGCTGTAAAAAAGTAAATTAGCATATGCTCAAAGTGACAGTGATGGTATTGCGAAAGCTAAAGGCGTGTCTCCTCTTGCACTGGTTGCAGCAGACTTGGGACAGACTGAAACGTGTGTGTGTCTCCTTTAGGGCGCACTACAAAGCTCTGCCAGTCTGTCTATGGTGGCACTTGTCATGAAACATTGATGTAAAGCCTGTGGAAATCCTCTGCTAACACGAAATAACTTCTAATTTACTGCTGCAGAGAGGAGAGAGCGGGGTTATAGACCATGCAAGTCACAGTACAGCATTCCAGTGAGAAGAAAGTTTGCTGCAGTATATGAAGGAATACATTTATCAGGAAAAAATATGCAAATTGCGTTCCCTTCTTGAATTTAATGATGTTATAATTTCAGATGAGAGATTCACTATTTTTGAAATAAATAAATGCTGAACCATATTATTGTTTGTTAAGGATCCACAGACATGCCATTATAATCTTATACTTTTGTTTATTTATGCTGACAGTGAAGTTTTTGTTTCACGTGGACAGGCCCAGTAATTACATAGATATTGGCCATAAACCAGGTCAACAAAGAAAGTTGAACGGCAGATTCCACCATAGAATTATAAAACTATTATATGTGTTGAATTCAGTTTTATTTAAACAGGGACGTCCCGCTGAGATTCAATACCTTATTCACACGGGAGATCTAGCCCACGAGGGACCTACTGCGGTACATATGTTTACAGAGGGAAAACCAGAGCACCCAAGGGAGACATACAGGGAGATCGTGCTACCGTCACCCAAAAAGACACCACACAGGAATAGTTGCTGTGAGGCAGGGACTAACCACTTTGCAACATTATTTTAATATTACTTGGGTGGAAAAATGCTTCGAATGTGTTCAAATCCAATCACTCTGAACCACTCTAGCTGGTGACAAAAGAAAACTCCTGCCACTGTCGTAATTAAAAAAAAAAAAAAAAGAAGAAGAAGAAAAAAAGAAAAATCCCAGATATTAATGAATACTAAAACTAATATTATTTTATCATTTGATGTGGCATTTTTTTACCTTATTATAGTTATAATATTGATTTGTTAAAGGAGGTTTAATTTCACAGTGTCAAACAGCACATTAATGCATCTTATACTAGTCAGAGGGAATTTTTGTGTAAGGTGGGCATTAAAGCTATTTGTAAGTAAAAAAAAAAGGGGGAAAAAATGTTGATGATAGTAGTGCAATAGATCAACTACCTAATTTGCACTTTTTTGTGATAATGTGCAATAAGTTTCAAATATATGCTGTTCAGTGTGTTTAGTTGTGATTTGTAGATTTGTATTGTAACAAATCTTGTGTTCTCATGTTAACTGCTACTACTGGACTGACGTTGCATGGTCTTGGCGACAGTAGATCAGTTGGTAGGGAGTTTGTCCACTGATCCAAATCCCGCTCCCACAGATGAATGCCGCCATTGTGTCCTTAGGCAAGACACTTAACCTACCTCGCGCACAGTCTCTGCGTAGATTGGTGTATGAATGTGTGTGTGAATGGGTGAGTGCCTCCCATTGTGATAAGTAAATGCTCAGCTTCGACAATTTAATCCTGTCTTCAAATCTAAGAAACCTATTCAAAATTATTAATAATGCAGCTCCACCTCCATTGAATAAAAAAAAAAAAAATTAAACTCTGTCCCGAACAAAGTACCCTCGGCATCAGACAAAGGAATCAGCTCCCAGACAGTCTGAAATTGTCTGTATATTTGAATAATTTTAGTAGAAATTTGAAAAAGCTCATTTTAGATAATTGCGTGTCGACATCAATCTAGTTTGTAATGTTCTGTTTCACTGTAAAAACTTGCACATAACAATTTTTAATATTTGTTTGGACTGTAGGAAACATAATGCATTGGACACGGTGACATTTTATTGTATTTTACTGCTAATGTTAATGATAAACTGTTAGTCCTATAATGTAATTGTAATGAAATGTGTATTTTTAATGTGTGCTCACCTGCCCAGGCACTGCAAATGGAAAGGAGCAGTAGCAAAATCTGGTAGATATTATCTTTTCTTTTGTAAGATTAATGAATTTGCACAAGGTCCCTGACAAATAAAGACAGACAGAAAGAAAGAAAAGTGCTATATAAAAATGTGACAGTTTACCATTTGGTGTTGTGGATGGGGAGTGATTACACCGTCTATTGTCGTTTGTTGTTGTGTTTTGTGTCTATTGCCTGTCCAACAAGACTTTCCCGATAAAGGAGACAAAACGCAAATTTAATCTAAGTATGGTTTTGCATTGTATTGTAATTGGTATTGCGTATTAAGCTTTTCCTTTGGTGTCTGTGTAATCTCTCAGTCGTCCAGGTCTGATCCACAGTAAAAGAAAAATTCAAATCTGTCAACTGGACAAAAAGTTGTAGGAGTGAAGATGCTTCGCTGCTCATCTAAGCCGCTTCTTCAGTTCCGGTCAGATTACTGATGGACACGGCCTTATATTTATCTGGAGGGAGGAGCAAACTACACTGAAACTAATGCACCTATTGTTTACAGTTTGTTTGTTGGCTTGTTGTAATGAGCTACACTTTTTCCCTTGGTATTAATATCATGTTTCAAATGACACTAGCTTTAATCATTTTTCTTCAGTATGCAAAAACGCTAACATTATCATTGATTATGCAACAATGTTAACTATTCATTTCCATGCACTTTTCCCTTATGGGGCTTGGCAGTGGAGCTGAACCCGCGTTTGATGAAAGGTGAGGTGCACTCGGGACTATGGCCAGTTAATACTTTTAGATAATGAGAGACAACCAGCGAAGCACTACAGGCAATCCACATTTGCAAATTCAAACTCCGGATGTGAAACCACAGAAGCACAGAGCAGAGAGAGGCGAACTCCACTCCAAAGTACTGCTCTCCTACTGTGATGACATTAAAAACCAGCCTAAGTCGAGTTCACACAAAATATAAAAATACCATAGTTATACGTTCCTGTGTAATTTCTCAAGTTCTTTTTATGCATGTTGTGATAATTTGTCTTCCTGTTCATCAAATGTACGGATCTCCTGTGATGCTTGTATGGGGAGTGCATTTTTGAAGTTGGATATAGACCTTGAAGGAAAGCTGTTTTATTCATGAAATGGAAAATATAAAGTATACAGGCACAGTTGGGAGGGCTGAATTGAGCAGGCTTAGATAGAGACGCAGACAGAGGCTTAGCTCACACAGCATAAACTAGGAGCGTAGAAAATAGTGCAAATATTGTTACTCTAATATATGGAAATAGCTTACATGTACGGGAATAATTTTAAGGCAGTACATCTGACAAGAGATTAACCAAAACTCTACAATCAAATCCTTAAAAAATACTGACAAATCATGTTCAAACCACAAACTGTGCATTTTTTAGTGTTCTGTTCCCAACACATCCTAACAAATTACCACGATGAGTTTATAAGCAAATTTCACAGCAATGTTAATAAACACTTGCATGCATAAAACATTTTATAAACCAGGAAGTACAGTGTTAGCATGATATATGTTATTGTTAGCTTTTTAAAACTTCACTCTGGTCTCTGAAAGTTCTGAAAAGTGCTTATAAATAAAGCAGTTGTAATTTGTTGAAGAATAGATGTTAATTTTATGTTTAAAGGGCCCGTATTATGATATGTTCTGATCTATGTTTCCTCATCAAAAATATACTCGGAGTTGTCTTTTGTTTCATTCACACATGTTAAACACATTCTGCATATTTAAGCTGTTCTTCTCCTCAACAGAAAACACTCTGTTCCACCTTATGATGTCATCTGGTAATACAGGACATGCTTCACTATGTTTTTAAACTTCATACACTTTCACTAGAATCATTTGGATACTTTCAGGCCAAAAATGTCCCATTTCTACTGATTAAAAGGTAAAAGGAGCTGTTAACTTTTACTACCGCTGTTACTACCGCTTCATGACATCACAAGGTGGAACAGAGCATTTTGAGCTTTGGATGTAGACACACTAATAATAAAGGATTACTAAAACATGTGTGAATGAAACAAAACACATTATAATATGATTCAACGCTCACAAGAGTTAATTTTGCGTAATATAGGACCTTTAAACAATGTAATGTTGCAATCTTGAGTAAAACCAAATACCTCAACCTCTATGCAAAGATATACATTCCCAGCGTCTACCCTCTTCACACTGTGGATCAGCACTATCTTTAAGCCTACATATGATATTATCTCCATATTTGTGTTGTACTCACGTCATGATAAGCGTCTCCTCTCCAGGCTCGCCCAGCACCCCGTCCACAAACAGCGGCGTGTTTGTGAAGCTGTACTTGTTCCACTGTCTCCCCTCGTCCACACTCAGCCTAGAACACACAAATGATCAGTGTATGGACCATATCTACGACACGTGTGTGCAAAATAATGACCCGGGGGTTGTCTAGTGAATGCTACTTCATTTCAGATTCTTTACAGAGATGGCAGTTAATCCTATAGTATACAACTGCACAGGAAAAGGTGAAACTGGGTGGAATGATACACTATAAGCTGCATTTGTAATGACTGATGATATTCTGTGTCTGTTTCTGTTTTATTTCTGTTTCAATGAATAAATGTTATAAATTGACGATAAAAATTACTGTAATCTCATTTTGAATATTGTTAGGGTTATCTGGGCTGTCGTTGTGTAGTGGAATTATTCAATCAAAATGTAAAAAGAATAAACCATTTCAGATTTTTATCACCATAGTCACCATATTTCAACACTAAACATTTGTACTGTAAATATTGTAAAAAAATAAAAAAAAATAAATAAAAAATGCACGATAGAAATAATGATCTGCCCAGTCAACTTATTGGAAGTCAACTATTTAGATTTAATACAAACTCAAAAATGGCACTGTTGATACTTCATCAATATTCCCTGGTGATGTGAAGCTAACTGAGGCACTGCTCTGTCTGAAGCGCTACTACAAAAGTTAGACTTTAATGTGTTGAAGCATAGCCCATAAAAAAAAAAGAGAGATTTGGAGCTACAACCGGTAAGCTGAGTCATGCAATTAAACAAGTTCCTCACAAATAACTTTACAGTCACAAGCTAGCTAGCATCAGCCAACAGTTTTTCAGTTAACCACTTTCATTTTTTTATGTTGAAAAGTGGGACCATGAACGCTCACATTTATCACAGACTCTTGAATTTGTATTTTGTTGTTTATTTTCTTAGTTATTTTAAAAGGTTTTTGATTGTTACTGCTAATGTGTGCACCATCATAACAGCTGAACATTCTGCCATAGACATCAATGCTTCATGGTTGGAATCATATGTTAACTGCAATTTAACAAATGTATATCGTTTGTCTTATCCTAGTCGTTTAAGTGCGATTGCGTTAAGCCTTGTAAACTTTCTGTGCAAATTGACAATAATAATAATGTGACAGATGCAGCTTGTTGTTATAATAAAAAGTAAGTACCACAGGTGTCGGATGGACTGCGGAGTGTGTCTTATGGCCACCAGCGCTCCTCCTTGGTTGAGAAACAGCACAGCATACTCCTCGGTGAAGATCTGCAATGACAAAACAAATGTCCAAATCTCAACATACGGACAAAAACGAGCATAATAAGCCTACACTATATATACGCGCATGTGTCATATGCAGCAAATATAAACTATACACAGCTGAAACAAAACACGGTGGGTTATAATGATATTTTAGCACATTGAAACTCCATCTGTACTATACCAAAAAAACCATGTATAGCGTTTGGATGTTAGACTAATAATACATTTAGACTTGTTTTGGCATGGTTGCAAGGTAACAAGTATGAAATTAGCTCAATGTGTCACCTCTGCTGCCCATGTCCAACTGGGAACTACTGTGTAATAATAAAAAAAATAAAAATAAATTAGTAATAATAATAATAATAATAATAATAATAATTCTAACTCCCACAGTTGAGTGCTGCCGTTGTGTCCTTGGGTAAGTCACGTGGGCACGCACAGTGTCTGCGTACTCATGTGCATAAATGTGTGTGTGACTGGATGAGTGTTTCCTTGATGTAAAGCGCTTTGATTGCCTTGAAGGTGGAAAAGTGCTGTATATAAATGTGACCAGTTATGATTTACCATTAGTGAAATGAGTAGGACTCTTACATAAATGCATATATAAGAGGATATTTGGCCTCTTGAATTATTGATGACAGTTATGTTCTACTCTGTACCAACAAAATCAAACATTTCGAAAGTTTTAAATGTATTTAAATAATAACAGTAATAGAAATCATATCTGACTCCACAGTGCACCAGCCATGCACTACATACATTCATGATATTATCCTCAACATTATTCGTTTTCATTGCCTTGTTTAATCAGAAACAAGCCCTCTAAATTACAAGTGACAAGATCAAGGGAAGAAAGGGCCACCCACTCGTGACTCATACCGCCACTGAATTGAATTACCTTTGAGATTTGATTTGATTAATGACCATAAGGAACAGAGACAAGAGTACAGTGATCAAAAGATTGCAGATTAGTCTTAAGTGAGAGGAGATAAAAAAGCAATAGAAAAAAGCTGGTTGTTTGCTCAGAGGGGCAACGAAAGTCATGGTCATCCACCTACTTCAACAAGACGTCATTGAAAAGATGTTAATTCTACACAATTGATAGAAACATTATCTTTTGAATGGAGATATGTAAATGTGTTCACACAAAGATACGATGTAAAACTGAACCCTCCAAGATGAATAGGTCTACACAGCATAAGGTTTCCTTGAAAGTATGTATACATTTACTATAGCCCTGACTATATATTAAACACAAATAATGCAAATGTGTAGAAATTCTGAGAAGTATATCTGGTTCGAAGAAGAGATATATTAAATTTGAAAAGACGTGTTTGTTTCTTTTTTAAATACAATTATTTCTGAAGTGCACGGTGAAACAACATACCCAACTACATCCCCATAAGGCACCTTTATTTGCACCTGCTACATAAAGTACAGTAACAAACCTGTTTATGAAATGACATGTTATCATATACTATTACAAGTACAAGTACAAGTAATGAAAAATAAAGTGTGGAAAAAAAGGGCAAAAAATGTGTCGTTCATGAAAGAGCACTTTTGAATTATTAATTCACATCTAATTTCCATTCTGGTAAAGGCTCTCTCATCTCATATTAATTCATTAATTACA
This sequence comes from Periophthalmus magnuspinnatus, assembly GCF_009829125.3. Lineage (NCBI taxonomy): Eukaryota > Metazoa > Chordata > Actinopteri > Gobiiformes > Gobiidae > Periophthalmus > Periophthalmus magnuspinnatus. Next base: position 17,700,388 of record NC_047126.1, read on the forward strand.
GCTGTGTCTCCCAGGAGGTGCTTTGAGTAGACTCAATGCTCCTTCACACTGAGAGGAAACAGGTAAAGCTCAGATGACCCCTGGATGCTTCTTTGAGGAATTTTCTGAGAATTTTTACCATAAATGTCAAGTCTTTGATTGATTGACTGGTTGATGGATTTGTAGATAGGTAAAGAAATAAAAAGCATGTTCCTTCTCACCTGTCTCCATGTGTTGCCTGCATCTGATGTGATGAACACTGTGACGTTTGTGGTGGTCAGCTCTCCCCCGATAGATCCTGAACAAAAAGAACATTTTTTATTCAAAACTACTCAAATTTGGATTTCAAGTTATTTTAAATACTCTGGATGTGCAGTAGATGTGCATGTTTGTTAAAAAAGGTTTGTGTAGTGCTGGTTTTCGCAGCATGTGGAATGACATTCACACATCCGCACCCTGAAATGAACCAATAAATCCACATTACATTGGTCTCTGCAGCAGCCTCGTATGAAGACAGGCTCTCTGCTCTAATGACTTTGATTTAATCGTAATTGGAGGCAGGTGGTTCGACATGAGGCTGGGGCAGGGCACTTCTGCAGAGGTGTGGTGAAACCTATTAGTTTGGCTTAGATAGGACGCATTAAAAAAATGAAAAATTACACCGCTAACAGATTTCCGTTTAATTCCCAAGAGTGTTACAAAAATAATAATTTAACTAAACAAGAAAATGTATGATTTGACCACAGTTAAAATGCAGTGTGTTGTATGCCTAGAATTGGCAATGTGCGATTATTACCAAAGGACAAAATTATATCAAGAGAGATTAGAACTTGCTACTCTTTAGTCAGCGGGAAATGTACACTATTTCTTAATTTTAATCAAACAAACTTTATTTATCAAGCTTTAACATCACCTGCACAATAGTCTCATCTTCCCGCAAAAGTAATGCTCAATAGAACTAACTATCGCAGATCGCCAGCTTCTCCTGACAGAACACTCATATTTTAGCCTTTTTTGCTAGATTGAGATTTTGCCTTCAAATACATTATACTTAACACAATGATAAAACATTTTTGGCTTTGTAGGCCGTGAGAAAACGTCACAATTACAACATATTTATCAATTCATTTATTACTCCTCAAAGCTTTTCTTTAGCCATAACTGCCCAAGGTCTTTAGGGCTTTAAGATGATTTCTCTACCCCACAAGTCACTGTTTCCCTGCGCTTACATTCCTCCATGCATTTAAAGGTGGCAGATTATGTAAAATCATCTTTAATGAGCTAATAGTTATAACAGTGTTTGTACATGTTCGGATTAGCTAAATCAAAGTTGTATTTGGATTGATTCATGTATGTTTGAGTAATCTTTCTTTGTTCTGTATTCAAGTTTTGAGTTTCACCTACCCTCTATTTCCACCCATACTTACTTACAATTATAACGGTCAATAGATCTGTTTCTAATATTATAACTAAAAAAAAAAAAAAAAAATGTCTTTCTTCATATTTAGCCTCTCTTCACTTCTTTCACTCAGGTCAAAAGCTGTATGATTTGTGCATCTATAATAATAAAATAAAAATACATAAGGGCCATTGCAATAGTGTTCAAAAATGTTAAACAAAATATTATATCTTTTGAAAGCTCTGAAAATGTTCCATATAACAGACATTGCTCCATATAACAGAAGTTTATGAATAGTCTCAAAATGGCTTCCATCTTTGTTTGTGCTTTAGCCTGGCCTTCCCAGGACATCAGGGCCACGTGCTGCTGATGTGTTATTGACAATGCAGGCACACGCTGAGTAAATATCACTGAGCTGTGAATTCACCTTGGGGCATCGGACACATATTGCACTTTTGCTCTCTTCTCTCTTCCTTTATTTCTTCTCTAAAGCCAATTCTATGTTTTTTTTGTGTGTAAGACTGGTACATTTCCAGGCTCTGCAGCTCAGTCCTGCCATTTGGCCCTAATGAAAGGTGAAGTGACACATGCGGGTTGTCATACGCTGTGGGGAACAAACAATGCAGAGATTTATATGGCAACACAAGAAAAGAGGATTAGACATACTGTGGACTATGTTGTTGCACTGAGATGTTGGGAGCAAAGATTTTCAGCAAGAGAAACTGGCAGCTTTTGTCTGTGTTGTCTAAGTGATTTTACAGTCTTTTATGTCTATTCAAGTTAGCGTGACACTTTAAATTGTGTTCAAAGAAAGGATAAATGCTTGGTCTGAAAAGGAAACTAGATTGATATGGTTTTGGAACCCTGTGCTGTATCAATGTGCTTTTGTAAATATCTTTGGAAGAACCGATCAGCAAACACAATACGCAAACAAGTAAATGTCAATAATGCATGACGTTACTATAGAGTTTTCTAATGCTTAATATTAACAGCAAGCGGTGGAGCTGGTTAGCCTGATGGCACCCTACCAGCCTCTCTAACAACCGTTCAAATACCAAATCTCAGTCCAGTCCCTATGGATTAAAATGACTTTCAGATGGAAGTCAAAACGTCTCGATTTCAAACACATTGTCCAGTTGACTACCTTTGAAACTTTTCCTATTACAGACTGCAAGGCCATTTTCAAGCTGCCCAGAGAATCGATGGACTTGTTGGTGCACATGAACACTGGACATTTTACACAAATCAACTTTATTTATGGAGCTAGCGTAAATTCAGCCTGGAAGACCTAACTCCGCTCCCATCTACTCACCACTTCTCCAGAGTTTACCCCCCTCCCGCTCGCCCCACACCCTCTTCATGCAACCGGCACCCAGTCTGCCCTATTTAAACCCCTATCGCAGATGCATGGCTGCTTCAGTTTGTGCCGCATCCCACCCCCTTCGCAGCACCTCCTCAGCTTCAACTTTACCACCTCCAGTGCCTAGACCCTGGGGGAAAGACATCTCCTAAACATCATCTAACTCACTGGCACGCCCATCTTCGCAATGTCTTCTGCCGGGGTCTCAGCGCCAAAGATAACTCATTCAATAAAGCCTTCTAATACTTCTCTTTCGTGTCTGTCTGTCTTTCCAGGTTGATATAAAACACCTGACAGTCTCCTACTGTTTAACTTTACATTCCTACTTAACCAGAAGTGCGTGTTAGTAACCATCTGAAGCAAAAGTGGGCGGGTGGGGCAAGTGGACTGCAATAAATCTGGTTTTAAAAGGGTTATGGAAATGTAGTAATAATGTCTGCACGGTTTCTCATCCAAAACATATAAGACAAAAAATAAAGCTACGGTTGTTGTTTGAAAATTCATTTACATATTACTTCATGCAATAAAAAAATCACCACAAATACATCTAGTAGATTTTAATCACCTGATGCAATTATGAGTCCTGGTGCTGACTCTTTGCTCGCGATGTTTCCAGATGTGTAGGGATTCGCCGAAACGTGCAGATGGAGATGCAGTGAACAATATGGCTGTGGAAAAGAAAACTGAAGTTATTTAACAACCTTGTCATGTTGAATCACATCACCAGAACGTTCCAAAATATCCAATATAAGAAAATTACAGTTACAAAGTCTTGGATGCAACACTCAAGTTTTATCCTCGATCAGATTTCCCCATTGGCTGGTCTCACCATTAATTTTGATTGGGTTAACCTTTACAGACACAATTCTCATTACGAGGCAGCCAAATGCCAGTATGCAGCCAGTGTTGTGGCTCGCTATGTTAGAGGTTTATTAAAACTTTGACATTTCCTGACAAATAACTGTATAACACAAAGCAGAAGGTACAGCACTGAATGGCTAATTGGTTTATCTTATGTGAGTTATTTCCATGTAATGCGTTAATGTGAGACTATAATGCTTAGGTGAACAAATGGAGGTGAAGGCAGGTGTGCAAATGAATTATACACAAGACATTCTTTGCTTTGTGTTAAAATCAGCAGAGAAACAAATTTGGTTAGACGTTCTAACTTTTTAACTGAAAAGACAGAATTTTATAATGAATCTATTATTTATTAATAATGACCAGTAGATAGCTCAGCAATTACTTGATTAAGGGGTTAGGAGGTAGATAAGTAGAAGTAGTTGCTAAGTCTGAATAATTCTTAATTACTTGGTCATTATGACAAAATTATTTCTACAAGCCTCCTGCCGCTTTTCACATTACTTCTCACACTACTCACAGTGCCTGTCATGGAACACATGCTATAATATTCCACAGTATAGACAGATTCATCTCCAGGGACAATCTTGTGAAGTATAATTTTAATATTCTATTTTAAATGAATCATGCTGGTGACGTGCCACCTCCGGAAAGTTAAGCAGTGTTACTTTATGTATCACGCAAATGAATTTGTAGATTTCCTTCCTTTTATTTGTTTTAATCTTTTCTTTTTTAGACTTAAAATCTTGAATATAAAACCAGAATAAAAACTAGATACTATATTTGTCTGTATCAATAAAAAAAATAAAAATAAAAAAACATCCACAGGACAAAAAATGTACCTTTCCCGAATAGCTTTAGAATGATCTTGCTGTATCAAAGTACAAGATCACATAGACTATTATACGCCCATGGAACCGGACAACTGGAGGCTCACACAGATATAAGACACATGGTAACATAAAGGAAAGTACTATTATTTAACGGTGAAAATCACAGTGTCTTTTATTATCATTGGGGTATTGGAATCAGTATTTAGTATCAAGTCTACACCTTACTATCAAAATCAAGTTTGAAATTTAAGAATCAAGATAACACTAGAATACAATATCAACATATTTATGCAAAATTAAGATAGCCTTGGCTCGGCTATTTCCCCTTTGTCAAACTTAAACAGTCTAATTCGTACATGAAACATAACTTTAGAGACACCCGGCAGTGAAAAAGGCCTTTGTGTTCCTGTCACACACCTTGTCTCCGTCTCTGTTTGCTAAATGGGAGGTCAGCTCATTGGACTGAATCAAAATGGCTGCCCTCTGGACTCTAAGCACTCAGCTTTGACGGCAGCTCGAGTCAGCCTGCTCCTGTCAAGGCCCTTTCTTTGAAGAAGTGAAAACACATCCACATATCCATACAGTAAGGATCAAGAGGTGGCTAGTACTTACTTACTGGGTAGTACTTACTTATTACTTTATTTAAATATTATTAATATTTTAAGTTACATGTACTTTGATGAGTTAAATAAAATTGTACAAAAGAGAGTAGGTTTCAGACAATAGACTTGAGCAATATATCTTACTAAAAAGTTTGGTTACTCTTCCCACTGTGAGTAAGGGTGCATTTACACACAAACCCTTAACCAAAATTAGTAGTAAACTGAGACTAATCATGGAATTAAATCTGGAATAGACCAGGACTAAACCAGGACTAGAACAGGACCTACCCCGGCTCTCATCAGGAAAAAACTGGGCTCAAGACCAAAACAAGTACATGTGTGAGTGCATGTGAACAATGCTTTATATTGAAAATATTAAATGATCTGAGTGTTTCTTGCACTGATCCTTTATGCATTTTTTCCTCAATATTTGTGGTTCATCCATTGAAAATACCAGATTTTGCAGATTATATAATATTATGTAATGTTTTGTCCTTCCATTATTATTTAGCAGCTTCAGCCACCCTTTTTTACTTTTACTTGGGTAATCTCTTGGACCCCTACTTTGTACTTTTACTCGAGTAATATTATTTTGAAATATGGCTACTTCTACTTGAATACAATTTTGGACTTTATGCACTGAAATGCGAGTCTGAACAGGTCCCACAGTGGAGTGTTTTAGGTCCACTTTTGTTCTCTGGCTTTTAACATTATACTTGAGTTGTGTAGTGCTCCATCTTTTATTTCTTTTTATTTACTTTACTTATTTATTGCTATTTTATGCTATAATGGTTTTGTTTTTATTTGTTTTTATTGTTTTATGGCTATTTATTTTACGACTTATTTTCAGGACTATGATCAAATGGCCCTATTTTGTTGTCTTTTCATGGTCTCTGTGCAGCATTTTGTTTTGTAAATTGTGCCATATAAATAAAGTGGATTTTCACTTCTCTCCCTTCCTCTGTAGTTATCCCTGTCTATGTAAAAGTATGGGTCTCACCAGAGCGCAGTGGATGTTGTTTCCACGCAGGTCTTTGCTGGGTGCCTGCAGGAGCCTCCAGTCTCGCCCACGGTTGTAGGTGATGTATGTCTTCACCTGGTTGTCCATCCTTTTGTTGGCTAAAAACATGCCTTTGATACCGGCCACCTGGTGAAACCAAAAGTGAAAAGGTGAAGACATAACACCAAAGTAGTTGCTTACGTTTACTGTTGACTTTTTTCTCACGTTGAGTCAAGAATATTTCAAACAGGACTAAATCCGAATCACCCCAAATTTCAAGTTGAGTCTTACAACCCATTTGGGCATCAACAATTTGGGCCAATTTAAAATATAAAAAAAATGTTGAAAAAAAAGTGCAATGTGCAACTTTTCTGAGTGTCTGTCATCTGCTTGTCTCCATAGGGATGCTATTGCTTTGCCTAAAATGTCTCACAGTATGGCATTTATCAAATCTATCTCCATGGACACAAGAGACGCCCCGCTGACCGTGAAACTGCTTCTGCCTGTAATTTAATGAATGCAAGATCAGCTGAAACCCATACTGTGGAACACTCCAGGCAAAGCAATAACATGGAGACAAACCAGTCCAGCCCTCTCTCCACTAGAAAAATTCCACAGTCCAGCTTTAAACTTTTTATCATTTCAAAATCTCTCAAGTCAAACAGAAAGTTCCAGCTAATATTCGCAAGTCTCAAGTTCATTCAAGTAATCCACAATTGCACAAAACATACTCCTGTTTATGTATATTTCAGTCACGTTGAAAACTTCACAAATCACCCCCCTCCCACAGAGGCCCATTCACACTCTATAAGCTCTTTGGTGCCACCGGCAAAATACAAATAACTTCTTCAACACTGAGTGGGTGTCATCTACTGCCCGCAGGCTCCCACCCAGTAATCAATGCTACTCTTAAATGGATGTGACTTGTTGTTAGAGATCTGTACTTCGCCCCGCGGGACACCGCTGAGGCAGTCGGCCACTGAATGTCCACTTTAGTAATTGGCAGGTACTTCAATCTCCCTGCAGAAGCAGATTTAGCATATCCTGCCTTTTGGGTGGCGACCCCAATCACGGCAGTGGATCTGAGTCTATAAGTGAGGCCACCCGGACACGAGCTGCATCACACATGGATTAATGATCTGATTGGGAAGATAAGAGAGGAAATAAGAGGCCGCAAAATTATCAGTTTTAAATCTGTGTTTCTCAAACTGTGGGAGAGGTACCGCTAGTGGCACTCTTTTACAGTTCTAATGTTTATTTACAGACAATTTTGTTCACTTTTTTAACTTTATAATAACTATACTTCCAGCCACAGAAAAGCATGGAGTAATACTTGAAGCTGTATTGTGGTTTCCAGACTCTAGAATGTGATGGTACCATACTCCCAGATGGGACAAGAGACAGATTTCCCTATTGATTACAATGTATTTTCCAATAAAATATCCAAAAGGTAACCTGATCATTTCTATTAGTGACCACACCCTATAACTCTATATTACAAGAAAATCTGCATTTTAACTACATACATTTTAGCTGCCCCCGCATCTGTGTTAAATGATATGGGCCAATAGAAGTGTGTGATGTCATCTGAAAACCTGCAATAACATGGTTGAAACCTCAAAAAAGTATTAAAATGTCCTTTGCTGCACAACTTATTGGGATAGCTATCGGCATCAGGTACACATTTCGATCATTGCCATAGTATTACTTGGTATCATATCAAAACAAAAATCACTATTATTGCCCATCATTACCACCTACAGTAGGGTAATCGGGCACCAGATTACTTTTTTGCTATAAGAATGTATAGTAATCTAGTAATCTTTTTTTTTTATTGTCCTAATGGTCCCTCAACCACAGCCACTTAACCATATTTCCCCTATACCCTGGTTCAGATGGATCTTATTGCAGGGAGTAATATCTCTGGTAATTCATCAAAGAAAGAAATAATCTGCTCCTCCCAAAATCCATATCCCTGGCACAATCCCTGCGTGTCTTCTTCAGTGTCAGCATATTTGAAAGTGCTTGGTATTCACTCTGTGCCTTTGGAGCAGTGTAGGCCTACAGCAGTTTGCTCCAAAATGACAAAACAAGTTCTTTTCATCGTCGGTACCTCCCCGCTCCACTATATTGATCCAAGCACATAATAGACTTGTGGTTTGGATGCTCATCAAGTCCATTGTGTGCATGGTTTTGTATAGGCTTTCACAATCATGAGTGAGTGACTGCATCCATTTTGTACCAATGTTTTGTACGGAAAAACTAGCTAAGACAAAAGATAGGGTGAAAAAATACATTAAATGAAATGTAACTGAAAGAATCATACAAGATCACGGTCACATTGTAGTGGCAATGCATTAGAGGAAGAAGAAAGTACATTGTACTTTGTCTCGTCTTCATCGATCTATTAAAACATGGGACACAAACTTGCAGATTTCTAATTTCCATTATTAGTGGTATGTCGATAAAATGCATTGCAAAATTATACAGTTCCCATAATGCATTGCTACCTATAGCGCCGATTTGGCCCCTCCCCTACTGCTGGTGCAGCAGCGGCAAACAGCGAGACGGAGTGAGAGGAGGAGACAGTGCTTCTACAAAGACTTTAAATCAGACCTATTATGCAAAATCAACTTTTTAGAACTTTTAACCATGTTATAATTCATTCCCCTTCTCATTTACTCTTTGTTGTAATTGGAATGATTTGTGTATGTTTCAGCAATCTTTAATTTCTTATTTACAAGACGCCATGTTGCTGATCAACCCCCATTTTCACCACCACTGGCACACTCCCGCTGCTCTGTACTTACTTCGTTCTCCAATTTTATTTTCTTAATCGGTGATACGCATAGGATTCCGTAGCATTGTATAGTCATTTTTTTTACAAAAAAACAAAACATCACTAGCTTGATCTGCAGCTATCCATAAGAGGTGCTAACAACTTCATAGCTCTTTGTTGCGATGACGTTTGCAGTAATGGGCACCGCAGTTTTCTAATGTGGAAGCCAGCAGACTTGTTTCTTTAAGTCACTTTAGATGAATATTGCATTTTAAAAAGTACAAATTAGAACATAATGAGCCACAGGTATCACAGATTATAACTATATAGCAGACACAATCACAATAGGTCTTCTTTAAAACTTACTCCATACAAGAAACAAGACACATGTGAGAACAAAAGCTTCACAAACAGGTGGGGTGACTGTCAAAGCGAGAGGGGCAGCCTAAAGAGCTAAAGTCGTGGCTTAAGTGGTCTGGAAAAAAGTACCAATCGTTGCATTGCACATCGTACTTGATATTTACTCAATGGCATCTACTTAATGGTTTGTTGCCTTTGCAGAAGTAAATATTTATCCTGGCGCTCTGGTTGAAAATATAGCAAATTGAAAGCAACACGGAGGTACTTGAGGACACTTTTTTAGGATTTAGAAATACTGGTTAAAAGCCTGTAATAAATCACAAATATTACTTTTATTAACTAGCCTATTCTTAACCCCACAGGGCCCTCTGTCTTGCATTAGCCTATATACACAATCATTTAGTATCCTAGTATATTATGTGTATTATTATCGCTTATAAAATAACATACTATGTGTAGATCAATCAGCACTGATTTTATAAATTCGGCCCCTGCACCAACTGAGTTTGAAACACCTGTATTAAAATATCTGGATAGGGTAAAAGGCTAAATTGTTACCACACGCCCTCTGTCTCACACTGCCTATAAAATTAATCATACATATATCTGTGTGCAGTTTTACCTCATACAGGTCGACCATGACGTTGCCCTCGATGCCCATGCTGCTGACCACGTTCTCCAGGGCCAGAGAGTAGAAGACTCCAGAAGTATCTGACACGTACAAGTTATATGTCTCATTCTGGTTCCACTCCTGCACCGCTGCCACCACGCGGTTATCATCGGTGCTGATCACATGGAGCTCCTGTAAGAACAAAGACTTATTATTATACAGTTGTAAAAGACATTTGTTATTACATGTGATTTTAATGCACAGACACAATCCGACTTTACTGGTGGAGTGTGCACTACCTGCTTGTCTCCATGGAGATGTTATTGCTTTGCCTTCAATGTTCATAAAACGTATCTAACTTTATTTATTCAATACTGCTGTATCTACCACTTGAAAAACATGCATTCTTACAATGAACAAGGTTGCCACTCTCCACAGATCTGATCTGTAACTTGGCCTGGTACCATCCATTGCTTGTCTCCTTGGAGGCAGATACATTTAATGCCAAACTGTGGAACATTCCAGACAAAGCTATAATATCTTCATGGAGACAAGCAGATGATGGACTTGACTAGAAATGTTACAGCACCTTTAAGTCAGATGAAAATGTAAACACACTGTAGTTGTCACAGTACTTACAGTAGCATCTATCATAATCACAAATTATAAACTACATCTTCACTTTCCACTTTCATTGATACTTTTGCATTGTATTGTACTTTTATTAGTGTGAATCAATAGCTTTCAAATACAAATCATTTCTTTTGTTGGCATTATTCTTTTTTCTAATATGGTTTTATCATAGTACAATCTTACCCTTTCCTTTTCCTTGGACTCTGGAGTGTGCCTGTTCAGTACCTCTCTGTGTATGCCCCTACTCAACGGTGCTTAACCTTTTTTGATTCACGTCTGGTCAAAGCTGTTGACCCTCTCATGCCTCTGCCCTGAGCTTTAGCTTGTCTAAACTGTTTGTATGAGAAATCTATTTAAAAGGTACACACATGCCACAAGTTACTCCTCGGCTGTTTGATCATTCTTTCCCACGATAGTTCGATCTTTAAATGTACACTATGTAACTCTGCCAAAAAATACATTGAAAAAAAAATAGCCTGTCTCATCATCTCTTCCTCTCTGTCTTCAACACTGACAAAAAGTGACCTAACCATAATCCTGTTTGGTATTCCTCCATTGAGTCGTCCAGTCACAGCCAGTAGGTGGAGCTTGGTGATGCAACATTTCTAGCACTAAAACGTATCTTACCAAAAGTGTCAAAATGGCTGCCAGATTTGATTAAGAGTCTAATACTGTCCTTCTTCAACATCAAAAAAATGACCGTTACCTTGGAAATCCGCCATGTTTTTTGACAGAAGTGCAAAATGTCCACACAGCAATGTACAGTAAACAAATAATAAGCTGCTGGGTCAGTGCCATAGACTGTATAAATGAACATAGCTAACCTGCTGCCACCGCGTTCCAAAAAGGAAGTGATTATGGACGCGCTTCCTGCTTCACTGACTCATCGAATCAAGATATGAAGAACATAAATAACAGAGAAATCAGACGCCTTCTTTCCACAAGGTCACTCCTACTAGTTTTAGCAACAGGTTTGATTGACAATGTTCTTAAGCGCCCGGTCCCTGCTAAACCAGTAATGTGCGCAGGACCCTGTAGTGACCGAATACTTTTGAATGAACACTAAATGGCTATGAGGTACAACACAGCCCAGAGCTCTAATGGTGGTTTTCAGATGCTAAATTGATGTGATGATGTAATAATCCCAGATGGGGACAAGAGCCAGTTTCCTCTATTGATTACACTGTACTTTGCCTTATCTAATAATCTAATTATCTGAAAATAAAGTCACACAAGTTGAACCTGACCATTTCTATCACTAACCAGACCATCACAATCTGCATTTTGCTAACAATAATTTAACAATAACAGGTCTACTTGCTGTTTCCACTTGTAGAAAAGTTAATGAACACCTCTGTTGTTTCTCTGGTTAGACCGCACCTAATGAAAGAAACATTGAAAGAAGCCAGCGCAGACTATATCTCTGTTGTTGTAACCGAACTCCCACTGAGCACAAAACAGTCTCTCTGCGTTCCCTTCCCTGCACATTCATTACATCTGATTTGTAATTTCCATTCAGCAAATGAACCAACCTTATTCCAGAACTTATTTCAATTACATGTTATTTTTCCACACACCTACTGCGCTTAATCATATCGTCTAATCAGGCCAGCTACTGCTCCGCTGGTCGTGTTTTGGGTCCAGATGCCAATCGCTCTGCTGCGTCAGCTATATTGGGCAGGTTTTGTGTACGTTTTACCATTAGAGGCAGTGATCCTACATCCAAATAGCTGCACACTGTGATTACAATGTCACTGAGAGCTACTTCAGATAGAACTAGAATAACTGACCTTTTTAAGTGTTGTGTTTTGCTGTGTAATATTTCAAAATCTATTAAAATTATATGAAGTACGACACATATAGAGCTGATTCGGCTTGCTCTCTGTGGACTGTTCAGACCTCAGTGTTTGCTTTCCCAGTAAACAACACTTTGAGTTTTACTAAATATGTTATAACAAGTTTGCTCAGTGTGTTGAACATTATAGTAATAGTGATGCTCAGTTTGTCCACTACAACTCAACATCTAGGAGTACTCAATTTCAGCTTTGTAAACAGGGTTACTGCAAACATATAGCAAAACAACTGCATATTTTAAAGTAGCATTGGTGTTTTCTTATTGTTGACTTTGACATTTAGCTTGGATAGAGATTGTACTTGGGCAGCTTCAATGGGGTGATCAGATTTATTCCAAAATTTAATTAAACTGCATGTGATTTTTCCGCACACCTACTGCGCTTAATCATATCCTCTAATCAGGCCAGGTACCGCTCCCCTGGTTCTGTTTCGAGTCTAGATGCCAATCGCTCTTCGTCAGCCATATTGGGCAGGTTTTGTGCACGCTTTACCATTAGCCGCAGTGATCCGATAACGTGTGCGCTTCATCTACCACTGACTGTGCCAATAGCTGCACACTGTGGGTCCAATGCCGCTGAGAGCTGCCTGGGGTCTGATTGAATAAAACACGTTTAATTGTCAATGGGGACGTGACAGGAGCATTCTGGGAGAACCGGAGGAGCGCAGTGGAATAACAATGGAGGTTGCGCAGTTGGAGTTACTTTGAGCTGTGATTTGGTCATAAATAACAAAGACAGAGCCACACTGAGCGACGGTAACACAGTCTGCGACTTTGGCCAGAATATAAACAAGAACTGTTGGACGATTATTGGGGCTGGTTTTAAGTACGAATTGTATAAAAGCAATTGTAACTGTTTTCTGTCAGACTGAAGTGGCAAGGCAGGGGGTCCAGAAGAGGCAATTTCAGTGGCATTGTGCAGCACTGTGTAGTAGCAGGGTAAAATATTAAAATCATTGCTAATCAAACATTTATAGTTAAACCATTGTAAACACACAATGGAAAGTGATGTGGGGTGGGAGTTTATAAGTTATTCTTCTTCCCTCTCCATTTTAAGCTACTGTGGTGTTTGTAAATACTATAGAACATTTAAAAGTAGGTGTAACTATGACTTAACATGTGTGCATCGTTCTGTTATATTTGCAAGCTCACAGAGTAATGTTTTTCTTTTTTAATACATTCTTTCTTAATAGTTTCAGCAGCTCACTAGCGGTCTTCCTCAGAGTAGTCATGTGATGTTGCTGTAATGTGTCTGGTCAGCTGATTTAAACAGGTTTTGGTGCTGTCTTCCTACCGGTTGAGGCAGGACGAAAGCATCATCTACAGTCTGACTTCTTCAGGGCAGTATCCCAGGTTTGTGAGAGTAAAAAATACCCCTCGTCCTGGTTTAAAGTCCCTTGGCCACATTTTCATATTCCAATTTCCTCCTTAATCCAGCAACAATGTTTTTTGTTCTCTGGCCCAATGATGTTCACTCCGTCCCAGTCCATAATGTCTCTCTCTCTTTTACAATGGTCAGAAACAGCCGATTTGAGTTGCTCCTGTTCTGCTTTATGTTTTGTTGCTTGTGTACACATCTTCGCTTTTTCCTTCTCACATTATATCCTATGTTCCTTTTTGCATGTACTGAAAGCTTTCTCTGTTTTCCCAATGCATGTTTTATTGCAAAACATGCCAGTACATTGGAATATGACGTAAGAGTAAGAGTAATGATTAACAAATCTCAAAAAATATGTGTGATGAAGCCGACACTTTTGTAATTTACGTTCTAACAAGAATATACCAACAAAATATGTTCAGGGACGGCATGTTTACAGTACATTTTTGGAATATAGATTGAATTACAGTGATTTAATTTTTACTTCTTAATGTTAGTCCTGTTGATTGTATTATGACCAGAATAATCACAACTACCTGAATAGTCTTGAGGCCTACAGATAAATGCTCAATTGTTTTTACAAATCCAAAGTTGTTGAATAGATATTGTCGGTCCAAAACAATAAAATAACAATAAAAGAAGATGGGCTGTTTAAGTGTTGAGTGTTGCAATGTACTATTACAAAATGTCTTTCTGTGGACTGTTCAGACCTCAAGGTTTTGAAAATAAACAAGATTTTAGCTTTTACTAAATATATTATGACAAATTTGGTCCCGGGTGAGGGAAGTCTGGGAGTCCCTGCTTAGACTGCTGCCCCCACGACCCGGCCCCGGATAAGCGGAAGAAAATGGATGGACGGATGGAAGTTTGGTCAGTGTGTTTGCGCTGGTGATAGTGATGCTCTGTCTGTATGTACTAGGCGTACAGCTAAACAATTATATATTTCAAAGTGGCACTTGCATTTTTCTATTTTTTGTATTGTTGACTTTGACATTTACCTTGGGCAGAGTGTACTTGGGCAGCTTCATGGGGGTGAACACGTCTCTTTTCGCGGACACGTAGTAGATTGGCCTCCCTGTAGTCGAAACCTTTGCAACAAGAAACACCATTTTGTAATTACATAACAGACAAATCCCAACATACTTATTTGTTACAATGCCCTTGTACACCCCCTTATTCAGTCTAACCTCTTTATTCTCCCAGAGCAAAGTGGACCATTACATACCTGCACAAACACGTACTCGTCCTGCACCACCAGAGAATTGGGGTCGATGAATCCCGGGAATGGCTTGCCCTTATTGGCCTCAGTGCAGTTCTGGAGTCGACAGGTGACGTACAGTGCCTCTGCTCCCAACACAGAAAATACACATACGTCAAGATATGGACCTATAGTGTAAATGTAGATGTACAACCACCCACAAGTGACACAGTATAAACCAAACACTAATCTTTTAATGTAATGTTTCATTCATTATTTTATTTAGAAACTCACCGAGAGACATGTCAATAATTGTGATTCAAACTCCTGTCACATAGCTCAGCACTGTTAAATTTATGTGCAACTAAGCTACTGTATTAGCAGGGCCATTTCTCATGTGAATATATTAGACGTTCTATCTAAAATGTCTATTTGTTTGTCACATAAACCATATTATAAACCAATACAGAGGTGTAGTTGGCAGTACTCTTTATAGCTTTTTTGTTGTTGTTAGGACATCACATCTAAACTAGGGTAAAATCAGTTCTTAATCCCAGGAAAGATGAGCCTAAATCAACATATACTAAAACAGACTTTGAAGGGGCACTATGTAACTCTTGTGGTGGGAATTGCTTTGCCTAAAATGTTTCACAGTGTCATTAAACTTATCTGTCTCCACAGATCCAAAGATACAAGCAGGTGATACCATGTTACAGTTTAGGTCTATAGAGCGATGACCCTGTTTACAATAAGAACTAAATAAATTGAATATTTGTGTTTAATACCAAACTGTGGCGAATTCATTGCAAAGTAATAGCCTAAATGCATTACACAAGCTGGTGACATAAGCCCCTAGATGTAGTTGTATAGTAACTTCTATAACAGACTCCTCCTTAACATCTGAACAAGCTGTTTACCAGTTGTCCTTGCCCCCTGAAAACCCCTTATCAAAGCAGCGACCATGCAGCAACCACTTGCCACCTCTCAGTCAGGTGTCTCCTTTGGGTGTCTGCACATTTACAGGTGTCAATAAACCTCTTGAGAGCAGACGATGGGTGCGTTCTGGTGTAGACAGATGACTGCCCGGGCCAATTGCTTTCTTTGGCTTCCATCGCGGCGCTGTCCGGACACATTAGCCTCTGCAAAATGTGTGAGGGGCGCAGACAGAACCAGGGGCGATGGATCCTCGCTGTGTAGACCTAACTTGTGACACTTGTGATGTTTGGTATGATTGGTTTTTCTCTATTATGTCAGCTACAAAGGCCCACGCAGAAATCACATCAAGGTGGAACAGACTGCACTGAAGCAGGAGGGATACAGCAGGGAGAGTAAGTTAAGGTAACAGAGTTTGAGAGTAGTTAATACATCCAGACATGAGAAATAATAGATATACTGAGGGTTTCTTATAGTGTGCTTTTGCTGGTGTTACTGCTTCAACAATACCCAGACAACTATTGACAAGAAGAATTACATTTAATAAAGATTTTCTCCAGTCTGATCCAATCCACCGATCAAGAATAATGCACACATAACACATTGAACTAATCCACTTTTAGTTTAAGCCTCTGCCCACATCTGTGATATATATATGAAATGTAAAATCCATGTAAAATCCCTATATTCCTTACAGCTAATCTTTTGTACAGACCCATCATTGACTTGAACCATTGATCACACAATCAATAGACAAATGTTTAAACAAAATGATTAGCACTTTGCAGGACTAGCCCGGTCAATAGCACTTCTGGGAGGTCCATAGAAAAGCATTATTATTTCATGATTGCACTGACAGCCTGTGTTATGTGATTGACCTATGGAGATTCAGAAGGTGTATTTTTAATCACACTAGATTGAATAATGTAAGATGGCCTTCACAAAAACTAGATTTGTCACTGGAAAAAAAAAAAAAAAGACCAGAACCGAAGAAGCGGCTTGAATGAGAATTGAAGAACTGAAGATTAATCTGACTAGAACTGAAGAAGCAGCTTGGATGAACAGTGAAACGTCTTCACTCCTACAAGACAGATTTAACTTCGGCTTTTGTTATTAAAGGTGCACTGCGTAAAATTCCTGTCTCCATGGAGATGTTATTGCATGTTCCACAGTATGGGCATACTTACAGTGACCAGGGCAGGGTCACCTTTCCGCACATCTGACCTGTAATTTGGCATGGCAGTGTCACTTGCTTGTTTCCATGAAGGTAGATTGGCTTCCCTAGAATTCCATACAATTTAGGGAGATTCCAGCTAAAGCAATCACATCTCCATGGAGAAAGCAAAAAATATATATAGAGAGAACACCTTTAAAATTACTTCATTTCTGAATATTTATCTAAATTTCAGTAGATTTTACTTGTTTATTAGTTTAGTTTATATTAGGTTTATGTTTGGGCCTTTGCGAGTAGGGCTGCACGTTTGCTCGACTGCAGTGTGTGTGGGATTTGAACTCTTTTATTGCTTCTTTATGGATCTTTTGGTTTGGCTAACCACGTACCAGATGCTAATGTGGACTTACCCGGATTTTCCACCATGAGAAAGGAAAGCACGGAAAGCAAAGGCAGGAGCCTCATTCTGTATGCTAACAAACTATGGTGTCATCCCAACCATCTGACTTTTAAAACTGTCATATGCTGCTACGATCTGGAACAACTTGGTGTTTGCATCAGACCATACTTGGTACCACATGATTGTGTTCTGTGTTTACATTTCACCAAGAGCAGGTGATTTTAACCATATGACACTAGAGGCTACCCTCAAGTCGTTCCATCAGTACGCTGACTGTCCCACAAGGAAAAGTAGGGCAATAGATCTGTTGTATGTAAACACAAAGGATGCCTACCCAACCTCTGCCCTCCCTCCTCTTGGCAGATCTGACCGCAATCAGTTCACCTGCAGCCTACCTACACTCCCCTTGTTAAAAGGCAAGCTGTTACATCTAGGCAGGTCAGGAGGCATTGAGAGACTGCTTTGTCACCACCATGGAGAGAGGTGCAGAGGGAAGTTAAAATCTGCCTGAATAGGTCTAGGGAGGCATATGGGAAAAATCTGGAGGGTCAGCTGAAGGACAACATGCAGGAAGTCTGGAATGGTATGAAAAACATGGCTGGCTGTGGCAGCAAGAGCAGTGTGGTAGGCGGGGCTCTCCAGATGGCTGATGAGCTGAACCTATTCTGTAACCGGTTCAGTTCCTTTCTGGGCACCTGCTCTCCTCCGTCGCCCCCTGCTGTTCTTCTGACTGTCATCGTTTTGCCTCTCCTCCTGTATCACCCTCAACGTCCCTTTCTGCCCCCCCATCATAGCTGCGGACCAGGTGCGGATAGAACTGCATCAACTCCTTTCAAGGAAGGCTGCAGGTCCAGACTGTGTCTGTCCAAGGCTCTTAAAAGCCTGCGCTGAAAAACTGGGAGACCCTTCACATCGTGTCTATAGCCTGAGCCTGCAGCTGTGGAACATGCCCTTATTGTGGAAAAAATCCTGCATTGTTCCAGTGAGCTGAATGACTGCAGAACAGTTGCACTCATGTCTCACGTGATACATGCCACATGGAAAAGTTCTCAGATGACACTGCTATTGTGGCATGTATAAACGAGGGTGAAGAGGGGGTCTATAGGGACCAGGTAAGGGCTGGTGTCAGCAGAACAAGCTCCAACTGAACATCTCCAAAACCAAGGAGATGGTGCTTGATTTCTGCCAAGCAGTGGCCTCCCTACGCCCCATGATCACTGATGGATCAGAGGTGGTACCCTCATACAAGGGGCTAGACAATAAATTGAACTGGTCTCAACACATGGACATCATCTACAAAAAGAGGCAGAGAAGGATGTATTTTCTGCAGAGGTTATTCTGCTTCAAGGTCTGCTCCAAGCATCTGAATGCATTTTGTCAGTCTATTGTTGGTTTGGATTGGCTTATAAGGAAAGCTGGGGCGGTGGTTGGACTGGGCCTGGACTCTGGGAGAAGGTGGAAAAGAGGACTCTGGAGAGTAAGAGCTATCCTGTCCAACCAGAGGACACTACTTTTTATTTCTTTGCCAAATTATTTACAATTGGGTATAAACATATGGTAACAGTTTATAAAAACTTTTCCTAATTGGCCTTAATAAACCATTTATTAATACTAATTAAGGTTATTATAAAGTGTAACCAAAAATGTACTCTTGTAAACTTTATATTCTTCATTTTCTCATTGGTTGCATTGGTTGTACTTGTGTGTCTGCAACATTTGTCTATTACACATTTGTGAGTGCTGGCCTTTCTATTCCACTTCACCCAAACGCTCGCAGCACAGGGCTCACAGACATGGGGAAATGGAGGTGTGGACTGGGGATTGAATTACTCACGTCCGTCAGAGATGCTGGTTTCCAGGTGAATTAGGCCGGCCTCTTTGTCCAAACCCATTTTGGACCTGAAAGGAGAGGCAGACAAATGAGTTTCAGGAACATCAGCTGCACTTTAGTCCTTGTGTGCCGTCTGGAGCGATTCCTCACAAGAGTGTTGAGAAGTTCAGAGAAGTAGGGGAAGTTAAACAAATATATAATGACCAACATGTTTGCATTTAACATCATAACTGTCTCTCTTTTTTTCTTGTAATAAAGCAGAATTTGTTTTCTCCAGTACAGATATATTGTAAAAACAACTCCTAGGGTCAAAATCAGACTGCTGTGTGCTACCTGCAGTTTTATCCTCTGTGAACCAATATCCTGTTAATTGTTGTTTTAATGTCATATATAAGTTATATATTGTACCTTTAACATTTGATGAACTAAAAATATGCAAGTCCTGTGCATCTAACCTGAATGCTCACATCGCATATGCTTATAGAATTAACATTTAATACTTAGGCTCCAGTATTAATACCTAATCTTCCTCACAAGCTTCTAATCAGCAGACATGCAACTGAAATGTTAATTGCATGTATGATATAATTCCTTGACCTTTAGACATCCAGTGCTTTGTAAATTTAATCCAGTATAGATTTTACATCCAAAGCCTCTCCAGCCATCTCCTTCTATAATCCTCCATCTCTTAACTTATTGTGGAATATAACAATTAC
This sequence comes from Periophthalmus magnuspinnatus, assembly GCF_009829125.3. NCBI lineage: Eukaryota > Metazoa > Chordata > Actinopteri > Gobiiformes > Gobiidae > Periophthalmus > Periophthalmus magnuspinnatus. Next base: position 17,720,283 of record NC_047126.1, read on the forward strand.
ACCACCATCATAATTATTTTGACCTGATTAAACTCTTTGTGACTACATACATGTGTGGTATCTGTTTTATCAATATGGCATTTAGGTTTTTGACTTTAGGTCTGGTTTCAAAGATAGATTTATTGCATACTGTGGAACATTCCAGGCAAAGCAACAACATCTCCATAGACACAAGCAGGTAGTGGACACTCAACCAGAAAAGTGGCACAGTGCACCTCTCTTGTGAACCATTTCTAAACACATTGCCCCACATTTTTTCCACTTTGCTCTTTTATTGCTTGACCATTTTCCCTGAGTCTAACCTGAGAGACAGCAGTGCCCAAAGTTAGACAAATGCCTAACTGCAGGCACTGTCAGCACCAATGACACCTGTGGTAAACATCAGCATTAGTACAGCGAATGACCAGTGCTTTGTCTGTGCGATGGGACCAGACAAAGTAAAAAAAAAAACTCAGGGATTAAAGGCTCACATAGAGAGATGGAGCGTGATGTTTCCTGACATCATTAGCGTGGGAAAAGCCATTGATTTGCCAGTGGTGCGTGTGCTGGGCTGCAGATGGAACGGCATATAATCATTAGGGCATTAAATATGTATTACACAGACTGGGGGATCAGTGTGGAGCTCAGAAGAACCGATAAGGATGGATTTGTGGACAGGTAGCACATGGAAGACAACTGGTTTCGATCCAGGAGGGTTAAAGTATCGGCTCACTGCAAAAAAGACAAGACATTTAAAGGTGCACAGTGGAACTTGGAATGGAAAGGGCCATCACCTTCTTGGTGTGAGGAGGGAATTGCTTTGCCTTGAATGTTCCACAGTATGACATTAACTATATAGATTTCCATGGGAATAAGCAAGTGACCACACCAGGCCAAACTACACTTTAGATCTGTGGAGAAGCAATGCCACCCACAGTAAGAATGCTTTCCTTAGCAATAAAACCACCAAACGGTATTAACACAGTGGAACAGTTTTAGTTCTTGCAGAGTACTTTGAGATAACGGCCAAATAGTCGTAACTGACTTATCATCCTGGTTTTCTAGTTTTTCCTTATAACAATTTTATAACTTTTTTTTTTTTATTCATTGCTTACATTTAATCTGTTCATGTTTGAAAACCTGTGGATGGCAATGACGTTTTGAAGAAAAATACAAACACAAAATCTACATTACATTAAATTATACATTTTATTCTGTAAAGCGCTTTGAATTACTTTGTGTACGACTTGTGCTATACAGAAAAACCTGCCTTGCCTCTTATTGTGCTTAACAGGCTTGACAGGTCTCTCAAAGTCCTAAACTTATTCCACCCCACTGCCCTATTGACATAAGCACAACTGCCATTCTGCACCATCAGCCCCTTCCTCCAGCACCACCAACACTCACAAACACTATACAAGGCAACATGTGAAGCATCTTGCACAAGAACACAATAACACTTAGCACTAGTTGAAGCGGGAGTTATTTATATAGTCTCCTTGCTTAAAAGGTTTACATTTGTAATATAAGGCTCCAGCAATTCATTACGCATTTGAACGATTTTTCTTTCAATCTAGATCATACCTGGACGACTGGGGGATTACACAGACATCGTAACCATAGTTCATTGAGCGTAAAATGGACTATATATCCTATGATACATTCAAATCTCTAAACGTTTGATTTTTAAATATTTTAGTCAGTGCAGATTCCTCATTTCAGTATTTTATTGATGGTGGATTTTGATATGTCTGAATTATTTACATAGCATATATTGTTCTTTGATTCTATCTCTCTTTTACCAGTTCTATTTTACACCATGAGCTGAGCCCCGTGGACAGGACTGCACATAATCATTAGAACATTAAATATGTATCACACAGACTGGGGGATCAGAGCTGCTCTAAAGAAGCCCCAATATGAGTGAATTTGTGGACCAGTACAGGCAAGACTCAGCAGAGGTAGAGCAGATGACTCGGTGGCCATTATAGCATCCTTTCATTAGACTTATTGGTACATTGGTAATTTCCCAGATGAAGCACCGCTGTGAATAGGCTGTCCTACTTATTCAATCCACATTTCCATTTTACACTGAATAATGCAGTCAGGTGCAGAGCAGAGGCAGCTGTGATACCGTTTTGGAAATAGTGGGGTCTAAAGTTGAAATTAAAATCTAATATCTCGCTTAAAATTGACGTACAATAACTTTTCTGGTGAAGGTTGTTGCATTTTTGTCTCTGTAGATATTGCTTTTCCTGGGATGTTTCACAGTATAGATAAATGCTAACCTACTGGCAGACTTGTAAATTTAGTTTTAAAATGTTTATATTAACCCGCTCTACATGATCCTGGTGTTTTTATTTCGCTATTTTGTCTGTAAATCAAGATATAAACATTAATAACAGACAAATCAGGCTCCTTCTCAGTGTGGTCATTCCCGCTGCCGTTAAATCAACAGGTTTGATTGACAGTGTTGCTAAGCGCCCACTCACTGCTAAAACAGCGTTGCAGGCGGGAAGGGGCATTACCTTCAATAGCCTTACACCAGATTGGCTCTTTGGTTGCTATGATAGTCGTGGTCAGAATTCCAAATATGGAACTTGGCTCTAAATTCGCCTCTGTAACTTCTAGCCTCGATGAGCTTCATTTGACTGGAGCCAAACGCTGTGGGCGACGTCACACACCCACTTCTTTATACAGTCTATGCATTAAACTCAGATTTGTGTAAGAATGCATATTTTTCAAGGTATTTTAAAGCCATACCAGGCGTCTCCATGGAGTGAGTCAATAGCAGAACCCTAAAAGAAAAGAAATATAGTGCACCTTTAAATAAGAAAACAAACTTGCCAATGGGATAAGTAAATTGACTTTATATAAAAAGTGGAATACTTATGTCCATAATGAATTCAAGCCATTTTAACTCATCTTTACTTGCACAATGTCCAATTTAGAGGGGAAATGCTAAAAAATGCCTGCCCATGTTTGGTAAGTGGAAAGACAGCCCAGTTGGATTTTTGGTCACAACAGATTGAAGAAAATCTGAGCCAAGTCTCTGGTGCCAGGAAGAAATATCGCATGCAGGCAGCTCCAGATGTTTTTGTTCAGATTTGTAATGTCATATGCAAACCATTTCATGGCTGGGCATTAGATATACTCACTAACGGGATGGAGGGGAGGCGGGGGGATTTCAGTGTATATTTTGTGTTGGATTTTCTCTTTTTAGTATTTTAGGAGAACATAGGCTTAAAAAACTCCCCATACCTCTGATTGGTTGCGATCCTGAATAATACCCCACAGACCTCCACCAGGATGCACCTCCACTGAAATGCCCCTCCCATCTTTATAAGCCGTAAGTGATTTCAGTTGTTGCCTTAGTTCATTGACTATTCAAGTTAATTAAAGGTGATAAAGTTAATTTCCAAGTTTTCAAGCGAAGCACTTCAAAGACATTTAATCACCAATAGATTTCATTTTTAGTTTGAAATGAAATAGCTTTGTGTTGCCTCTGCTCTGTTCTGATAGGGAAACAGATATTTAAGTGTCAGCATAGGCCTACGTTTACAAGGTCGTAATTAGCGTAGACATTAGATATAGTTTGTCCATAAATGTGTTGCTGTAGGCCCTGCATGTGTCTGATCTGTGATGGTTATGGGTTAGTGTAAAATTACAGTATGTCTACTTTGATAACGGCTGGCAGGAAACAGTGGGCTGGCGGTCTTTGGTATGTTTGTTTACTTTTAGGGACCTGTGGATGGGGGTAAGTCACATGAGGGTTTGGTGGAGGTCTGCAGGTTGGGTCCTCCACCTCAGGCATAGCCGCAGCCCTCGATCAGTCAGTCAACCCAACCCACCCAAACCCACTGCACACTGGTCTCACTCCTCCCAGAAACAGCAGATGAAGGAGAGAACCATGCACAGAACCCTTTTTTTTTTTAGTTTTTTCTAACAAACGTAGAAACATTGTGCTGTGTGAACATAGAGCTGACCTCATCCAGGCAACCCATCTGGACTGGAGTTCAGTTCAGTCTGTTCCGATCAGGGAATCATCGCACTATGGTGAGTGCTTTGACCGCGTCTTTACTGCTGTTGGCTGCTGCTGCTACTTCCTTTCCAAACTGATCTGCAGCAAGTTGTATGCAAATTATGCATGCTGTAGTTTTATGTTTAAAACAACGAGTCCATGATAACTTGGGATGAATTCACATATGGAAGTTAATGAGGGCTATAGTGATGTGTCTCTGGGTGTACAAATACTAGTTTGCGTTGGTCAAAGGGACAGAAGGGATCAGCAGATTAAAACAATGTAACAATTTACCACTCTACATTGTAAAAAAACACTAACAATTTTTGAGGGTGTGACCATTATCCTCCCAATTGAAAAGACAGCTTCTTTGATCCAAATTCATAACATTTATAAGATCCCATTTAAAACACCGTAGACCTCCACACTACCTATCCCAAACGACTTACATAATGCAGGGATTTTGGACGGACATTTTAATTGGACGTAGGTTCCCACCAACCCAGTCCCATTAGCTCTCCTCATGTTTGGTGTCTACAGCAGATACGCAGCGCTAACTTCCAAGTACCGAATCATTAGAGAGGCTATAGCGCCATACCTCACCCCCCCCCCCCACACACACACACACCCACACACACACACACCCACACACACACAAACGTACATATACCTGGTTCTCCTCTTAAAATAGCTCTCTGGGTCGGCAGCCGCATTCCTCCAGGCTGCCTTCACTCCCGGACCGCTTGTTAACAGTCTGACATCGTCTCTACCCAATGGGAAAAGAACAGCGGTGTACATGTGAGCGTATACAGAGGCTGACTAAGACCAGAGACGGGCTAGCTAAGGCTAAGTTTGGACAGAGCCATGACTTGAGCTATTTATTAGCAAAGTAGAGGTGCAGAGGTAATTACATGGGACTACACTAATATGAAGTGTCAGGGAAAGTTTTATGAACAAATTGGATTTCAGTAGAGACAGAGAGGATGAGGTGGCTGATGGTGCAGTGGTGAAGGAGTGGAGGAGGGAAAAGGACAGAAAGAGTGCATTTCAATGAACAGCTTGAGAGGCGGTTGGTTGAGAAGTTGCCTGACAACCAGTCCCTCCTACTTTCTGTTGAAATGCAGAAGCGTCTGGAACTGGACCATAAAGTGCGTCAAAGTCTCCTTACTCGGCACGGTCCAATCACAGACGGTAATTTGTAGCGGGCGTGGCTTTCAAATGCGGTTGAGATCTCCTCTTGTATATTCAAAAGAAAACAAATATAACTTTTTTTTACAGCAGATACAAAAGAGTTGAGTGCTTTGCTTGTTGATGCTGTTTTTTTTTTGTCGTTTGCGTTATATGCTTTGTTTTTGTTGGATTTTTGATGCTTGGCCATAACATCTCATCTGAATCATGGAGATAGGATGCAGTTCCAGACCAAAATGTCTTTCCAAAGCATTGTAAAAGTATTTTGGCTGGACAGAAAAGTTGAGAGGCAGTGATTAGCTGATAATAAAAGATTGGCACCTGTTAGACGGTTCATGTATTAAACAAGTGAATATTTTGTCTTCAAAGCTGGTTAGACACAACGAGGAAACTGAAGGATTTGTGCGTATTTGACCAGGGTTAATCTGAAAATGGCTGGGCAATATGCCAAACTTCAGCTCTGTCAAAAGTGGTTCAGAGGAAGGAACAATAGTGAGCACATATATACGGACTGGAGCGTAAGTCGGGCTGTAATACTGACCTACTGTAGTACATTTTATTGAAGTTAATCTTGGTTCTGATAGAGAGGTGTCAGAACACGGTGCAAGCTTCATGGTTGGTTAAATAATGCACTAGTTATATATGGCACCTGTATTTATTATTCATTAAATCCTTATATAACTTGGACAGACACCCATTTTACCACCACGTGTCACACAACCACACATAAACCAACAAAGTGGGTGAAGTGTCCTGCTCAAGGGCACAACAATAACATGTACTGCCAACGTGCTTTAGTTAATCTTTTGAACCAACATTATTTTTATTGCTCTGTCATAAATTAATATATAAGTAAACAATTATGCTCGTCTCTGTGTCAAGCGATATGTAGATCATTATATTAGATTTTGTTCATTATTATAGTTTTGGAAAATAACTATAGGCAACATATTTGAATACTTCTGTTTGAAGTTTGAGTTTAAATGAAAAAAAAAAAAAAAAATACAGAGTTGTCAAGTCTCAAATGCAGGATAAAACAGGATTACGCAAACCTGCATGGCTCAATCAAAACATATCCACTTAAATGACAAACATGATTTCATAAGAAACATTTTTTTGAATTTCCTTCAAGGTAAAAGGCAAGGCAAGGCAAGTTTATCTGTATAGCACAATTCGTACACGAGGTAATTCAAAGTGCTTTACAGAATAAGAAAGACATTAAAATCACACAAATCAAAACATAAATAATCACCCAATCTGCAACTCTCTCACCCACTCATTTGCACCCTTTAAAAACTCTCTCTCACACTCTTTAAACACTGTCTTGCTCAGTCTGAGAACTTTCCCATTACTTTACAAAAAAAACTTTCCTGTTACTTCTCAAAAACTTTCCTGTCACTTTACTATGTCTAATAAAAGTCCATCAGTCCATGTTTCTTTTGTCATCATAAAATTACCATTAAAGGAGAAGAGTGCAGAATAAAAACCTTTCAGTCGTACGCACAACTAAACAGAACCGTTTTGTGCCTGGATTTAAATATTGTCAAAGTAGAGGCCTGTCTCGCAAGGTAAAAAGTGCCCAAAAGTAATAACAACATGCTACAGGGTCCAAACGCCTTGATTGTTTTGCTCTCCTTTTCTCTGACAGACAAATACATCAAATTCAAACTAGACTGATTATAAGGCCTTGTCCTACAGAAGCTCACTAGGGTCAAATCATGCACCTGTCTGCCACCCACAACATCAAGTGTGACACCCACATCAATAATGAAAGCTGTAAAACCTCAGCACCCTCGTCTCCTGCTCGCTATGGGGTGAAACGGTAACGTAACTGTCCCGGAAGTTTGCAAAAGTGAAAACTCTGCAAACTAATGTCACACTTCAGAAAGTAGTAACTAGCCATAATAAAGCATCAGCTCAAGCTTATTCATGCTGATTAAGGTGTAGTTATTTGAAAGTGTTAGATGTACATACATGAAAGTAAAAAAGAGTTGAATGTAAACACTTAAATAAATAATAATGTGTTAAAAGCGCTGTACTAAATTTTTACATTAAAACATAATTAATTCATTTTAATCTGTTTGTAACTGTCTAGAATTATTCCTCACTTCTACCGCAATGAGTTCATAAGCTTTACACAATTTTCAAAGGCCAGAATGAAGATCGGGCTTCAGATGACTGCTCCCAACTAGCATGCTAACAGCACACCATTACTTCCTGGTTCACGGATGATGAAAATGCTTTATATTTAGATGCTGACTGCACAAGGTGATCCAATATTGACCATAAGAGCTGCTTTGGCAATATATCTGTACTGGTGCAAAATACTTTTACTGTGTTATATGAAAAAATGGGGCACACACAGAAAAGAGTTTCATATGGTGTTTTTAATCTATGCGTGACTTTTACTTCGTTCTTTTAATAGCAGTATTTGTGCACTTAGTTTGAGTGGTTTATGTAAGACACTTCTGTAATCACTTTTACTGCTGTCAATGGAGAAAAAATACAGGTTCTACTGTATCAAAAGGTACATGCTTTTTGGGTTAGAAGTAAGAGTGCTCTTTTTGTGCAGTGTAAGTACTCACCAGTAGAATCGATTGGGGGCCACTCTCTCATGCACGAGTTGCCACCTCCGTCCAAACTCCACTGAGCTGTACAGCTATGAAACAACACAGGAAATTAGTGAAGAATCAGCACTGGAGAAGGTTATGTTACAATTAAAATGTCCTGCTCAGATTCAAATTAAATGTTGTTAGTTTGATACGGGTCATTTTCATTTAACCACAGAAGCCTGTGTTGTAATACGGCTGCCGTGGTTTTGATACTCGGGCTTTGATGCTGAGTTTCCAATTAGTCATGATTAAAGTTTCTACATTTGTTAATCAACTTTTTGAGATTTTAAGCCTGTTTTGATTAAAATATGTCTAATTGTATGCTCAAGTAACCAGGCAGTTGTACAGTTATAAAGTAACCAGACAGTTATATAGTTAATAAATGAATTGAATTGATTTATTTAAGTTGTATAGGTAAGTCTATGGAACCATTTTGATAATATTTTAGGTGCTTTGAAAAGTATTACAATTTGTTGTGTCCAATACTTCACCTTTACTTTATAAGGGGGCTGGCTACAGTCTGTCTATTTTATCCCCATGATGAATCACTATACAATACTAGACCAGAAGTTAAATTAGCCAATCGATGATTGTTAAGGGTAATGACAAAACAGGTCCTCTCTAAACACAGCAATTTGTAGAAACATGTATTTTCAGAATCTCATAGTTAAATCTAAGACAGGTCTGTCTTAGATCCACTTATTTCATTTTTTTTTTATGTTTTTGAACAGTTTGGTGTTCAGATACTTCATCTGCTCAAAAAACATTTAAAAACTAGACTGAATTAAAATGCTTTAAATATAAAGTAAACTACTATTTTTCCTCAGAATCTAGTACTGTCAAGGTACTGTCCAATCTTTTTGTCAACTCCGTCAGACATTTTCAAAAACCCCTTTACATCAGAGAATACTATTATTATCTAAACTCTGAGGGCCCTATTTGTTACCCTTACACCACTTTTGCATATGTAAGACCAACAATGTTGAAATTTCTGCCATAACAGATGAAAAATGTCAACTCCGTCAGTCCATTCTGTTTATTTAAACAGTACTGAAGTGAGTTGTCTGGTCACTGAGTTGACAAATGTACTTGTACCATCTAAATGCCTTTTACTGGTTTAAGTTTCATATAATATATATTCATATAGCATAAATAATATACTTTATAACATCAAGCTGAATGTGTGGAGTTGGCAAACCCACCAACTTTGTAAAGAATTTAATGTTTAATTCCCATTTGACCCCTGTCACTTATATTTCAAGCCTGCTGCAGCCCAATCAGGTGATGACACTCGCACTTCAAAGGGTCTAATATTAAATAAAATATCAGAATAAAAACCTCCAGGGGAGATAGAGACAGATAGAGATGACAGACAGTGGGAGAGGGAGGAGGAGGAGTGAAGTGAAATAATTGTTACTTTTGTGGAGTACAGACAATGTTAAACCTGTAGCATCTGTTTTCAGTTTTGTTCAGTTGTTTGCAGTGATCACACATTTTTGTCAACTCCGTAAGGTTTTTGTCAAACTTTGTCAGTTTTTAGTCAATTCTGTCAGATCCATGCACATGGAGGGTGTTTTGTCTTAAAAAAAAAAGAAGAAGAAACTTGATTCTTGCAATTCAGTTTATGCGATTAAAGTTTTCAGATATACTTTAGTTGGATACAATGGTCAATAATTTATGTGTTTTTTGCCTGACTGAGTTGACAATAATTGAGTTATATTGGGCCATATGCCAAAAATGTTTTTATTAGGAACCTGTTCTTCTGCATCTCTGCACAGCCCAGACCTTACTCTACAAAGATTTATAACTTTCATAAATGTAGAATGCTTTTGAAAAATGTCTTTTTTTTTGTCCCGACTCTCAAGAATCACTGCTATACAAAAAAGACTGATAGAATCAGTCCTCATCAATCAATCATTCAATCAATTTATCAATGAATTGTATTTCTAAACAGGGTGAAAACTGACAAAAGACATTGTGAATAGGGAAAAGTCACATTTAAACTTAATTCCTCTGAAAGATCCACAGTGTATTGCAAACTCACTGTACAAAAGAGCACAAAATTACTGCAGGTATAACAAAAATAGCTGTCAAAGAAGCCCTATCCCACATCCCTTTTCTTATCAACAGTGAGCGGAAACACTATTCACGGCGAATGCGTGACTTAAATGTCAAATCACTGTATTATTCAAAATGTCTGAAAGTCTGAAATGTCTATTGTCTGCTCACAGGTCGCTCATTGCACATACAATACTGTGCACTAAAGCCCATCGACTGTGTAGGGTAAAGCTGTGAGGAGTGTAATGTGTTTGTGAATGGGCAGAGCAGCAGAGAATGGAGGGGGCTCTAAGTGGCCATTACTTAATCAGTGTCTGTGTGGAAGAAATGTCCACTGTGTGTCCACAGTGAGAGGCAGGGAACTGTCTAGAAAAAAAAAAAAAAAACATACTTTATTTGGTGTGCACATAATAGAGGACAGGAGGGCTGGTGCATGTCTGGATTTTTTTTTATTAATTTTTTTTTGTCTGGGCATGCTAACGCGTTTTATCGCGTTAACTCAAAAAATCATTAATTGTGATTAATAATTTTGTTACGCAGTAAGGCAGGTCACATGTATGAGTCAAAAACACAGGATCAAAGAGCCCCACTCCAGTCTGTGATCCACTGCACTCGCTTTTCCCCCTCTCTCTCCGCTCAGCACACACACACAGAGGGGACGGGTCCACTGTGTCTGTTCACTGGACGAAGAGGGCCCTGCTGTACAGAGAGTGCGACAGAGACAAGTCCGAGCTCCATCAGAGTTTTTAAACTCTCCAAAAAGAGTCAGTAATGACAGAAAAAGTCTGCAAACCGAGAGTGACACTAAATACATCAAATATGTGAGCGGAGGATTAGCGATCTATCAGCAGCAATGCATGAAGTTTACAGCCTGTGCCAGTCAAGTTTACTTTGAAAACTACAGAGATACTAAAATCCCACATGTTTAGGAACCAGTGAGCTGGTTTGAACTGGAACTGCACCAGAACTGAACCAGAACTGAACAAGGACTAAATGAGGACTAAATAGGAGGAATGACCTTTAGCAGATCAGAATCAGGACTAAAGCAAGACTAAGCCAGGACTCTAGCTGCCTTCTGTTAGGCTCATCATGAGCAGTAAGGAACAACAGACCACACAGGGCGATTAATCATGATACAAATTTTTAAGCGTTGCCCAGCTCAAATATTTTAATTATTATTTTCAAATATACAAATATGTTTTAAGTAACAAAACAAGGCTTAACCTAAATATTTTAGTTATGAATTAATGTTATTTATTTATAAGAGAGATTGCAATGTTTAATCCGTAAGAACATATAGTATAGTTGTTGTTTTTTTGTTTGTTTGTTTTTTATTGTAGAAAAGTAATACAGTCCAGGATGTTAGCTGCTACAAGCTATCCACAAAAACTGTATTGTGCGACAAGATAATCTTCATACATAAACATCATTATACAAATCCAAAAAAAAAAAAAAAAGAAGCATAATTTGGATAGGCCTGCAGAAAGTTCTGTTTAAAAATAGAAAAAAAACAAACAAAAAACTGTAGCAAAACTTGAATTTAAAGTATTGTCGAGGTAGAATTTCTGTGATTGTTTGGATGAGAATTTACACTGCACACTATACCAGAAAGTAGAAAACCAGATGCAGTCTTTGATAAACTGTTGGAGACTGGAGGAAAACTGAATGTCCTTCTCAGTTTAGAGCGATTCAATTGGATCTAGAATGAATGGAGTAGCATTGATTTTCATCCTACTGTATGGCCATATGGTGCAGAAACAGCATGATGCCTCCTTGATTCTGACTTTTGGTTGAATCATTTTTATTTCAAGTGTTTGATATTATATTTCATACAATTTGTCTTCTTTCATTTCAGTTGATGCCCTCCAAGAACTAACTGCCTTTCGGTGTGTCACATTGTGAATTGTGAGTGCTCTGATAGCTCCATTTGAATGATCTGTGTTGCTCTTACTTGCACTGTCTGTGTGTTGTCTCTTGCCCAGGATGTCATTGTAAATTTGTGATGTGACATTCGTGAATGAGTCGACTTGTTTGAACAGTTCCTTAATGTTGCTGAGTGTCTGAGCTGAATCTTATTCTTTCTAATTTGTATGCATTTCTACAGTGATTAACACTGAACCAACACAACAAGCAGCACAGAACCAGAGCAGGCAACACGAGTGAGAGCTTTGTGCACAAAAAACATAACTGGCATCATATTAACAGTTACTTTTAAAATTATTATTATTGTTTTATTTTAATTATGCATAATTTGAAAAAGTAAACACTCTCCCACGCCAAGTTTGAACTATTTTAAACACATTTAAGCCTTGGTCATCTCTTTGTGATATGTTTGTTGTTAAAATGAACTCTCACATCGGCTTCTATAATATAAACAAATAGTAAAAGAACCAGTCTTTTAAACGGCTCTTTGAAATGAATGGATCCAAAAGATTCAGATCCCATAAACGAGCAGAAAGCCCCATCACTATTGTAGTTTTTCTTTATTGATCATCCTCGTTAAATAATGGATAAATATTTAAATATGACTCATACTACCTTTGACCGGTCCTTCAATGCCACTGTAACCTGTCAGAAGCCGCCTGCAAAACCCTGCATGTGTTCACTTGATGGAGGCAACAAACAAGGTAACAAACTCTGCACAATAAGGCCCCAACTGCCTTGAACATGGGACCTTTAAATAAATCTCTCTCTCTCTCTCTCTCTCTATGCCTCTTTCCTACCCTCTCCCTCTTTCTCTCTCTCTCTAGACATTATGAATCCACATTTGTGACAGATACAGGACACTGGAATCCCATTGTCTGCGAACACACCTGCATCCTCCCCAAACCACAAGCAAAGCCCTGGCCTGACACAGTGTACAGCTGGAGTTTAATGAGCTGTGAAACTTTATGCCTGCACTGCTGCCCGCTGGACTCTCCCATTTGAAGCATGAGCAGCCACGCATGAATGTAAACAACCATTTATTAACCCATAATCAAATGTGACTTTGTCTGTTTGAAATAATGACTTTTCATATTGTGTGTTCTAGTCATTTATTCAGGATTAAACATGGACAGTTTCAATTAAAATGTCCACTCATTCTCCTGATATTTCCAAAATATCTGTGAAACAAACCATTTGGCACATCACTTGTATTCACATGCATGACTTTTTTGGCTGCTAGTACAGCTTTAGCTTTTTCAGATTATATGGATAGCACATATTTATCAACAACAAACGTCAGAATTAGCCATGAAGCATGTTTGGCCTCTCCAAACAAGTCTTAAGATGACTGCAGTACATCCAGAATGCTGCTGCTCGGGTCCGAACTAGAACCAGGAAATACAAGCACATAAGTCCTGTGCTCAGGTTTCTGCACTGGTTTCTTATGGCTCAGAGAATAGACTTTAAAGCACAAGTCTCTCCTAGGCCCAGCACCAAAATACATCTCCGCCATGTCATGTTATTTCCATATGAACCCTCTCACACTTTGAGGACTTCAGCGACTGGCCTCCTGCTGTAGTCCTGGTTTAGTTCTGATTTAGTCCTGGCCTCCTGCTGGTGTTCAGAATCAGAACTAAACAAGGGAAATCAGCATTTCAGTTTTGTGCAGCTAAAACCTGGAACAGTTCTGTTTATGGCCTGGGCGAGAGGCACCAGCAGGAAAACATACATACAATACACCGCATAGAGCATATTGACAATCAATACAAACAAAAGGGACCAGTGTAAAAGTCTAAAGAAGAACATGTGTCAGCCACCATCTGCTGGAGTTTGTGTTTGAAACCATGGCTGACAAATAAATTACCCCCTTTTATAACCTTAATAATAGCGATTAAGCTTGAATTACACTACAAGTTTTATCAGTTGGGTCAGTCTTGTTTTATTGATGCTAACCATAGCTTTTTTGAAAGAATATAGTCTTAGGAAAATTGACTAATTCTATAGGATGCCACTATCTTAAAAAAGGAGACAGTTAATTAACCCTGTAGCCCTGTAAACTATTATTTCAACCATGCACCCACTGTAAACATGCAAAGGTCAGAGTGACAATGGAGCTAACATTATCATAGTTGGCTCTCAAACAAGACACCTTAAAGGACACATAATCATAATTGAGCTTTTTGAGCTTTTAACCATGTTGTCCCCTCATCGTAAACAGAACTGGAGTTGTTTTTAGTTTGATTCACATTGGTTTCAGTAAATATGCACTTTGAATTTTCCCAGGATTGTTGCATCCATAAATCGTCTCATTTCAAACATTTCTGTCATCAAATTGTGTTAATTACTGCAAGCTTACAAACATGAGCAAGTTTAATTGTTGCTAATTGCAGGCTGTTAGCTATCAGTCACAACAGTTTTGCCCTGACAGACAATTTAGTCAATTTGCCCAAATATGTATCTATGAATCTGAATTTTGATTGACATCTTGAAATTCCGATGCATATTATTACAAAGTACATTCAACACACAGCAGAAGATATTGTAGAAATGCTCGTTAATATTTATATGACTTATCCTCGTTTGTATAATCCCTCAGCCATCCAGGTAGGACCAATACCAAAAGAAAATGCAATTCTGTCAGCTGGACAACAGTTTTAGAGTGAAGACATTTCGACGCTCATCCACGTGGGCGGCTTATCCTCAGCCTTGTGGCATAAGCAAAAATTTGTAGCAGCATTTTTTATTTATTTTTTTCCCAGTAACTGTAAGTGGTTTCTTTTAGTATATTTCCACTCAAAACACTTGAATGGGCACATGAATAATTTCAGATGGAGTGTATCTGTTACTACAGTGTATGGAAGATTCATGGTTACAGGAACCAAACAGAAAATCCAAAACTCTAAACCCTGTCATTATTTGCTTGGAATTTCCTGTACAAACATGCCATAGTGGTCAACTACCAAGGCGTTGATGTTGAATGCTGAGACCCCATTTTGAAACAATTGTCAAAAATTGATTTTTACTTTAGTTGATCAATGCAGACAGATAAAACTGAATAGGCCTAGTATTGCAAATATGGATTTTAAAACTGTATAAACCAGGTCCAATCATGTGGCAGATAAAAACTACCATAGATTTCTGACTCACCCTCAAACTACATTTTAAAAGGGAACTATGTAACTTTTCTGGTGAGGTTTCTGGCACCAGTTCATCTCCATTGGGATATTGCTTGTCTGCAACACACAGTATGGCATTCAACTTTCTTGCATGTATTCAATTAGAATTGGTTTTATTGCTCAAAAAGAAATTGGGAAAAAATGCATTTGGGGTCACCTCTCCACAGATCTGAGTTGTAACTGCTTGTGGCCTAGTGGTGTCACCTGATTGTTTTCATGAAAAAAAATCTAAGTCTAAGGGAGCATTCCAGGTACAGCAATAACATCTCAACACAAAAAAAAAAAAAAAAAAAAAAGAAAAATGTCACATAAAGGATTCTAAAATATTTTGAAGTCACAAAAACTCAACCTTGCTCCTGTCTTCTCCAAACGTCTGCGTGAACAACATATTGCTCATTAAAGTAATGCTAGCTACAAAATGCTACACTTACTCTTGACGTGCACATGGAATTGACTAAATCTTGACATTAGCATCTGCCTGGTGTACTTTCATGTCATCTACAAGAACACTATTAGCAGGAGAGATGAGATTTTCACTTATTTTTGGTGGCACTGAGCAGATGCAGATTAATCAGATTCTGTATGTCTTTGTTACTGCAGCAGGATACACGTCTGACAAATGCAGATGGAGTATACATTCACCTAAAAAGCAACATTTTTTTCACTTTTAAACTTTTTTTTTTGTGAGCTACTATACATTCGCCTCCATAGTCTGTATAAAGAAGTGGACTAAGTAAGAATGATGTTACCTCTAGCGTTTGGCCTCAGTCAAATGAAGCTCATCGAGGCAGTTATAGGGGCAAATTTGGAGCCAAATCTGGAGCTGAGTTATATTTGGAATTCCACAGTATCATAGCAACCAAAGAGCCAATCCGGAGCGAAGCTGTTAAAGGTAACCCCAGCTGGTTTAGTAGAGAGCAGGCACTTAGCAATGCTGTCAATCAACCCTGTTGCTAATGCTAGTACCAGTATCATGTAGAGAGGGTCAATATGTGAATCGGAGCGAGAATCGATGGAGCCGGAAGCACCCACGATCACTTCCTATTTGGAACGCGGTGGCTAGCATGTTTGCTATGTCCATTTATATATACAGTCTATGTTTGCCTCTCAAGCAGTTCAAATCAATGCACTCTCTATGTCATTTATTCTGCCATATCAGCTGCATGCCAAAACAATATACGCCCTGACTCCACCGAAGCAGGACAGACATAAGCCTCCGCAGCCTATCAGTCTTCTTCTCTTCTACTCTTCGCCTTGACAGATTGTCCTTATAAAATCTATATTAGAATCATAATTTCCATTGCATAGTTGATGTTTCTGATTGACTTGTCGAGATATACTTTTACGCTTTATGCTTTTAACCTTTTAGTTTTGTGACAGAACATTTAAAGCGTAGTTGCAGTAAATGGAAAATGGAGCGGAACTTTAAGCTCCTTCTCCTTCATCACACATACAAATAACTCTTTTTAAAACTTTTAACCACCCTAAAATACGTAACTCTTATAGTGTGAGTTGTCCACTTGATATATTCACCTCCTCCAAAATAACTCTTGAACCCTGGTGTGCTTTTAACTGCAAAAATATTCCACTTGTCAGAGCGACTTCGGTGGTTTGGGCTAAAATGTAATTCTAATAGCACGCAATGAGGTACTTGCATGAAGTAGTTTGTCCTGGGTTAACTTCCTTAGCTAGTGTTCTACAGGCATCCGCCCACTCATCTCTCCCTCTCCTGCACTTTTGAAAAAGAAACCCCAATTTGGAGAATATTCTACCTACAGCAGGGTAATTAGAGGTAAAACTATTCAGGATTTAAGCTTAACCAAAGGAACTATTTAATATAAAGTGAATGAAATGCAAGGACTCGACAAACTCATTGCTAATTGACCTTGAAAATACTAAAAGGAAGTAAAAAACGTATTTGACCATTTATTTCTGGACTGCCAAAATTATATATATATATACATTAATGAGCACTAAAAATACCTGTAACAAAGTAAATGCAAGATCTATAAATTTAATGTCATCTCCATGGATACGAGTATGGCGGTGGAGCTTTGTTCAAAAAAGTTGCATAGCGCACTTTTAACTTCTCATGGGATTTCAAATAATGTTATCAAGAAGTCATTTTAAAATTATTAATGTGAATATTTGAAAAACAAAAAAACAAAACATAAATTCCCTGCACCGTGGGAAATCAGACATTGTAAGAAGGAACAGTAACAGCTGCAAGATTGATTGTGCAATACAATACAATCAGGTTACTAAGTTTCAAAATATGATATTAAAACTCTGAATAACTGCTTTATTTGTGCAATGCAATAAGTCATATAGAACTATTAGCACATTTGTGTTTTTAGATTCAGGTACTTTCTCCCAGGACATGTTTTTGGTTGATGTTAAAATGAATACTTCAAAAACTCAACACGGCTCGGACGAAATCACACCTCAAGGGGGGGTGCCTACGGTTCACTACTCTTTTGTAATCCATATCTCCAGCCTTTTCTTCAACTCACACCTTTTACACTGCGCGTTTGGTTATTTATAGAACCAAAAAATACATTTAGTACGCCGACTACATGCTGCCAATCAATGTGTTTACCTGTTTGCACACACTGACTTCCAGCTCGACTCGCGCCTTTTATACGTGAAAGTAATGCATCTATTTTATTTCACTGCTGATGTGTTATTGCCAGTTTTAGGGAGAAAATGGAGAGCTAGATTTTAGATTTGAGTTGAGTTGTTGCAATTTTACGTTTCGTTCGGTGTCACTGTTTTTGCAGATCCCCAGATAATAATAATTCCGTTGTAGAATTTGTGTGGATGTATATTTGAAATGAGGTGCAATTTCAGGTTTGTATGGGAAAAGTTTCAGCAGAGACAGTTGGTAAACTTAAGGAATCAGGTAAGTTTCCGTTACTTTAAACGAAAGATCAACTGATATGGATGTTTTTATGGCAGATGCTGATACTCAATCCAGGGAAACCGGTGGCTGATATTTTTAGGGTAATATGTAAAGCAGATTTGGATTATTTTTCCCAAATTCTGTAACATACAAGTACTACAAACATATTCACAGCCCTGTTTTACTATAAGCCTATATGAAAGCTGTATAGTCATGTTTTGTGCGGTTACCTCTTTGCACTTTACGTATATTCTTTAGGCGGCAGGTCAAACCACCATATAGGCCTGTGCTTGATATATCTGTCTCTCTCTTCTGTAGACCACATATTTCGATCAGATTTTCACTTTTCATCTTTTTCATGTAATATTTTTATTGCCACATCTCTAACCTCAACTGCCCCCGTGTTACATAACCCAGGCCCCCTTCTACACCTGCTCTGAACTCAGCTCCAGTCTTGTGTAACTGGATCTGTCTCTCACTTTGCTTTGAGGCATCGCACCAGCTCCCAGTTGTTGCTTATCTGGACTTACACTCTATTCTTTTGAGGTGTTTGAAGGTGTAAAAACCTGCCAAAGACCTGAGTAAACCCAGACTAAACCCCCTGCTCACTGACCTTCTGGTCGTGGCTGTAGGCCAGGATCCAGTCCTCCTGTTCGGGGTGGAAGAGCAGACTCAGGATGTAGAAGCTCAGTCTGTATTTCTGGTAGGTGGCTCCTTCGTCTGAGCTGATCAGCAAACTGCTCTCCACTTCTGGGTCGGTCAGCAGCATGATCTAAGAACAAGATATACAATAAGGTCAAAGGATGGGGATGATTGTAATTAAACCCAGCTTTGAAACTGTTCCATAGGTTCAAGGTTAGTAACATCCTAAAAGTCCCCTGCATTTTAAAATTATTAATACAAATTGTATATTTTTAATGCTCAGATGAAAAATAAATACATTCACCGCACCATGGGGAAAAATGCATATAAAAAGTTAATAATATGGTCAAAATATATGTAACAAATGCCAAATGCAAAATGATGTGCATATAGCTTTTTTTCAACTGCAAGAAGAAAAAGGTTAAATATGTAATAATACAAATCGACTACTCCTGACCAAGATGATGTATAGACATTTTACTATATATGTTACGGCCCTGGGCCTTAAGTTCCTTTTTGTTGTTTGTATTTATATATTTTGTTTATTGTGTGTGTCCCCAAGTCTTCTTTTTCCCCCTTAAACATGGCCGCCTGATCCCTGGGCCGTGATTGGAGGACCATCTTCCAGCCTCGCCCACCTCCAGCCGCCTCCCTCCCCATTTAAGAAGATTGGGGACACCTGCTTGGGGCTGCTGGCCTGTATTCCTTTGTGTGTGGTCTCGTTAGTTCAGTCACTACAGGGGTAGTGGCTTTTGCTTTGAGACTCTTCGATTGTCAGTACTGACTGCGTCTGATTGTAAGATTTTGTTACTGTAAAATTTGCGTTTAGTTACTTTACCTTTTGGTTTTTTTGGTTTAATCTCTTGTAAGGAACCTTTGTTTATACATGTTTAGTTCCCTTTTGTTTAGTTCACCCTTACATTCCTGTAAATTAAATTACCTCTTATTTTACAATTTTTCCATCTTGGTTTTCTTTTTTTACTTCCCTTCCCCACACGAGTTGGGTTGTAACAATTGGGGGCTCATCCGGGATCTTAATACCCTATCCCACCCGTTTACGTTCACCATCCCCATCTGCTGTTCCCTCAAATCGATACAGTACTAATAAATTTAAGAATGAAGTCAAGTTATCTAACCATAAAGGGAGTTAAATCAAGAATGTGTGTGTGTTCAATGTAACTGTTTGTCTCATTGTGGCCTGTGCTCAGCGAAGCCTCCAAAGCACTAATTTCCCATGGGAATTGTCTTTTCTTAGACATCCAACATTCCGCCAAAACTTTATTACAGTCTCAAGAAAAATACATGAAATCACCAAGGAATTCACAGAAAATATTGTGAAAATCTGCCTAATTGAAAGACTAAATTTGACACAGAGAACTAATTCTGATTTGTACAGCGTGAGAGTCAATGCACCACTGAATACATAAGCTTTGTTACAATAAAAGCAAACAAAAATAAATCAGCTGTGGTAAAAATAAATAAAAAATAAATAAAAAATCACCGTCTGGCTTAAAACTTCAATGGAAAAAATCTAATCAGGCTAGAAGCTGATGTTTTGCTGTGTTGGTCCCAAAAACAGAACTTGAGTAGAGTTTGGAGTGAAATGAAAAGTAAGTAACATTTATTTATAGAGTGCCTTTCACGGAGATCAAATCACAAGGTGCTTTACAGATTTAAAATATGCATATTAATAAAAAGATAAAATGAAAAAAAAAAGGACATTTACAAAAAAACAAATAAAACGGAGAGCAATTAAAACAGATAAAATGGGATATAAAAGGGGGATATAAAAGGACTATTAAGGAAAATGATAGTAATTAGCTACACTTAATTTAAAATGTGTCTTTTAAAAGCTGTTATATATTCCAAATGGCTGCAAAAACAACAGTAATGTGGTAGTAACGTTTGAGTAGGTGGTTTCATCCAAGTACACAGGCTTCCCCCATCAAATGATATCAGTAATCCTCCAGCTAGGTAATCATGACCAAGATCCAGGGTCCCGGGGCACTCTACAGTGACTTCACGCTGCTTCTGAAGGGCTGTTCTGAGGGACTGGTTGGAGAATGGGTCAAATGCATGAATCAAATTTCAATAAATAGAAAAGCGCTGATTGACTTTAATAGGTCCTAATAATGGGCAATACAAATATTAACTGACTCGGGAAAGTGTCTGAAACTCTGAAAGATCTGCGCAACGTCCTGAATCTCACACAACTAATTTCCATTCTGAGTAGATTTGACCCTAGAAAGTTAAATAAAGGAACACTCATTGATCCTCCAATTATAAGGTAAATGATGTTTTCCCACTGGAGCGACCACTGTTCAATTGGGCGTGAAAAGGTGAGAAGATCGTATAAACTTTTCAATAAGTAAGCCTTCATCAGCATTCCCTGACCCTGGTATGGCTTTACATTTTTTTTATTAATACATTTAAGGACATTTCAGACCGACAAAGAAAGAAAAGTTAGAATGAAAAACTGTAAAAGTCCTTGGTTCAACACAGAAATTGCAAGTTGAATTAGAGAAAGAAATGCATATGGGAAACTGCACACATAACTAGATCAGATATGAATGGGCTTTTTGTTACAGTTACAGTTACAATGGCAAAACCTTCTTACTTCATGTCTGTGCTGATAAAGAGTCATGAAAAAGTTCTGGGGGACAGTAAGATCCCTCTCAGAATCTATTATTCAGACATTATACACCAATATTGTATCAGATTCAGCTATTGTAAATTCTAAAGGGGAAATATGTGGTGCTTTTAATCGGCATTTTATCTCTGCATGTGATGTTTTGGATAATAATGGTGATCCCTCTGATCTTGATTATGTTGAATCTGAACCTCGGGCAGATAAAAGTCACATTTTCTCTTTAAGACCTTTCACTTACATGGAGGTCTTCAATGCACTCCGCTCCATACACCCAAAGAAGTCCACAGTAGCTGACCTTCATCCAAAACATCTATTACTAGTTGCCCCATATTTAATTCAACACCTATTACATATTTTATATATAGACCAGAATTATGGAAAACGGCACATGTTTTGCCTGTACAAAAAGGTGGCACAAATCAAGGTTGTTGCAAATCAAGTTACATCTTATTTAAATAAATGATCCATTTTGAAGTTTTATTATTTGGGTTTCAGAAAAAGGGCATGGTACTGTCACTGCAGCCACAAAAGTTTTAAATGACATTTTCACAGCCTCTGATGACAAACAAGATCGTGTAGCTCTCTTTATTGGTTTAACTAAAGCTTTTGATTCAGTGGATCATAAAATCCTCGTGACACATCTGAAACATATTGGATTTGACATTGCTACATGTAACTGGTTCCAAAATTATCTTCCAAACACAACCCAGTCAGTAACAGCTAATGTGTTTAAAACACTTTATATTATTTTTTACTTAAGCAAAGGAGTACCCCAAAGCTCCATTTTGGGCCCGCTACTTTTTCCTATATTTATTAATTCCATTGGTTTCAATTTAAGAGAAAGCCTCAGTTGGATGATGCTGTTTGGTTTGCAAGTGCTCCCTCTGCTGATCAGGTAATTTAAAAACTGCAGCAAGAATTTAATGAAATCCAAAATTCCCTCAAATAAAACCAAGTATAAAACATTTAAGTGATCTGCAAGTTGCAAATCTTTATACACAAATGGTACATTGACTGAAAGAGTCACCGATAAATATCTTGGGTTTTGGCTTATCAAAAACATATCCTTTAAAATGCATATCTCATAATTATGTAACAGTTTAAATCAAAATTATCATTTGATTATAGAAACAAATTTTGTATCGCATTGAATTACAGAAACAACTAACCTTTCTTTCTGAACTAGATTATGGAGATATAAAAACATGCAAACTTCAGCCTTGAAACCTCCAGATTTACTCTTTCATTCAGCCCCATTTCATAACAGTTGATGAATTTAAAAAACATCAACGTACACTCGCTATCTGTCGGAGGAGAAAACACTGTATATAATTTATTTATTGACTGTCTGAATCTCTTATCACTTAAAACTTGTTTGTTGAATGCTGATATGGGAACTTTGAATACAACATCTCATGATTGTCTATGACTAAAAACTGACCGCACTAGAACTGAAATTGGAAAAAAAAAAAAATAATCTTTTGGTTATGAAAAACTCTGGTACTCTCATTGGGCCAGTCCTTGTATAAATAAAGATAAATAAATGGAAAAAAAAGAAACAAATAGAGTAGAAGTTAATATTGCCTTTATTTTAGTTTTAGTTTTATTACCGTAAATTTCGGATTATAAGCCGCTACTTTTTTTCCACGCTTTGAACCCTGCGGCTTTTACAGCAGTGCGGCTTATATATGGAATTTTACTGGATAACGGCCCCTGGGGGGCGCTCTCTAGCTGTAAACGTAAAAGTGAGACAGACGTGGGGAAAGATTCTGCTCTGAAGAATTCACTAGTTTTGATTTTGAACGATCATTTTGCGCATCATGAAATGGATATGATGCAGTTTTTAAGATAAAGAAACAGAAAGGAAACAGAGCAGGGGTCGGCCTTTAACACGCAAAGAGCCATTTGGACCCACTTTCCACATAAAATAAAACACTGGGAGCCGCAAATACTTTTTGACATCTAAAATGAAGATAACACTGTATAATAACAATAATGTAACGGAATAATGTAGGTTTTACTTTCACGGACAAGCCTTCTACACGTGGCAGATAAATATGGCAAAAACAACTTAAGTGCATTAAAAAAATACAACTCACCAAACCGCTGCATCATGCATCGCGCTGATTATGTGATTATGTCTACTCTACTCCGCAGTTTCTTTAAAAAAACAACAACAAAAAAACTCGTAGCGTATCGTTTAATCCCAGGTGCTTATTCTCCATGTGCCAAAGCAGTTTTGAAGGTTTCATTGCCTTATTTGCTTTTCCCGTATGTTACGCAGAGCGGACTCTGTGCGTGAGTCACCTGTAGCGACAAACCCAGATTTTAAGTAGGCATTGTCTGTTAAATTTATCTTTCTTTTTCTTGGAGGTCGTAGTCTCTTCTTCTGGCTCCTCAGTTGTCCTTTTCCCCTTTGTTAAAAAGATCTCCAAAGACTTTTGTTTTGGCTCATTTTCACTCGCTTGTGGCTCTACTTTTGTGCGTCGTGTCTGATGTGTTATACGTGATACGTCACCGCGGAGACAAGAGCAGATAATATACTTGCTACTACATCAAATAGATTTCTGTGGCGATTTCCAGCAGGATTTTCATGATACATCTACGGACGAGCTTATTAGTGTGTCATTAGGGACGGGCCAAAGTTGCTCCTGACCCCTGTGCGCACAACGTCTGAAAATCAGGGCTCTTTACGCAGGACTGTGAGCTGTGTCTGTGTTAGTTCCCAAGCCACGCAGAGCCGCAGTATGAGGCGGAAAGAGGCGCATACGGCTCCGGAGCCGCGAGTTGCCGACCCCTGAAATAGAGCCACTGCACGTAAGCTCGACATCAATGAATCCAACTTGGTCAATGTAAAAAGACGACAAAAGTTTTCAGAGGAAATAAAAGCAGATTTTCCGTGTTGGTGCAGCTTTATTTTCTAAACCTGCAGATGTGTTCATCCCGTGTTGTTGTCGTGTTGGTGCCAATTTTCAGGCACAGTTTAAAAAAAAGCGTGTCGGTGCACCGTCTTTCTGTGTAAATGTCTCATGTTACAATATGAAAACCTGCGGCTTTTATTCAGGTGCGGCTTATATATGTACAAAATTGATTTTCTCTTCAAATTTAGCTGGTGCGGCTTATATCAAGGTGCGCTCTGTAGTCCGAAATTTACGGTACATATGATTCATTGTCTTATGTGGCACCATATCTCCAAAGCAGATTCCATGTATGTGTGTTTTGTTCACTGACATTGGCAATAAAACTTCTGATCCTGATTTACAAACTGAAGATACAGTCATTATCATTGTAAACTGGTCTAAAAAACACATAACTGCACGTACATTGGTTTATTCTGGCTCATCACAACCACGCAGAGGAGAACCCGCTGGACAGTCAAACCTTTACCTCATGTGTCCAATCTCGCACATTACCTTCTGTGTTGCGACCTCATCGGGTCCATTAAGCCATCAGCTGCTGGTGTGAACGAGAATACGCACTGCTCCACTCTCTATGTCCCTCTCTGCGTGGCACCTGCCGACCCTGTCATTTGTCAGGCGAGGGTCGGGAAACGTGGCACAGTGGGCAAAACCCTCCAAAAACAGTTCATCAATCAGACACTGAGTCGTGGTGCTGCAGACGTGAGAACCATGCAGAGACAACCAAAACTACTGCTCCAATTAGTGCCTGCTTCACTGAGGAGGGCTGCACAGCTGGAGGAGCAGAGCTGAATTTGCTGAGGCATTTTGGTGGAGCAGATGACATGCAGTATATAATTCCTCCGATGAGTATTCTGCCCAGATATGAGGAGGTAACTACTACATGCAAATGGTTTCTTTGTTTCACCCATGTTTTCATTTTTTAGTAATAAAGCCAAAAATCATGTTGTGAAATGTATCGTTTCAAAAAATATTGTCTCTTGATTATCTAGATTTGATGATTAATAAGGATCTTAAAGAGGGGGTAGGTTATCAAATTTACTTTTTTTCCATTGTCAAAAACATGCCCAAAGAGGTTTTAGATGTCATCCATGCATGTTTGAGTAATTTAGTGATCTCTCCTAGGCCCTATTCAGACCCTCCGTAAGATTAGAAGTATAGTTCTGCTCAGCCCAAAAGCCTATGTCACCTATGCTCCCACATAGCAATTTCCCACATACAAAAGCAGAATATAAACAATACACTACAAGAAATTAAGCTAAACTATTACAAATCTATGGAGCTAAACAGGTCAATTTAATGTCAGTTTAATGCCATAATGTGAAAAATCATAGAGAAAGTAATTATATCCCTGAACAGATGATGGCGTACCCTCCATCAGGAAAGTTGTGCCTATCATTCTGAAAACACAAATTATTGGTGATTGCATCTTATGGTATATAACATTACTACTACAACACTTTCTTTCATATACAGTACTTCATGCAGATGTTATTTTGTGCTTTATATACAAACCAGAAGAGCATTTTTGATATCTCAGTCCTTCTCACTCGACACAAATCAAAAGAGCAAACTTGTACAGGACAAGTGCCAAACAAAGAGGAGATTACTGCCGAGTAATGTATGCAGCTGAGTGGAGATACAGGCTTCAGTCTGTTTGTATTCTGAAGCGGTCGCTGCACACGCCTCTTCCTGCATGACAAACAGGCCCAAAATCAACCTTTAGCATGTAGCTGTTTTATGCTGTGTATGCAGCCACTCCCCATCTAACATGCTGTGCTAATGCTAATACACACGCAACCTTGATTATTATCATCTAATAAGCATAAAAAGAATGTGGTAGCTTTTACCAATAATGGCTTTTATGAGTATTTAACCAATCAACAGTGTTCTCTTATCATTAGCTCTACACCTCAGCTATCTTTGCTCACATCCCCCTGCACTAACATGCAATTTCATCTGGATCACGACGGCAGTAAATAAGTCTAAACAGAGATGCCCTGGGCTTCCCTCTCTACACACACTTTCTCCAGCTCTTCCAGGGGAATTCCAAGGCGTTCCCAGACCAGCTGAGAGAGGTAGTCCATCCAATGTGTCTTGAGACATGTCCAGAACACCCCCCCAGGGCGGCACCAGGAGAGATCCGGGAGACACTTGGAGGAGCGGTGGCTCTACTCCGAGTTCTTTCCGTGTGACTGAGCTCATCAGCCTATCTCTATGGGAGCACCCAGCCCAACCCTGCAGAGGAAAATTTCGACCACTTGTATCCCGATGTTGTCCTTTCAGTCATTGCCCAAACCTCATGACCATAGATAAGAGTTGGAATGTAGATCGACCAGTAAATAGTGAGCTTTGCCTATTAACTTAGCTCCTTCTTCACTCATCCAGTAGTCGCCTCACTGCATCGTTAGAACCATTATAATTGAACCTGTGAGGTCACATTTAAATGCCCATAAGCCTTGAATGGTGGTATTTAGCATTCTTTCATTTAGCAACATGACACCACACAGAACTATGCTCTCATAAAAGTTTCACTGGTAGCCATATACTTCCTTGTTTCAACTATAACATTTAACTCTGAGCTGTGTGTGTGTGCAGATCTATGTGTGGAGTCAGTCTGTAAATTAGGAGGGCAAAAGGGCTGCAAATGACAAAGGTTAATGACGCGTACAAGCTAGCGGCAGACCACCGGCAATATGTGTAAGGAATACTCCAGCTAGCTCACCGCTCCGTGCCCCGAAACACGCCCAGATAGAATATTAATGAAATTAACTTCACACTACACCGTTTGACTGACTCACTCTTTAATTGAATTCAGCTCTGAGTCTATAAATCTGGTATCCCACCATAGGGCAGTCATAAATACACGTTTGTGAGTAGTCGGCACAGGTGAAAGAAAAAAAAAAAAAAGTGAACAGAGAAGATGTACTACTTTTCTCTCTAGGGTGAATCCGTTTGATTCTTTTTGAAGACAGTTGTTTGTTTTCCTGGTGATTTAATGCGACTTAATGGGCACGGTCAGAGCAACAACTACAAACAGCAAAGTCTTCATTCAGTGCTATAGTTTGGCATTGACAGAGCCCCAGATCTAGCAGAGTCCACCGTCTGAAAGAGCAAGTTGTATTTTAAACAAATAGTGAGACAACTTTTCTGCTTGTCTTCATGGAGATGATATTGCTCTGCCTGCAATATCCCACAGTAGGGCATTAGGGCAGGTGACACTATCAGGCCAATTTACAGGTCAGAGCTGAGGAGTGGCGATCACAATAAGAATGCCTGTTTTTATGAGTAGTTGAGCTTAAAAAAAAATTTAAATGTGCAAATGATGGAAAGCACAATAGATATTTAACACTTAACTGTGGAACATCCCATGCATTTCCACAAAGACAAGCCAACGCAGTTACACAATGCGCCTTTAAGAGCAGTTGCAACCTTCTGGTCAAGAGAAACCTGATTTTTTGTGATTTTTTTGTGGTATTTACCAAGAAAGGATTTCAAGTACTTTGAACAGTATCTGTGAGCTACAAATAAATTATATTATGATAAAACTCAGATTTTAAAAGACACAAGGACAGTTATATTAAACTAATGAACCAAATGAAATGAAGGCCACCTGACCTCCAAACTATTTTACTTTGATAAGATAAATATTTGGATCATAAGATTGCCGAGAGATTCCCTGATGTCCAAAAAAGTCAGCAGTAAAGTAAGTAGCCTACTATTTGGGCTATGGTACTATGTAGAAGGGACGTTAATTCTGGGTAAAGATTGATGGTGGGGCAATGGGTCAATGTATTTTTTTTTTGTGAACTCCGCAATCACTTCCAGGAAACACACTCAGCTATGAATCAATATCTATGTATTTTCTTTGAATGTGAATAGTGGATGGACAACTGAATAGACTTCCAGCTCTTCTCTTCTCAGAACTGTATCTGTGTGTATGGAATCTGAGCCATAAAAGAGCAGCAATGGATTAGCTTAAACTTAATGATTTTCTCTTTGTACAGAATTTCTTTGGACACCCTTATGCAGCCACTTCATGCTCCGAGGTAGTAAGATATTTAGGGTATTTGGACTGTTGGGGTATACTGACTGGAGAAGCTGCCAATCTGCACCATCAGCCCCTCTGGCCACCACCTATCACTTTCATACTAAGATGGGTGAAGTGTCTTGCCTAATGACACAATGACAATATGCATTAGAGCCACTGCTACCCCATGGCACTTTTCTCAGCGGTCTCCCATCTCAGTACTACCCAGACCTAACCCGGCTTATCTTCCAGCATCAGACAATATCGGCATTGACAAGGTGGTATGGCTGTAGTTAATTGCTCCACTGAGAACATTTGTCCACTGCATGTTACCCTTTCTTCAACCAGCGCCTCGGGGTAACTGTCTGGAGCAGCATGGGGAGCCTGCAGAAAGTTTGGAAAAATCTTAACAAAAATGAATTTCATTTGTATAGCTCATGTTTGAACACTAAAAGACACATTACAGTATTCAGTCATCCTACAAACAGTGGTGGTAAGAAATTATTGTAGCCACATCTCCCACACATGCTGCGTTTTCAAAGTACAATGGAGACAAACGAAAAAAAGGTGTTAACATAATTGACAATATGTAGAAAACACAAGAGCTGGCTGGAGTTGCGATGCAGCGAGGGACGACAAAAAGTGAAGATTTGTTTGCAGCAGTTGGGAATGTACTGGAAAGGTACAGTTAGAGCTGAGAAAACATGTCTGAGATAAGGACGGATGGCTCCTTGCTACACTCAGAAGGTTGCCCAATGTGGTGACAAGGTGGCACACTGTATCTTGCATCAGGAACAACTGTGTGTCAAATCTACTGGGTTGGGAGACGTTGTGCACATCATAATTGAAATGCATACGATCAAAGGCACTCTCACACCGTCGGTTCAGAGCTCTTTTGTTGGAAGTTGATGCGCAAAATAGTCATGTACTGTACCACCAAGAAGTCCGCTGGCTAAGCAGGAGAAAAGGGCTCAAAAGGTTTTTTTGAGTGGCACCATGCTATGTCTCTGAGTTTCTGACAACCGAGGAAGGTGACATCCAAGTCCCGTAAGATGAAAAATGGATTTGTGATGTGGCTTTCATGGTGGATATCACGGGTCTGCTCAACTCACTGAACGTTCAGCTTCAAGGAAAGGAATAGATCATAGTGGAGATGTTTGACCACGTGAAGGCCTTTCAAATGGAGCTGGGGCTCCTCTGTTGACAGTATCAGTGTCTGTATCACAACATGTTGCACAGCACAGGTTTATAAATGTCTTTATTAAGAATGTGGTCTCCAGTTTGCGCTGTCTGTGGTACTTATTTTGTGCTTGGCATTGGGGCGTGCCATTGTGTGTTCATGTGCACTTACTTGTCTGGCTGCTCATTTTATGAATTTAAATTTATTGCAGTTGTAATGGTTATTGTGGGCAAATCTCAGGTTTGCTAAGTTTTCATCCCAGGAAGTGTAGCTCACTTCCCCAGCCTGTGAGAAGTAAACGAATATGCAGGATTTGTGAGCAACCTAAACAGAGAGTTGGATGTACGTTTTGTTGACTTTACGAAAAGTGCTGGTGATATTAAGGTCTATTCTCAACCCTGGAGCTGATTGAGTTTCAGTGTAACTCTTACACTTAAACACAGATTCACATGACTGAGTCTTAAAGACTTCTGTACACAGGTCTCATTACAAAGGTACCTATAGCATGCATAGGTGATGTTGTCCTTGTTTGTCAGCACTTACATCTGTGAGCAGACCTTTAGTGCTATGAACCTGAACTCTGACGTTCCTTGACTGATTGATACTTGGGTGATATTCTAACCATACCAGTCAGCCAGCTGCAGCTTAACACTGAGAGGCTAGTGAAGGCAAACAGCTCCATGTGTCTCATTAGCATTAAATCCTGTTTAGTCCCTGGTTTATCACCTTGCCTGGCCTTGTTTTGTTGTGTTTGCTGTTATTTTGTGGCTGCTGGTGCAGATTTTTGTTCTAACAGGAGGTGTAGCTTTGTTGTACTGCTTAACAGTTACTTTGAAGCATGTATATCCCATTGATGAAAAGTAAAGAAAAGTAAAAGAATTTCATTCTCTAAGTAATATAGTTTTAATTGTGTGGCACATGACTATGGGCCTCAGCCCACATGACTTTTCACACTGGCCCTCAGTGGGGAAAAAGTTTGGACACCCCTGTTAGGAACCTTGAGCAAAGTTAAATGAGGACAGGACCTTGAATCTCATTCATAGTCAGAGAAAAGTCACAAATATTTGACCATAGTAAATATCAAGAGAAGGTCAAGAAAAGAGTTAGAAACCGAAGCAAACGCTGTGGAGTACTTTTTAGGATACGATTTAAATATTTCAGGCTCTGAACATCAGCATGCATGCAATCAAAACATTTGAAACTGGCAGATGAGACAGATTGTTGTACTCATGCAGCTATAGATCAGATCTATACACAGTTTCAAGTTAGCCTACATCAAACCCATTTCAAATGTATTTACCATTACTGACAAATGCAAAGATTTTAACCTTAGATCAGAGTTTGAGCTCTGTTCTACTCTATATACTATTCTTCGTGCTGCTGCCTCTTGACTAAAACATGTTGAGGTACACTCTGGACCCACAGTAACCGACTATTAAAAACTGCTAAAAGTAGTAGTTTAGCCTGTTTAGAATAATCTCAGTGATAATAGTTGGATTAAGATTGAGATTTACTATACATTGCATGCTTTATTTTGTAGAGGGAAATTGAGTTGAAGTGCATCAGGTTCAAAGTTCTGTGTCTTCACTTAAGCTCTGCAAAAGCCTGCATTAGTGGCATGTAGAATATCACATCACTCTCATGAATATGCACACTGCACTGTTGCTATCAAACCTGATCAGCCCCTGTGCACTAAGTGCCGGACATGAAAGACAAAGAGGATATTTATAATTATGACTTCTCCCATAAGCTGGTCCGCTCTGCAGCATCCATGCTTTTATATATTTGGGCCATCTTATTAGATCCAACTTCTGTGAGTATTGACTTGAGGCATTTACGTGGGGTTAATTGAAGATTGCCTGACATTTGGGCAAAATCTCAACCTCTGCCAAGATCTGACAGAGACTGACATGTGAGTTTCCACCTTTTCTGAGTAATTGGGAAACATCTCCACAGCTGAAGTGATAGATGACATTATGTAGAAGCAGCTGAAAAAAATCTTTGCGCTTCATAATCCATCACATCTGATCGGACAAGGTCAAGATGTGTTTGGTTAATTAACTTTGTAGTTCAGACATTAGGCTCTGAGCACCACTGGAATAATGATAGCATTAATAAGTAACGTATGTGTGCAAGTAATTTAGAAATAGTAGTGGAATTTTTTCAAGCTTCTATTTAAGAGATCACAAAACCATCAACTTGTAGCATAATTCTGTTCCTCCTCTAGGCTTGTCTGGCAAATTGAGAATGATATCTCTGTATGTTTTATAGATTTATATCAGTCTGGTCCACATCTGTATCAGTCTGGTCCACACTGTGCATCTCAAGCACAGTCAAATGTGACCGTGTGAGCAGATCGTTATTTTCAGTGACACATGTGAAACGATGGAGCTCATTGGTCACCTACCGTTTAGTGCTTCGCTCATTTATTCCACAGAAATCCGCAATGCTTTTCTTCCCCGTGGTATTTTTTTCCATTTTATTATCTCTGATAGTGACGGACCGTGTGTCTAACCAATTGGCTAATCCACCTGTCAGTCACACCCATTTGACAACGGGGAGATTCACTGGTGACCAGACTCACATAAAGTATTGGAGAAGTATGTATGGTGGATCCCTGGCAACCTCTAGGCCTGTAAGCAACGGAAATTTTATTTAATTTCATATGTAATCTCTATACAGCAATAGACAGATCTAACTTTTTAGAAGTCAGAACAAAATATAGACCACCTACACCCAAACCTGTACATTTGAAGCCAGAGTTTTAAAAAAAAGGCTCTAAAAATATATGGTTGAGTAGTCAAGGTTGCAAGTATTTAGCAGTGGAATCAATTCATACAACACTTTCTACACTACGCTTTATTCAATATACTACCCTAAAAAAAAAAAAGTAAAAAAGTTTTTGTGTGTGTGAGTGAAGACTGCTGCTCATCCAAGCCACTTCTTCAGTTCTGGGTCCAGGTGACAGAATCACTTTTTTCTTTTACTATAGATCATACCTGGATGACTAAAGGATTACACAGTTAAGCCTTACATGTTATTACCAGTTATATAATAGTTTAGTTTAGTTTAACAGTGACCATGTGCACACATTAATCTCATAAAGATGCTTTAAACTAGGTTTTGCTAAAGCTAGTTTCCATCTACAGTCCCCAGGCAGGTTAGAAACAATTAAAATTGTCTAAAGATCTAAAGAACCAATCATTTACAATCAAACCATGCATTCTCCCATTCTTTCATTTAAAAACACCACACTCCACATTTCCACAATAATAAGAAGAACAGTCAAAAAAAAGTTATCTATAATTTTTTTTTAGGATC
The DNA here is from genome assembly GCF_009829125.3 of Periophthalmus magnuspinnatus. Classification (NCBI taxonomy): domain Eukaryota; kingdom Metazoa; phylum Chordata; class Actinopteri; order Gobiiformes; family Gobiidae; genus Periophthalmus; species Periophthalmus magnuspinnatus. The sequence continues at coordinate 17,752,886 of NC_047126.1, forward strand.
TGCTATTAATGGGATTTCAGGTTCATGTTTTATGCAACATTTCAAGGACTTTTTCCCATTCAAAAGATAAATTTAGTTAAGATAATTTGTTGATCGCAACGACAACGGTTTTCATCATTCTGAAATGTTTGGAATCTCCGAACAATAGATTATTTTGAAATTCAATAGACTATTTTGAAATTCTGGCCACAATACAACAACACATGTGACTAGGATCCAGAGTATACACTTCTCCGATTCTTTACGAAGATGTGCGCCTGGTCACTGTTGAATCTCTCAGCCCTCATTCTGGTGGACTCTTTCATTCCGATCACGGCCGGAGTCAGCGGTGCTTCCCAGTATCTTCACGTCTTGGATCCTGGCAGCTTTAGCGTTACTCAGTTGTACCGTCTCACACGCTCTGAGGCCGCCAGCCAAACCAATGTGGCGTAAAGGCGCGGAAAAGAATATTGATGGATTCCCACAGCTCACCGAGATTTACCCATCGCAGAGAGGACTTTTATAACACTGGATGCCCTCCCGTTTTATTTCATCGACACGTCGTGCAGTATTGTCACTCTCCCACCTCCTTCCTGCCCGTATCTTCCCCCGGCTTTTCTGTTTCTGGCTCCGGGCTCAGCCATTTGGAGACAGTGCCTTAGGCTTAGACAGATGTTGAGGCATTCTCGCCTTCCACTCACTACCCCACCATACCATTCTGTCCTCGCTTTCCCGCTCCCTCTCTCTTGCCCCTCTCTCATCTTCTCTTGCCCTCTTTCCTTTCTCTCCATCCTCAACCCCTCTCCCCCGCCGTCTCATCCTCTCTTACCTATTCTACTACTACTACTTACCCACTTTCTCCTCCTTCTCTCTTAGTGTCTCTCTTTCACCCCCTTCTCTTCCACCTGCCCATTCACCCATCCTCCACTCCATCAACCTCCTCTCTGACCCTCTCTTCTGTCTCTACCCCTCTTCTGTCTCTTTTTTTTTTGCTCTCTCCTGCCTGTCTTACCTCTCTCCCTCCTCTCTTCCTCCTCTCTAACCTACCTTGTTCTCTCTCTGTCCATCCCTCCTCTCTCACCATCTCTCACCCTCCCTCCCACACATCTTTACCACCTCCTCCTCCTCCTCTCTCCAGCCCGAGCCCTCATTTGTTAGCTTGCGTCAGGTTGCGTTGCTGTGTGCACCAGTGTCCAGAGCAGCATGTCTGATTTGGAGTGATGCGTTCGGGCACAAGGTCAGTCCCAGGAAATAGATAAAGACGCGTTTGTCATGCTATAAGCTTTTTAAAAAGATGTTCATCACTGCTCCACTGCTGCATCCCACAACCAAGAGCTCCTTCAGGTCCTGCAGTAAAGAGGAAAGTTTTATATTGCATAGAAGGCTTGAAGTTGGATGTTTTTTGAAGCCGTTTTGACAGCTTCATCTGACAACACATGGAATTCAATCATCTTTCACTCATTGCTTTAAGGTGTGCAGTAGCCTTACCCAGCTGCTCTAGAATGATCCTGAGACAATTTCCTTTAAAGACAGGGTATTATGCAAAATTGACTTTATGCACCAACGTGTTCCTTCATTAAATAACATGCCTGAACTGGTTGTATACTGTATGGCATCCATTTTGAGTAATTTTGCAATCTCTCCCAGGCACAATTTAAACACTCCTTAGGGTTAGCAATATGAGCCTGTACAAAGCCACCCACACTCCGAAAAAACAAAAAGCACGATGCAAACAATACACTACAACTTCACAAACCTGATGCGGTAGTTTCATTAGTGAAATACATGCTGATTGTGGGTGTTGTGATCGGACTCTGAAGGGGGAGTGACGGAGCAATGGGTTAGGGGGTTAAGTGTAATAACCTTTTTTGCTTTTTGGGAGGTATTTTGCACTAAACCCTTGATGCACATAGATCATTACTTTACATTTTGTCCACTGCAAATCACAATATTCATCTAAAACTGCTTAGTAAAAGACGCAGGTCCATTGACTTTCCAAATGACTGTTCCAAATTGCAGACTTGATACAGTAGTTCACACCTCTTTATCATGGCATTTCACATTAGTAAGCAGAATGTTTTGTTAATTAATTTTTGGATGACATTTTCTAAGCACTCAAGCCTCGAATGCAGGATTATTTAAATAACATATTCCTTATAAGTAAAAAGTTAGTCAGCTACGGGCACAAGGTGGAACAGCTATCCAAGAGAAGTGCTAAATCGCTAACCACTGTACAGCTGCTCAGTGTTACAGCTGAGGTCTTGCAATCAATAATGTGGGCGGCCTGGATTGAAACAACAACCTCCTTGCATGCTAACCACTCTGCCACAATGTCCAACCCCCAACTTTGAGATTTTGGATATATTAAAGATATGCACAAAAAACATATGCATAACAAGTCCAACAAGAAAATAATGTAAAAATGTAATACCTAGACCCTTTGTTTGTCAGTTTGTAAATGCATGCCCTTGTTTTTCTCTATAATGAGATGGTTAACATTGCTGTCTATTTATATAACAAAGCGTGCGCCTGTGTCTTTAAATAATGCACATAGTTATTGTTTTATGAGCATCCTACGTAACGGCATAACTGAAGAACAAGCTAATCTCCACATTAAATCTATGCATGTGTTTCAGCTTCTTGTTATATGCAACATTTTGAGGACTTTTTCCAATCCAAAAGTTATATTTTGTTTTAAATCATCAAAGAGTGTCAACAGTAGCCACACCCACAATTTGATATTGCACCATTACACAAAAACAACTGTCTCCTGCAGTTGGTTCAACGCGGTTTCCATCAAATGCTACCCTGCTAATGCTAGAAAATCACCTGCATGGTATAGTGTTAGGCAGTTGTTGTTTTTTGGGTTTTTTTCTCCCATGATTCTTAGTGAACAATGTCCCTGATTGGATGAAAGTGAGTGACCATGTTAGTAGCTTCTCTATTATTACCTAAACAAAAGGCTTTGTAAAATCCATAGGGAAGTTCTTTCTTCTTAGTGTTATTTTTTCTCAATTATCTGAAATTACAGGACACTGCACAATACAAAGGCTATACATCACATTCAGAAGAAATAAAAATCTGGTATCCATGGTAACTTTTTTCAACAGCACAACTTATTTTACACAGACACAGTCACTGTTTACAAATTGATATTTTCAAAAATTACTAATTAAAATTTAAATGTATCGGGTCTTTGTGGCAAGGACAGAGGACAAAGACAGGTAATAAATTTGTCTGGTCACTTCATTTTGCATAGACACAACATTTTAGAGGTGACTCAATCAACAACACACCCACAATAAAACCTCATTCTCATATTTATGTTTGAAATGTGAAACTTTCCCTCTTTTTGTCATCTGCAGGTTGAGGACACAGTTGACAGAATTAAATATGAAACTTCACTTTTATGTTGGTGTTTTTCAAAGGCATTACGATGAACAACAAGTCTTTGAACTATGCACATTCATATTCCTCCCACAAAGTGTTGTTGAAGTCACAGAGTACACAGAGATATCATTGTGTCTGAAGACCTCAAATATGCTCCTCCAGTAGGACGAACAGGGTGACAAGTTGGGTTCATGTATGGGTAGTTTTGAAACTGCCCATACTTAAAAAATTAAACTGTGGGACAGGTCAGTTTCAATAGTAAAATTTGCTGTTAAAATGCCAAAATGCATATAATTTATCATAGTTTATGGATAATATGGTTAAATATGCAGAATGTAACCTTTCTAGGTGACACCCCAGGCTAAGTTACAGGCCAGATGAGTGGAAAACACTATGAAATATACAAAAGTTTAACAATCAGATTTACTGGAGCTGATTTTTTTCTCATCCACTTCACACTCGGCTGCAAACCACCCCAGTGCGTGTTGCAGGTCCTGGTTCGATGAAGCCATCAGGACAACATCATTTACAAACAGCAGAAATGAAATCCCGTGGTCCCTCTGGTCTCTGGCTGCGCCTAGAAATTCTATCCATAAATACAATGAGCAGAACTGGTGACAAAGGGCCGCCCATGCACCGGGAACAGGTCTGACTTACTGCCGGCAATGCGAACACAGCTCCTGTTCTGGTCATACAGGGACCGGACAGTCTTTAGCAAAGAGCCCCAGACCCCATACTCCCAGAGCACCCCCCAAAGGACACCACGAGGGACACGGTTGAATGCCTTCTCCAAATCTACAAACCACATGTGGACTGGTTGGGCAAACTCCAATGAACCCTCACACCCATTGGAGAATATAAAGCTGGTTCCAGTGTTCTGCGACTGGGACGAAAACCACACTGCTCCTCCTGAATCCAAGGTTCGACTATAGGTTGGATTCTCCTCTCTACTACCCTGGAATAGACCTGACCATGGAGGCTGAGGAGAGAACTGGGCAGCTGACCAGGGAAGGGTGTCTCCATGACCCAATCCGCATAAACATTTGGCTGTGGCAACAGATGCAGGACCGCAACCAGAAAAGTTACATAGTGCCCCTTTAACATGTGCAATTATTTATATGATTGTGGCTTTATTCATACACAAGCATAACTGTTGCCAGTTGTCAGGACTTTAAGACACAAGATTGGTTCGTGAACCTGCTCTCTGATATTTGAGATATTTCATTTAGCACTGGCACTTCAATTTTCTTTTCTGATCTTTTTGGAAAGGTTAGCATAAAACAACTCAAGTACGTGCGTCAAACTTAATTTTCAGGAAGTGAGACATAAGTGCAGTTGGACAGATCACTAAAAACATGCTTTCAGGGGGGCTGATGTTTGGTGAACTCCAGGGACGTACATTTGACTTTTATGGGTAGGCAAGCAGAATTGAGGTGGACATCAATATTTAGTCGATAACAATTTAACACCATGTTTTATACAAACTATATTGCAAATTAGTAGATGTATTTTTACTGATATTAAAGGCATATATACTGAGCCATTTGGAAATGGAGAAGTCTAGGCCTATAGTTTATTGATATTTTGGACTGTATTTGTCTGTGGGTTATTTGTTTCTTCACAGACTTACTCCTACACCTCATTTATGCAGCTGAGACTTCAGTATTATTGTCATCTATGTAATTATCATTTTGCATCTAGAAACCATATGAGTGACAAATGACAGCTCAACAGATGTGTAATGCACTTACTACACAAAACGTACATTCATGATAGCACGCAGAATAGCTCAGGGAAGCACAGTGACAGTGATAGTGACGTTAGGGAGCAGTTTAGACCAGTGAAGCACAACTCAGTCAGAGGGAACAGCTCCAAACAGACAGAGACTGTGTGTGCCCCACGTACAAAAAGCACAAATAAAACACCCCTAAACTCTGACAAGGAAGCTGTCAGATCTCATAACTTAACAAAAATAAATAAATGTGCCGCGAATAAACAAAATGATAAGTGTGTAAAATGTGGACTGCTAAACATCAGGTCTCTTTCCTCCAAATCTCTTTTAATAAATGAACTAATTGGCGACCTTAATATTGATCTGTTAGCCCTAACTGAAACATGGCTTCAGGAAAATGATTATGTTAGACTAAACGAATCTACACCATCAAGTCACATGAACTTTCAGAGTGCCCGGAGCACAGGTCGAGGTGGTGGTGTGGCCGTCATCTCTCATTCTAGTCTAATTCTCAGCCCCAAACCCAACTATACTTACCTCTCCTTTGAAAGCCTCGCACTCTCCATTACGTGCCCCAATTGGAAAAACCAAAAAGCTGTTATATTTATAATAATTTATCGACCTCCTGGTCCATATGCCGACTTCCTGACAGAGTTTTCTGATTTCATCTCAAGTTTAGTCTTGAACTGGGAAAGGATTGTTATAGTCGGAGATTTCAACATTCATGTAGATAACGGCAGTGATTGCCTCAGTAATGCTTTTGGTGCACTCCTGGATGGGATCGGTTTCACCCAGAGTGTGAATAAGCCGACTCACTGTCACAATCACACTCTAGATCTCGTTCTAACCTATGGTATTGAGATTAATGATCTAATTGTCCTTCCTCAAAACCCTATACTCTCTGACCATTTCTTAATTACCTTTCAATTTATACTAAAAGACTATCCAGCCCCACAGAAAAAAAACTATAATGAAAAGAACATTATCAGATAAATCGGTTACAGAGTTTAAAGAAATTATTGAGCCATTACTGAAAGATATGTCATGTGACAATGGCAATAATTTTAATCCAATTGTCACTGATCGATTGGTTGACAGAACAATGCTCACCTTAAAATCTGCTCTCGATGTTGTAGCTCCGCTAAAACAGAAAAACATTAAACCAAGACCTCCGGCTCCATGGTACACGTTACAGCTCAGGACACTCAAACAACATGTAAGACGCACAGAGAAGCTTTGGCGCCGCTCGCGCTCTGAGCAGTCTCTGAAGGCATGGAAGCTCTGCCTGCTCACTTATAAGGCCGCTCTGCGGAAAGCCCGAACTAGATACTATTCAAATCTAATAGAAGTAAACAAAAATAACCCCAGATTTTTGTTCAGCACTGTAGCCAGGCTGACAAACTCCCACACTGCCAATGAGTCTCTTATCCCCTCGAACATTAGTTGTGATGACTTTCTTCACTTCTTTGATTACAAAATCACAACCATTAGAGACAAAATTAACAAAGCTACTCCAAAAATCAGCTCTGAGCAAATCCAGTCTGTAATGCCAATATCCCATATGGACCCTCTAATAATATTAGATAAATTTACTCCTGTTGATGAGGTGGAGATTACCTCAGTCATCATGTCGTCAAAACCATCAACCTGTTTGCTCGACCCTATTCCAATCAGACTCCTCAAAGAAGCCCTCCCCCTAATAATAGATTCCATCCATAACATATTAAATATGTCGTTAGAAAATGGCTACGTTCCTCAGTCCTTTAAGTATGCTGTGATTAAACCCCTTTTGAAAAAACCTAACCTAAATCCTGATGAATTAGTCAACTATAGACCTATCTCTAATCTTCCCTTCCTCTCAAAAATTCTAGAACGAGTTGTGGTGAAACAGCTCTGCCGCCACCTGCAGGACAATAATATATTTGAAAAATTTCAATCTGGATTCAGAGCTCACCACAGCACAGAGACTGCACTGCTTAAAGTAACAAATGATTTACTACTAGCTGCTGATAACGGGCTGGCTTCAGTCCTGGTCCTACTGGACCTCAGTGCAGCGTTTGACACCATTGATCACAACATTCTACTGCAGAGGTTAGAATGTGACATTGGAATCAGAGGGACCGCCCTCAAATGGTTTAAATCCTATCTATCAGATAGGTACCAGTTTGTTAGTATAAACCAGAGCACCTCTCCCTGTTCTAAAGTAGCCTGTGGTGTTCCACAAGGATCTGTGCTTGGTCCAATCCTATTTACTCTGTATATGTTGCCATTGGGTAACATTATCAGAAAACATGGCATTAATTTTCACTGCTACGCTGATGACACTCAGCTGTACTTATCAATGAAACCAAATCAGACTGATCAAATAGATAAACTCAGTGCCTGTGTGAAGGACATCAAAACCTGGATGACCTTGAATTACCTGCTCTTAAATCCTGAAAAAACAGAGGTCATTGTCGTTGGTCCCAAAGGTCAAAGAGATTCTCTGTCAGACCAGATAATCTCACTCGACAATGTGAATATAGCTTCTAGCCCTACTGTAAAAAATCTTGGAGTCCTATTTGATCAAAATCTCTCATTCACAGCCCATATAAACCTAGCTTGTAAAACCGCATACTTTCACCTGCGAAATATAACTAAAATTAGAAATATTTTACCTAAAAACGATGCTGAAAAACTCATCCATGCATTTGTTACTTCCAGACTTGATTACTGTAATTCCCTGCTTGCCGCCTGCCCCAAAAGTACTATAAGGAGCCTCCAGTTGGTCCAAAATGCAGCGGCCAGAGTCCTAACAGGAACTAAAAGAAGAGACCACATCAGTCCTGTACTAAAATATCTGCACTGGCTTCCTGTTGAGCTTAGAATCAAATTCAAAGTCCTCCTCCTGACATACAAAGCCCTAAACGGTATGGCCCCATCCTATCTGCAAGATGCTATTGTCCCGTACCAGCCAAACAGAGCACTCCGCTCTCAGAATGCAGGACTATTAGTGGTTCCTAGAGTGTCCAAAAGTACAGTGGGAGGGAGAGCATTCAGTTACCAAGCTCCTGTGCTATGGAATCAACTCCCTGCTGATGTTAAACAGGCCCCCACAGTCTCTGTATTTAAGACCAGGCTTAAAACCTTCCTCTTCGGTATAGCGTATGACCAGGTTACTTAGTGAGGGAGTTAGGGTTATTAAAACCCGGGATAAGATAAGCTGCAGTAGGAGTAACTAGCTGGGGGAAGTATGGCAACCTGAGCACTATCCTCTACTTTGCCCTATTTTCTCATCAGCAATGCTATTCACATGTTGTCCCCTGTCCCACTCCCCCTGTGGAGTGTATCTCTTTCAGATGCCCCGATGACAGTTGGACCTCCTCCTTGCCTGGCTCTCCTCCTCCTCGCCCGGCTCTCCTCCTCCTCGTCTGGTCTCCTGGCCGATTTCTTATGTTGTCTGATTTTTCCTGTTGTGTCTGATTTTTCCTGTTGTGTCTGATTTTTCTTGTTGTGTCTGATTCTTCCTGTTGTTTTGTTTTTTGTGTCTTGGCGGCACGGTGACTGAGTGCCATCACTCATGTCTCACAGCAAGAAGGTTGGTTCGATCCCCGGGTCACCAGGCCTTTCTGTGTGGAGTTTTTCATGTTTCTCCTCGTGTCTGGATGGGTTTCCTCCGGGTACTCCGGTTTCCCCCATCAACCAAAACATGAACGCCCTTCGAGACAACTGTTGTTGTGATTTTGGGCGTTACAAAAATAAATGAATTGAATTGAATTGAATTGAAAATTGAATTGAATGATTGCCTTGACTACACGCCTCTGGTGAACTCTAAATCATGAAGCAATGCTATAAACAGAAATAGTAATCAGGCACTTCTATTTGTTAATGTATATTATTAGATACCTTGATGAAAAAAAAAAAAAAAAAGATTTAATATCAAAATAAAGTAAGCTCATCATACTAAAGAGGTTAAACTCAGTGAATGAATAAATAAACAGGTATTTAACTTGATGGGAAAAATAAATTAATAAAATATAGCAAAAGACAAAGTTTAAATCTGTCAACTGGACAAAGCGTTGTAGGAGTGAAGATGTTTCTCTGCTCATCCAAGCCACTTCTTCAGTTCTGGTCAGATTACTGGTGGACACTGCCTTATATCTATCTGAAGGGAGGGGCTAATTACGCTGAAACTGTAAACAGCTATTGACAAAAGAGAACAATAGGAGGGCCATTAAAAGTAGAATAGGACTTAACAATTTGCTATGTTGACAAAACTTCTTTAACTTCTTTGTCTTTTGCTCTGGATCAGACCTGGACGACTGAGGAATTACACAGACCTCTTGATAAAATATAGTTAAGTGAGAAAGAATAAAAAAGTGGTATAGTAACTCGGTAGATTATTGTGTTGTTCTCTGGGCAAGACATAAAAGTTTATCAGCTGAATAACAAAAAAACAAACAAAAAATAAAACAGAAAAATAAATGTAATGAATTAAAACACCGTGCTTGCATTTACTTGATTGCGCCACTGAATCTCCCTGTCATTCACTGGTCCAAATACTATGTTTCCAACCGTCTGGACTCATTTGTACCAGGCTGTGTTTTCAGTGGCACTCTCAGTCCATCTCCTGTAATGACGAGCTCTCATCCCAAACCTGCGGCAGGTTGGATCAGCCCCTAATGTGTTTGAGAGCCCCCCCCCTCCTGCTTTGGGCCTCTCTGTGCAGTGTGATATGAAAATGGAGGTAATTGAGACATTGATGTGGTTTTGTGGATGACCTCTGGACCGTTACGCAATTCTGTTTATTTGCTCTGCCACTTTACGCCATCTACCTCAACACACCTCTCAAATTTAATGTATACATTTTGGGGGTTTTCCAGACTAAAAATTACACAGTATTTTCTAAAGTGCATCCATGACAATGCAGAGTTAAGGTCAAAATGTTGTTTGGTCCACTTTAACTATTAATGATTAAAAATATCTCCACCAAAAACAATTATCTTTAGTAAAACAGCAATTTTCACAGCATACTACATCCATTCATAACAACACGGAATAACGCATTTGAGTTTTTGCTAACAAACTTCTAACTTTATTATGTTCAATGAAGTAGAACTACAACAACTACAACTATTACAAGTACTACTAGCTCATGCTGATACCACTCTCTTCCTCTTTCTTTCAGTCTCTCCTTTCTTCTCTACTCACTCTACATACCTCCCTTTATCTCCCTTTCCCTTTTTCTGTCCATTTCTCTTCTTCTTTCTCTTCTTTCTCTCCAAAAACTCCGACATTTGGCTGTTTTACAACAACTACTACTACTATAGCTACAAGCACAACTACAACAACTATTACCATTACGACTGCTACTACTTCCACTAGCCTGAAAGCTTTCTAGACCTCTCTCTCACCTTCTCTTTCTATTTATTTCCCTCTTTCATCTTCTCTCTCTCACCCCCACTCCCCTCACCCCCAACTTCTCTCCCTTCCTCTTCTCTCTATCTCTCTCTCCCGCCATTCTCTCCCTTCCTCTCTATCTCCTTCTCTCCCTCCATCCCTCTCTCAGTCTCTCTCTCTGCAGACTCCCACGTTTGGTTGATTTACTTCCACAGCGAGTGCAGAGAGGGGCCCTTTTGTGCCCCAGCAGCAGGTCACATGCTGCAGTGCCGTGGGTGACAGTCTGACTGACGAGCCTCGAGCCTCCTCCTCCTCCAAAACTCACCTCCACAAAAACTTCACATGCTTCTGGCTGTGTGTGTGAGAGAGACAGAGAGGGGGGAGGAAAGGGACAGAGGGAGAGGGACAAAGAGGGAGGGTGGGAAAATGAGAGAGAAAGAGCAGGAAGGAAAGAAAGACAGGGGAGAGAGGTGGGAGAGGTTAGAAAGAGGTAGAGGAGAGAATGAGGGATGGAGAAAGAGATACAGGAGAGAGAGAGGGAGAGCGAGGGAGAAGAGAGATACAGAGAGAAAGGGCAAGAGGACCTAACGCAGTGGGAGGGACTCAGAGCTGTGCGTGGGTAAAAATATTTGAAATATGGAGCTGTGTTGTAAACTGTCCCTGAATAAGCTTCACCAGAGAGATTCATAAAGTTGTGTTGAATCTAGAGGTCGACCAGCATTTTTGGATACACACATGTGGCAGCGATTTTAGTCAATCTTTTCACAATTGTATGATATGAAAATACATTGCTCTGTTCTGCATGAAGAAACATTCTATAATAAGCAATGATTTTCATTTTGTGCAGAACCCCCTCACGGCCTGACACTAATGCAGGACTTTTATTCAAATAAATGTTCATGCCTTTCCTACACTGTCAGGTGCCCAACAATTATTGTTCTGTTCCAGAGCTTCAAGGCAGGCAACCATATCTGCCAAACATCAGACAAACCAGTACATAGAATATCTCACAAAACAACACTCCAGGCATGTGGATATAAATTCATGTAATTTAACATCATAAATGTTGCACTCTGTGTTTTTTGGGCAGATGGTGCACCACCTGCTTGTCTCCAGGGAGATGTCAATGGCTTGCCTGGAATGTTCCACTATATGACATTAAACATCCATCTCACGTTACTTTTTTTTTTTTAATAGCAAAATATATTATTAGGTTATATATTAAAATATATCCACTGAATAAGACGGATTATTTGTATTTATTTATTAAAGAGACGATGCCTATTAAAAACAAGATAATCTAAAAAAAAAGCATGTACTTATAAATATGCAGATTTCAATCTGAAACACGAGCAAACAAAAAGGGTGGAGGTATGTGTGCAGTTTATAATCAATTTAATGAGTAATTTAGTAATTTCCTGAGTACGTTTTCTTTAAAATGGAGCTAAAACAATCACCCTCCATACTCAGTCATATACAAACCTCCCCAGCACTGTCTGAGTTTTATTGATGATTTTACTGAGATGCTTTCAGTCGTATGCACAGACTTTGATGGTTTAGTCATTACAGGTGATTTTAATGTACATGTGGAAAATGTGTTTGACAGAAACGCTAAAGAGCTCAGTTCTGTCCTTGAAACCTTTGGTCTGACTCAGCATGTCAGCGAGCCCACCCACAACAGAGGACACACTCTGGACCTGCTCATTACAAAAGGAGTAAATATTAATTTTATGTCAGTGTTCCAACCAGCGGCTGGTCCTGCAGTTGTTCGAAGGAGACACAAAAATGAAAACACAGGTGCACTGTTCATGGAAATGATACACTTTGAATTGAAAATGCCTCATCTTCTAATGTTGATGATTTGTTGAATTCTGTGACTTCCAAGTGGTTTGAATTTTCTGGACACCATTCCCCTGATGAAGGTTAAAATGGTTAAAGATAAGCCGAAAGGGCCATGGAGGAATGATGACTCGGTCAGAGCACAGAAAAGGGAGTGCCAGACGGCCAAATTGGAATGGTGCAAGTCAAAGCTCCTGGTTATTTATAAGATTTACAGAGAAAAGATGCACATGTACAACCACAGTTTATGTAGAACAAGGGAGAGGTATTTTTTGGACATTATTGGAAGTTGTAGTAACAACTCTCGTGTCCAGTGTACAACAGTAAACAGATTATCAAACCCTCCAGCTCCACAGCCTTGACAACTAATTTCCACATCTAAGTGCAATGAGTTTGCAGTTTTCTTTAATGACAAGGCTCAGGGCATTAAAATGACATCAATTCCTCAACTGAAATAACAACCCACCTCCCACCTAGACACTTAGAGCTGACTCACTTTGCACCTGTAACTGAAAAAACTGTCCAAGAGATGGTCACCAGTCTGAGTTCATCTACATGCTGCCTCGATGTGTAACCCGCTAAATATCTAAATTCTCTGCTCAACAGTTAACATGCCACAGCATAGTTAATATGTCACTTCAATCTAGACATTCCCAAGAAAGTACAGTCATCAGGCTTCTCCTAAAGAAGAGCCGTCTTAATGCCACAGTGCTGAACAATTATCGATATTAAAAAGTTATTTACCAACAGGTTACTAACTTCCTCCAAATGAACAACTTTGATGTCTTCCAGTCAGGTTTTAGACCCAATCACAGCACTAAGACTGCTCTTATCAACAAATGACATTCTCCTGAACACTGATGCAGGCAAAGTCTTGATCCTGTTAGATCTGAGTGCTGTTTTTGATACTGTCAATCATGGGATCCTTTGACAGAGACTAGAAGACTGGGTGAGCATCACTGGTGCGACACTAAACTGGTCCAAATCCTATCTAGAAGACAGGGAGAACTTTGTTGACACTGGAAACTCAGATCACATGGCACTGACCTGTGGGGTGCCCCAGATACTCTACAAACTGCCGTTAATACGAGCAATAATGTGTGTCTCCCACAACTATCCAGATGACACTCAGATCTATGTCTCACTGGCAGCAGGTGAATATGGACCAGTGGATTTACTCTGCCACTGCATCCAACAGATCAGTGTGTGGATGCAAAACAACTTTCTCCAGCTAAACTCAGACAAGACTGAAGTCATTGTCTTTGGCCCAGAGAAACAAAGTGTCAGCACCAGTCTCTCTCTCTCTCTCCTTCTCTCTCTGTCTCTCTCTCTCTCTCAAATTAGGCTAGAAATCTAGGGGTAATAATGGACTCAGCCTTGAAGTTTAACAGACACATCAAATCAATATTCCAACTTTTTACTATCTAAAAACATTGCAAAAATCAAAGGTATATTGTCAAAACCAGACTTGGAGAGACTTATCCATGCATTTGTCCCCAATAGGTTAGACTACTGTAACAGTCTGCTCACTGGCCTCTCCAAATGAGCGTTAAGTCATCTGCAGTACATCCAGAACACTGCTGCTCAGGTTATCACTAGAACCAGGAAGTACGAGCACAAGTCTATGCAGTGGCTTCCCGTGGTTCAGACAATAGACTTTAAAGCAGCTCTGCTTGTGAACAAGTCTCTCAATGGCCAAGCACCAAAGTACATCTCTGACATGTTAGTGCCATATGAACCATCTCACACTCTGGGAACCAGCAAATGGCCAGTCCCTGTAGTCCTCAGAGTCAGGACTAAACATGGGGAATCAGCATTTCAGTTGTATGCAGCTAAACTCTACAACAGTCTTCCTGAAGATGTGAGACAGGCCTCTATTTTGACAATGTTTAAATCCAGGAACAAAACGGTTCTGTTTAGCTGTGCATATGACTGAAAGGTTTTTTTATTCAGCACACTTCTGTTTTAATGTTATTTTTATGATTATTTATGTTTTGATTTGTTATATTGTGACTTTAATGTCTTTCTTCTTCTGTAAAGCACTTTGAATTACTTTGTGTATGAATTATGCTATACAAATAAACTTGCTTTGCCTTGCCTTGCCAAAGCTGAGCCAAGGCAGCCACATAACCCACATTTTTATTGTTGTAGATAGATATAAGGCAGTGTCCACCAGTAATCTGACCAGAACTGAAGAAGCTACTTGTATGAACAGCGAAACATCTTCACTCCTACAACTTTGTGTCCAGTTGACAGATTTATCTTTGGCTTTTACTATGTGTGGGTTATAGATCTGACCTGTACCTTGGACTTGTCTTAATGGCGATAGATAACTTTAATGTGTATGGAACATAGGCAAAGCAATATTATCTAAGCAGGTGGCTGACCCTCTACCAGAAAAGTGACATAGCACCTTTAAATCAGCACTACACAACAGAGTTCATAAGTTTAGTCCCAGTGTGATATTGTGAACACAGAGCCACTTTGGTGAAGCAGACAATGCCCCATGCAGCAGTCTAAGTCTCCATGGAACTGTAGTAGAAGTAAATGTTCTAGACTGTTCAAATGCATTATCCCTCTCCATTGTCACATTACAGACAGGAGCTGATGTTATTGCTTCACTTTTGAGTTATGGTGCAGCAGGTGATGAAAGTTTGTCAAACACAGAGACAAGGTGAAATTGAGACTGTCATTTGGTGTGCAATGGCCAGAAAATCACCCTATTTGGAAAACAATATTTTCAGACAGCTTCAAGACAAGAATAAATACGCGGGGATTATTAGAGTAGTTAATAAACCTGGTGAATTATTCAAATTGTGGGGGGTAGAGAATGACAGGACGGGCCTGAAAAAGTCTGTGGAAGATAAATTGTTGGTATACTTATGTTAAATGCTATTATTTAATGTTGAAAATCACATTCTATCGTTTCTGGTGATGATGGGTTGTGTCTACAGATAGTGTTTTTAATTTTTTTTTTTATTGTCATAGTATTTGAATTGGAGTATCGAGTCTATTCCTTAGTATTGACGGCACTACTAGCACAAGTCTTGCCCAGAAAGTTCAATAGTATGGCATTAAACCTATCTTGCATTCATTTAAAAACCTCAAAAAGCATGCATTCTTACTGTAAGTCGCTAGCCTTTCCACAGATCTGACTGGTAACTTCTTGGCCTGGTTGCGTCACCTGCGTGTCTCTGCAGATATAGGCAAGTTTAATGCCATACTGTGACTGTGGAACATTCCAGTTAAAGCTATAACACCTCCACCAATACAGGCAGGTAGGTGGCTGACCCTCCTCCAGAAAAGCTACAAACTGTACCTTTAAATCTGCAATCTGAATCAAGGTATAGCAGCAAAAACATCATGAGTTATGTTCAACGATTTTAAATAAGCCAAATATACACGACTTAAACCTGCATCCAGGCCTGACATTGCACTCACAGAGGGGGGAAAACGCTCATTAGTTTGTGTTTTTGTGTGAGAAAACATCTTTAACAAGCTCTACGTTGCTCACAGGTCCTCGTCTGCTCTCCTCTTCTGTTCTTAAACATCTGTCTCTCCGCTGCCAGAGACTTTTGGACAGCTTTTTGTGATTTCCTGTTGACCCTTCTCCAAAACACATTCATCCCCAAAGCTTATCACGGTGCCAAACCTAATCTAGTAGCTGAAGATAGATCGTCTAAGTTTGGCAAAAAGAGCAAGGACAGGCCTATCTCCCATGGTCTAATGAGTCACTTTCTTAAAATCAATTGCAATTAGTCACAACCTGAATTTCACAAAGCACTGGCAGCACAGGCTATCAAGTATTTCAAGTTACTTTATGGAGAGTTTTTGGTCATATTTTAAGTTTAAATTCTGCCTTGATTGAACTACTGATCACTGACTAACATTTAGCTCAATCCATGGGAACTTTTTCCGTAGCTGAGCCTTTGAGTTAGGTTGGAGAATCGACCTTTGATGCCAGAATTGCACGCTGCCGTTACGTCCTTGGGCAAGACACTATACCGTCTGTGCTTCTATTAATATGAGTTCAAGTATCGGCATTAAAGGTGCAATATATAACCTTTCAAGTAGAGACTCCACTACCAGCTTGTCTTATGAGATGCCATGATTTCTTTGCCTAGAACGTTACGAAGTATGGCATTAAAGTGATCTATGTCCATTGAAACACACAGTTGATGCTATCAGGCAAAGTTACAAGTAAAATCTGTGGACAGGCGAGTCTGCTCACTGTAAAAATATCTTTCTGAAGGTATTGTTAAGCAAAAGAATATGTTTAATAGATATGTTTATTGCTATATTTCTGAACTTTACAGGCAAAGAAATAAAACCTAAAATGTATCGCTATATGCACCATTGTTATAGGAACAATACCATCAGCTACAACTGCAACATAAATACATCTCAGTGTTTATCTGCAGTCTCCATGGCGACGTCCCTCCAACCTTGTCTTTTTTGTAGTGTTGTGCCCGATGTCATTTCTCTCAAAGTGATCTGCAGTCTTCATAAGGAATACCTGTGGGGTTCCTCACCTCAATCCTCCCTCAATAACTACTCCAGACGCTTTGTTCCCAACTGTACATCACATTTAATTTGAAGCCCGTCACCTCGAGTAACCTCCGGGGTTAGCCAATCATAGGGGGCCGTTCGGATCATGTGGGCGGTCAGAGTTCTTTAATTAAACGCCACTGACTTCTTATCTTCATTATTTTAAACGTAATTGGTCATGAGAACTTGGCCCTGGATTATTAGAGTCTTGTAAAGAGATAGGTGGCAATCCTCAGTGAATTGTGACAGATGGTGCGAGGTCACAGGGCCAAAGCTATAGGACAAGACACTAAAGACATACAAGCAGTTATAGGTTAAGTGTATAGGCAGTGGGCCAACACTCTACCAACTGAGCCACAGCACTTATTTATGAAAATGTGAAAAACAGAACTGGTTAATTTTGAACGGGCATCCTGATTATTATCCGCAATGAGTTTATGCATTCTTTTCACAACCCTCAGAGAACAGAGCAGAGTTATGTCATGACAGTAAAGCTAACAACAACTAGCATGGTAATGTGCACTTCCTGATTATTGAACAGTAAAGTAATTTGTGGTTGCCATGGTTATTGCCATTGCCTCTTGTGGCTAACTGACTCGCACACTGAGCAGTTTTTAAACTTTTAACTGTTTGTTTTTTTTCTTTTAGATTGTAGGATTTTGACCAATTAAGAAGTGCAGCAGGCGCAGTTCAAAGAGTGGACATTAAGGACTACTGGACTGTGTGATTTGAGCAGTTTGTTTTTTTGTGTGTCCATGGCAACCCTGCATGGACCAGTTACAACAATGCAACAGGCTTTCTACACAAAATATGGCAGATGTTTCACACTTTGACGGGAGACCCATCTCATCACCGATCAAAGCACAAGAGCGGAGTGAGAGGCTTAGAAGAGATTTGTGTCTCCAGATTTCACGTGGCTCCCCCTGGAGGCTGCTGTGATGCCAGAGCTTCAGGACAGCGAGGATGTAAACTTTTGTCCTGAGGGCTGTTACTCCCCTCGAACTGCCCTGACATTGGAACTGAGGACCCTAGCGTTTGAGCAGTACTGAGACTTTTGTTTGAGCTTTGTTATTATGATATTTTACAGTTCAATGTGCTTAAATTGCCAAATAAAAACAAATAAAGTGATACTGATTGATTTCTAATGCAGACACTACACAGCAGACTTATTTTGACCTCAGAAGATGTATGGGGCAAGGCAAATTTTGCTCAAATACATGGTAAAAAATGGGTACAGTCCCTTTAAGAACACATGGATCATTTGTTAAAGGTATGATTGTCAAGTTTTCTCTTAATGACGCAGGTATAGTTGAGTTGACTTGGGCCCTACACCCTCCAGATCTCAAAAAGAAAGCAGGAGGAGCTTATATAACAGGCTATATAAAACATCAATTTACATTTCCACTATGCCAACCAGTGCCTTACCTTCCTCTTGTTGTTGGGGCTCACATAGAGATAGCTGAGGATGGTCTTGGCTCCTACTTTGTCATTGAGCTTCTGGTATGTGGCTCCATAGTCCGTGGACCTGAAACGACCACAGACAGAGAGGCAAGCTCCATGAATCAGCTCTGATAATTAAAACTTTCCAGCGATGATACAGACCAAGGAGGGGTAAAGGCCGATGACGCAAGAGTTTGGAGGGCAATGTGGGATAGAGAGAGAGCAGAGCGAGGAGATGGGAGAGACAGGGGAAGCAGAGAGAGGGAGAGAGGAGAGGAGAGGGAGAGAGGGACACACAGAAAGAGGGAGAAAAGGGAGAAGGGGAGAGACAAAGAGGAGGAAGGGGGAAGAGGAGGGGGAGACAGGGGAAGGCTGGGCATGACTCTTGGGCCATGGCACTGCGGTCACTGTTCACTGCCTTCAGCTGCCGGGTTTATCAGCCACAAACAACTCCAATGAATGTTAATTAAAACTGTGCTCATTAAGATGCAGCTTCTTCATTAGACCAATAAAGAATTAATGAAGACACAATGTAAGATTTATGTTTAAATTGCAGGGATAAAATCACAAATGTTTTATAAAATGAGGGTTCCATTACGTTTGATTGCATGTATGTTTAGAATATAACAAACAGCAGTTGTTTTTGTTTCGGTGCAGAAGCCGCAGGGCGAGGATCATAAGATGTACTTTTCAGAAATAAATAGCTTGAATGTGAAATATGGAATTGGATTCTTCTGTTTAATGATTATTTAGCATCACTTGCTCACATTTTGACAGATTGTAATTACTGAGTAATTGACTTGAAATGGAAAGACTCGGCTGGAAGAAATAATGTAGTTCTTGACAGTGGTGGAATGTAATGAAGTAAAAGTAGTGAAATACGGTACTTAAGTGAAATGTATATGTACTTTACTTAAATGGATACTGTTTACCTTTACTTCACTACATTTGAGAGGAGACATCTGTATTTTTGACTCCTCTATATTTTTTAGCTGGACTGAAAATTAAATATATATATATATATATATATTGTCTGAGACCTGCTGAAAAAGCTGAGGGTTTATTTTTAACACCTTCATTATTTGAGCAAACAAAAATATACAAATAAAAACAGGGGGGAAACAATCGATTAATTTGTTTCTATTCACCAAAATTCAGCACAAATCTTTAATCTCTACATTTGGAGCCTCATAACACCTCAAAATATGCATGGAATATTACTTTTTACTCTTCAAGGTCATTTTGAAACCTGCAGTAGATTTTTTCATGTGATACTTTTAAGTGTTTTTTTTTTTTTTTTGCTCTACTATCTGTCCTTTTAATTAAATAACAAAATTGAATACTTCCAGCACTGGTTCCTGGTTAAAAATGAGCATGTGCATGATTCCAGTGTCAGTAAATATTAAAATCTTATTAAAAAGAGATAGATAAAGACTTCTTTTTTAATCGACATCCACACAGAGAAACTTG
Source organism: Periophthalmus magnuspinnatus (assembly GCF_009829125.3). Lineage (NCBI taxonomy): Eukaryota > Metazoa > Chordata > Actinopteri > Gobiiformes > Gobiidae > Periophthalmus > Periophthalmus magnuspinnatus. Next base: position 17,772,663 of record NC_047126.1, read on the forward strand.
GATCTCTGTCAAAAGATACATACGAACTGCAATGGACTAAACAAAGGAATAAACCCACACATCATCACATGCATCAGTACTGAGCGCTGTAAAACCGGGATAAATGAGCTCCTAAAGCCCGCCAAACACAATAACTAAAAGATGTATGATTAATGTGATTATTTAAAAAAAATGTTTACAGTAAAAAAAATAATGAATCTCCACTTGATCTATTCTCAAAATACTTTTAAATGCTTAGAACATGTGAATAAAGGCTTTAGAATAGAAACTTACATCACAACATTATATATGGACCCAAGTTATTTATTGTTGCTGTTGCTTCAAACTTTTCACGTTGTAGTGGTAAAGTTAGTGTTTGTGTTTTGCCTTTGCCACAGGGGTGCAGATGTTTTGGCCGTGTCCTCACAGAGCTCTGTTCAGATGTGTCCTGACCTCCACCTCACAGCACCTTTTAGAGACAAGTTCACAGCCAAGTCACACTCATCCTCCTCCAAAAACTCAAAGTGCACACCCAGGTAGCAAAACAGATCAACTTCAGAGCGCACACTTGAACAATTGAAATTATATATAGAATAATTAGATAACCCGATATAGATAGATCAGACAATCCGCTCTAAGCATCCAGCTCTTACTTATGGGTTTGCGATCGATAAAATACTTAATTATTAGATGCAAACAGCAGACATCACACAGCGGAGGAGCTTTGTGGAAGTGCTGTTTCATTTTATAAAGCCCCAACTTCAAAACTATCATCTGTGATTAAACTGCTAGATTTGACCTGACAGAAGAAGACCAGAGAGCACAGCCTCTGGTCTGTGCTCTCTGGTCTGAACAACAGCCATCTGTCATCTACTGGTAAAAGGTTCAATGGATGGGACACAATAGAGGCTATTCAGCTATAATGTGCAATACATTTTAGTAAAACAAAACAAACCAAAACCAAAATATATTTAGTTTGAAATTTGGCTAAATCATTTGCGGTTGATTTTGCCAAATTGGTATACTGGTCTAATTAAGATAATCAAGATTGGGACTAGGTGAAACTTAACACTAAAACTTAATTACAATAAACTGTATGGTTAGCTAGGAGTAGGGATTTACACAATTTAGGCTGTGTCTTTATAAATTAAGTGGTGAATTTAGCACCAGTTTAATTATTATTATATTGACATTATATCATTATATATAACAAAGGCCTACTTAAAAACAGCCTAATCATTTCAATAATTTGTAATATTGTAAAATAGTAGTTTAATCTCCACAGCAGCTTCAGGGCAACAGACACATAACATGATGATTTACCATATTACTTATCTGTGGGGCATGTAAAAATAGGAGAAGCCCGAAGAACATGACAACTCCACATATGTAAACAAGCTAGCACATTTGAATCTGCTCCTTTGCCAGATTTGTCCAAAGTTTTGTTTTCTCTCGTGAGGCTTCGAGATACTATGTGGTGTATCATCCTGAACTATTCACTAAATCTGATGTCTAGATCGGCGGCCGATAGTGATACCAGTATTAGATGAGGACATCCCTCGCCAGAAGCTCAGATATTAAGGTTTTGTGATATACAGTAACTGGGCCTAATGATCACAATGAAATGAATGAAAGAATATAAATCTTAGATCAAAACTATTATAGTGGTGCAATCTTTAGTTAAATGTGCTCTGTTAGTCACAAGATAATCCCAAATCTGTTCAATTCTGAAGCATCTGCAAAACTTCAAATGACTTATTTCAGTTGTCAGGTCTGATTTATTTTGAAAGGCTCCACTAAGGACTCATTTCACAGGAAAATAGAGCTAACTCTTGGAAAGCCAAATAAAAACAGAGAGATAGCATGAGTAAACCCCTCATGACTTCAAATGAGACAAGCACCACATCCAAACATGTTTGTGGTCTGCACTTTTGTTTTTGTTTTCAGTTTGTTGGTTTTAGGTTCAAAATTTCATAGCAATTTTTACAAATTATAATTTATGTAGACCTGTCGAGCAGTACTTTACCATTCATCCATGTCTAGTTCAGTTTGACATAACATCTTAGTGGCATGGGGGGAGCAGTGGTTAGTGCTTGCACCTCACAGCAAGAAGGTCCTGGGTTCAATTCCAGGGGCCTTTTAGTGTTTTTGAGTTTGCATGTCCTCCCTGTGTCTGGCTGTCCCTGATCACTAAAAAAAACATGTACAATAGGTTCTCCTTTGGGTCAGAAATCCTATCCCACCATAAGGAGGACTTAAATACATACTGAATATCTCATACATTCCGATTTTAAAGCAGACGTATTCTGCAAATGTGACTTTCAGAGCTTTTAACTATGTTATAGTTGTTTCTCTTTCTCATTTGCCCCTCGAAGTTGCTTTTCACATTGCCGATCAATCTCCGTTTTCACCGCTACTGTCATACGCCCACTGCTCTTTACTTACTTTTGTTCTTCAATTTTATTTTCTTAACCGGTGATTCGTGTAGGACCCAGCAGCATTGCGTAGTCATTTTGGTACAAATGTTTAAAAAAATCCAACTTGCTAATGTGATCTGCAGCTATCCATAAGTTACAGTTACACGGCTCTTTGTTGTGGTGACGTTTACGGCAATGTCAGCTCCACTTGGGCACCGTTTTTTTTTAATGAGAAAATCAGTGGTTTGTTTTAAATGAAGACTGCGACTTAACATAATGATAATGATCCACGAATGTCATAGATTAAAACTATATAGCAGACACAAGCAAAATAGGTCTTCTTACATTTGTACTAAGTTACATATTTACGGCGTTGTAGAGAAATGTATTGCAAATGTGCGTTGTCTTTAACACTGTTGGTGAGTTTTCCAGACACTGCATGTAGGGGACTGATTTTTGTCACCGCACTTTTTTCCACAACAATAATCACAACAATTCTTCCTCGGTTACTACCCTTTTGAGATCAATACATCGTGACTATAACTTCTTATGCTTTTCATCAAACATCAGACCTTCCACTTTGCCGTCTGACCACCTCCCATCGCTGGACGCTGACATCACCGCATCGACCCGCACACAGGGGGCGCACTAACGCATGATTTAGGGGCCTATGACTTATTTTTAGTGTCACTGCAACTTTCAACACAGTCCAATAAAAAGCCCACCCGAGGCCTGAGAGATGAGAGAGGCACTAAAGTGAGAATGATGGTTTTCCAAGGACAGAGATCGAGGGAGAAAGGCGACTAACTATGACCACATACAGTGACCTAATGGCTCCCAGGAAACAAGAAAAATGAAAATTGATTGTTTTAACGTTTTTTTTTTTTTGTTTGTTTCTTTTTTATGTAAGTTTTAAGTGTGCATTACTTTAAAAAAATGTATTATTATTATTATTATTATTATTATTATTATTATTATATTTTATTTATGTTTTTTTTAAGCAAACTAAAAAGTGAAGTGAAAAATCTTTAAAATTATTGAAAAATACTAGGGTTCGTAAATGAAGATCTGGACATTAATAACAAATCAGGTGTATTCTTTCCCTGATGTCGTTCCTGTTAGCATTAGCAACCGGTTTGACCCTCAGCATTGCTAAGCACCCGCCCCCTGCTAAACAAATGATGTAGGCAGGAAGGGGCGTTACCCTCAACAGCCTCGCTCCGGATTGGCTCTTTGGTTGCTATGATACTTGTGGTTTGAATTCCAAATATGGAACTTGACTCCTAATTCTCCCCTGTAACTGCTCTAGCCTCGATGAGCTTCATTTGACTGGAGCCGAACGCTACGGGTGACGTCACGCTCACTTGGACCACTTCTTTATACAGTCTATGCACAGGGCTCATTACTGTGGAGCACTTGACAGTAGAGCCACAGCAGAGTTTAAATGCTGATAATAATAATAATATCCTAATGTCACAGCTTCGCAGTATTATAATTAGGCCTGTATAAGATATAAGATATTATTTCCAAAACACATAAATAAAAATAAAGCCATTAGTAAGGGAAGTAATAAGAAAAAGAGAAAAATGCAAAATATATTATTAAAAAGCTAAATGTGTTATTCAAATGTACATTAAACATAGTCAAATTTAAATCAATTCATTGTGAGTTAAATCAGAACAATCATGTGATTAATCACCATTAAAAAGTCAACAGCCCTAAAAAAATAAACCCATGTACACAGACTTTTTAAAAACAAAATATAATTTATGTGTGTATCTTTCATTTATTTATTTATTCAAACAACTAAAAAAATCCCACCAGAGATGTAAGAGAAGAGAGATGCACTTATGTGAGAATAATAGTTGTGCAAGGACAGATGGGGACATAGAGGTGTGCTGAGGAGGCTATCGACAGTGTCCTATGTGTGAGAGGGGAATGTGAGGTGAATAAGTGTGGAGCAGGCTCAAGTTGGATTAAACACACAAGGAGGAACAAGAACATATAAAGGGTTATCGAGCTGTCCTCAATCGAGTACAATGACCTAATGGCACCTCAAGTACACAAGAAAAAGAATATTGATTGTTTTAACATTTTGATATTTCTGCTGTTTTTTTCTATACTTGAAGCAAAACTCTGTAACTTTGTGAAGGTGGTTTGACCATGAAATATTCCATTTGAAAAGTTTTAGGTGAGTTTTATTGGTAAAGTCCTGCCCTGCCAAACACATTCACAATGATTTCAGTGTTCAATTACTTTACAAACCAATCTTTTGATTAATCGATTAGTTGTTTGCATTTTGCACAATTTGAAGATTCAAATAAGTAACAGGATTTGGAAATGCACAAATATCACAATTACAATCCTTCATTTGTATAAAAGTTTATTTGCTTATTCAATTTAAGATCATAACAGTTAAAGTGCACAACAGCTGAAGTGATTCAGTCACATTAATGCACATAATGAATATAAAACCCACGTGACCGTCGGACTGTCGGACCACACACCTGCACTGGACTGGAGTGGATGCAGGTGATGGACAAACCCAGAATAATCCCGTCAAGCTGGTGGTTGTTTGCCCTAAATCCTCCAGAGAATTACAGCTGAACAAACATTGCTGCACTAGCGTAATTTGTGAGGTTCAAGCTAAAAACAAAAGATGATGGCCAATTAATAACATGCCCAGAGACATACGCACACTGTCTAATCTTGATTAGTGGGTAATTCAGGGAAAGTTTATCGTTGTCAAACACTGTGGACAAAGAGCGGGACTTCAGAGGTCGTTCTTTTTCTTTTTCAGTAGCCTTTAACTTTGGAGTAAAACATGTCTATAGCATTATTACACTTTAAACAATATGCTAAGTTTTGGACACAGCACAATTCTAATGTGAATTTTGGATATACACATTTCATATAGATGGAAATGCAGTTACTGAAGAACTGCTAAGGTTATGTGCATCTTGGGCCTCTTTAAAACAGATTACCACAAATTAAAATGATGTTTTATTTTTTGTACTTTATATCAAGCATAAAAATAATAAAAAATTCATTAAAAAGTGTCTTTTTTGATTAACTATACTTTTTACTCATGCACAGGAGAAAGGGAAGCTTTTCTGGTGCAGAGAATGTTAACTCAGGGATGGTGCTGGTAATAAGACAAGTATTCTAATGCGCTCTAGTGTGAATAATGTCTATTAAATGACAACGCCTTAGAGTAAAAGAGTCACATAATTTAGCTGTTCTTTGGTCTTGAAATTCTGTCTACCAATCTCTTATTTCCACACAAAATGCCTAAAAGCTCATTTAGTTGAGCTCTGTATTCTCTGAACCAGTTTGCACTGATGTCTTGAGTGAGTTATTAAAGGCATTATTAGATAGTGTTTCAATTATAATTTCTGGAGAGGACTGAGCAGTGATAGGGAGTAGACTGTATATAAGCTGGTTTTATATTCACTCTGGGGCAGGGAGTAATGATACAGACGCTGGGGGCTGCGTTTGAGTGGAGTTAACATGAGGTCAATAGTGGAGTCACGGCAAAGAGAAGTTTAAATTTACTACATAGAAGGCACTGTGTTAATGTTTTATAATTGTATTTAAAGCAGCATTAAAACTGTCATTTGGACTAAACATGAGATTAAGACTCATTTTGGTTTATTGTACTGAAAAAAAGAAAGAAACAAAACAAAACTTTGTGGGCTTGCATTTGCACAGACCTGAGTCTTACTTGGGGCTTCCTCCTGCTTGTTTCTATGGAAATATTCCTGTCGCTATAATTTTACACATTATGAAATGAAAACAGAGAATGTTCCAAAGAATGGGTTTAAATTTATATGTCCATAGAATTATGCAGGCAGCAAGCCTCCTCCAAAAAGTTACATCTATAATTATTGATTTATTTTGATTTTTTATTTAGATTTTTTAAAATTTAATTCACTTACATTCAGTTACATTTTCAGTTATTGATTATATAATTCAGTTACATTTGTTGGCGTTTCATTGCGGACGGCCCTCTTGGTGTAAGGGTTTACATGACATTACAATAGAAGGCATTGTCAGTAGAGTCCTTCATTCCTCCAAGAGTGTTACAGAGTAAAGAGGTTTCAGTCTTAGCTATTTGGCCTCTCATCCAACAGGCTTGATCAATTGTGACAACACAATCTGAGAATGTAATATATAATGCAATGAAAGGTGGAGTTTAGGATGGAAATTGTTGGTGTTTTTCCTGTGGACACAACAATTGGGTGATGTTTGAACCCGCAACTTTGCCGTTATTGATGCAAGTGGATTATTTTCTGTCTTTTTTTCTTGTTTTGCCTTATTTCTAACTGTGTAATAAAAAAAACTGAGATTGTATTTTGAGAGAGTGGAAAACAAAACATCTCTATACCTGCCTTGGGTTCATTTCGACCTCACTGCACATACCAAACCCTTAAGCCAGTTATGTGAAAAGAAAAGAAAAAAAACATCACTTTACTGAGATGCTACTTATGAGTAACATGGCCATAGCCAGAAGAAGGTTTTTGATATAAATCTATTATCATCATTTTAAAATAATTACAGACCAGAGAAAGAACAAGGGAGACACGGGGTCATGGAACACTTTGGGCCTTTGGGTAATTTTTCGGTGCAGTCTTCATAAAGTTCTAAAAGAGTTATTTGAATTCTGAGTAAACATTGTGTTCTTTTCACTGGACCATCTCAGCCTTCAAATTGTGCAATTTCAAGCAAGAAAAAGCAGTTTTGAGCGAATGCTTTGTTTTTGAGTTTAGATCTGAGAAAACACATGTTCAAAAACGACTATTTGACTAATGCAGCCCGGAGTCTTTGAAGAAGTCTGTTGACGGCTGTGACTTAAATCGGACTCACCGTTTTGAAAGATGTTTATGTCTACATCTACAACTGCTTTTTTTTTTTTTTTAATGATAACCAACATAGCAAGTAACCATTTCAAGCAAGTTCTCTTTCTACCGCCATGTGCCTAATGATCTACCATCTAGTGATCAGGATTCAAATTACCACACGTCTGATTATAAGAATGACCAATGTACAATACGACAATGTGTACAATGTGTTGCCCCATTACGATTCTGACGAAGCTCTCAAATGAAATATTGGAGTATACCAATTGGAGGAATTAGTGAGATATAATTGATGAACTTTACTTCTCAAATCAAAAAGGGTGGTCTGGGTTAAGTGGGATGCTTCCATAGCCCACCTCCTCTTCTTGTACTTTAGCATTGGCCTATTTGTTAGCTAAATGGGCGCAGCGTGAGTTCGTAGAGGGGAGAGTGTGACAGGGGAGCGTCCCAGATTGGGCAAATGGGGCAAGTTTGATTAGTGATCTAAGAGGCTATTTGTGGAGTTTGCAATGGTAAATCTTGGCTTTAACTGTGTTCTGTTAAAAGGGACGTAGTATGCAAAATCGTCTTGCATGAGCTTTTGTTTGCCTTTTGTTAGCGCACTTAAAGTTGTATTTAGACAGTAGTGGAACGTTAAAAAGGAAAAGTAGTAAAGTACTGTACTTAAGCATACATTTTAGGTGTCTGTGCTTTATTTAAGTACATTTTAAAGTGGATACGTTTTACTCCCTACGTTTGAGAGCAGGTATCTGTACTTTCTACTCCACTACATTTTGAACAGGACTGAAGTTAACGTATTTGTTTTTTATTAATGTCTGACACTTGCTGAAAAGGTTTATTTTTTCACACATTTGTATTTTGAGCAAACAAGAATATACAAATAAGATCAGAAAAAAAACTATTGATTCAATTGTTTCTGCTGAAGAAAATTCAGCACAAATCTTTATCAAAATCACTACATTGTAACATGATTAGATCTCAAAATCTGCACTAAATACTTTCACTTTTTACTGTAATTTTGAGAGGCACTGACCTGGAGGCGTGCCCTTATCAGTCCAGGCCAGGTGCACATCATCGCCCTGAGTTGCTGCTTGAGGAGGGGAGGTTTTTTACTGAATTAGTTGAAAATGTAGTTAAATACATGAAATTATATTAAAAAGAACTGCTAATACTAAAATAACACTGTGCAATAAAACTGAATGTAGATCATTTTAAATAGTAAATTCTGTAGTTTTCCTTCAGCTAAACTTACCTGTGTCTGGCCTTAGTGGTTTAGCCCATACTAAATAATATTTTTTTTGTTGCACTGTGGTTGTTGCCTGTTGTCTGTCCTGAGGAGGTGCTGCCTTTCACATCTGCAATAGTGTGGTCTATAAAAAGGTGAAGAGCTCACAAAAGTTTATTTTGTTTTTTATACCCCTCGGATGCTACAGTTTTCTTTAGCTAGGAATAAGGGAGATAACATCTATAATCTGACAGTACTTGAATATTTTTTACATGTGATACTTTTACTCGAGTATTTTTTTGCTCCGGTTTCTGTACTTTTACTTAAGTAATGAAGTACTTCCACCACAGTATTTAGACTGACTCACGTATGCATGTTTGAGTATTTTCCTGTTTCCTGTTTTCACCTACCCCCTAACCCCCTACATCCCTGTACTTAGTTGCAGATTGAAATATTTATATTCAGTAGAGCCATACTGCAGTTTATAATGAACAAAATTTATAAATGTTAATCTATTTATGTAATAGTTAAATAATGATTACCTGAAACCCCTGCAATGCATTCTGCTGCTGTGTCCTTGAGTGAAACGGTTGAATTGTACTATACTTGGTGTCTTGTTATTGTAAAGCTGATGGTTTAATTCAGTGTCTATCGTTGTTGAGTCCTTGGGCAACATGTTCCTCCCACCTTGCCCGTGTGGATGTGGTCAGTGATTAGTGGTGGTCAGAGAGGCCATCGGCGCAGCCCTGTTTCTGAAAGTCAACTGGGGCTTTGTCTTTAAAATATACTGAGCTACTATTCAGTTATACACAAACATTCAAATAATTCAGCAATATCAAAGCATACATTGAGAAATAAGACATTCTGAGGTGTGGAGTCCATGAGCCCGAGGCGGTACAGTTGTGTCTGTTCCAGCTCCAGTTATGTGCTCTGGCAGCAGACTCTTAGTGACAGCCATGATAAAACCCACAGAGCACATTACAATGCATTTAAAGTGTAAAGAACTGAATAATCACATGGCTTAACGTGTTGAAAGAGGACAATGCTTTGCTGTTTGTCCATTGGTACACACTGGTCAGATTGAAACAAACACTTGTATTCAAACTGTAATGTTCATGATGCTTTTAAAAACCTGCTCAAATGATGGCAATCCGTGTAATCATCTAACATCATGGACTGGATTAAATACATGATGTTGTTTTACAGAGCAGCGATTACTGGGTCTGTAGTAGCGAGTTACATTTCAGATTCATAAATCGCCCCTGTGAATAACTGGGTTTCACAATGATCTAGCTCCGGTGTCATAGCAATTAACATTTTAGTGACACTTTATCTTAACTACATTTACAGGTACAGTATGTGACATTTTGTGTATGAAGATGCAAGCTCACAGTAAGGATGGATGTTTTTTCCAGTCTTATAAAAAAAAAGAACAAATAAGAATGATTAAGACTTATTATAACTACTTAATTAAGGGTTAAGGGTTAGGATTTTAATTAGTAGATACTAAGTCTGTACCATTCTCAATTAACTATGTGTTCATTATGAATTAAATCTTTCTTCATGCTCTATTAAGGCTAATCAGGTGTAGTTATAAAGTGTTAACAAACAGTTGAAAATAAATTATTACATCTTTTCAATGGGCAAAAGTCCTCAAATGTCACCAATAAACAGAAAGTTGAAACCCATGAATACAAAGTGCCTTGTTATGCCTGACTAAAACAGCATTTTCCCATCTGTTTTGTGCTAAACTCGCGGCCATCCACTCGTCACAGTTGTGCTTGTTGACATAATTTGAAGGCATATGGATTTTTGAAGTTTCAGGCGGTTACCTCATGCTGATGTGTTTCAGGGACAGGATGAGCTGATACGTCTGGTCTCTGATTGTCCCCTGAGGAGCGAGGTTAGGCCAAGAATCTACGTGAAACACCTTTATCTACAGCTTTAGTGGGAAATGCTGATATGTGTGGTAAGATTTGGCACACTCATGTTAAATTTTTTTCTCTCAAAACCGCACAGGCATAACATTATTTTATATCGCAACCATCAGGAGGGGGACAAGACAGAGTTTTTGGTTTTGTCTTGTCCACCATAGCATCCATCTTATTCAGTGAAAAGTCTAGGTCTAGTTCTTTCCTTTAATCTACAGAACGGGCCAATATTTTGTTTTGGCTAATCAGCTGCCTAAAGAATATGCATAACGCTTTATTTGAACACTTTAGTGCAGTGGGCTGTGAGTGAATTTCTAGTAAATTTAAATTATAACCCTAATAAAATAATAATCAAAATTGGCCCTACATATCGGTCCATAAATATCGGTAGGGCATATTGGCCATCGGTTGCTCTTTATTCTAAACAATCGGCATCAGGCATGAAAAAACCCACATCAGTCGATCTCTACATTACATTGGAAGGAATTGTTTTAGAGCAGTGGAATATTTTGCCTTGAAAAACTCTGGTCAGTATCATCTGGTGTACAAAAAACTTTAAAAAAGCAATTTCCAAAGAGCATTTAAGTAGTGATCAGAATCAGGCCAGAGCCGTTGTATGAATTCTAAAAATAAGGAAATACAAATCCTCACACACAGAACACAATTCCACAATAGTTGTTTTTGATGAAAACATTCTTTAGAAACAAGCTAAATTTGGCTTAACAGTCAACAAAATGTGTTTCTGAGATGGACAAATCATGTTATTGTTTGTATCGAATGCCTATGGTAAAAAATATGTTTTATTCATGCCCTAGGGGGAAAAATGTCCTCTGCATTTGGCCCATCCTTCAATGCTACTGCGGCAACCTGTCAGGGGCAGTGAGTGCCAAAGTCCAGCAGCACAGGGCCCATCTCCAGATCTGGAACTACACTTGGTCAGGTTGGTGTGATTTATATTGTGTATGTTTTAACCCATGTATTATCATGTCAGAAGAGTGTCAGAACCTAACGATCTATCCATTATTAGAATCTCTATTGTTCTTATATGATGTAAGTCTTTTAGCCTTTAAGCTGTTATTTCAGTTTAATTTTGGACACTTGGATGTGTATTTTACACTAATGCTCTCAGCAGATAGAGAATAATCTCTTTCGCTGATAACACTGAGCGAAGTCAAACCCACACCGTTTACTGCAGAGGGGCCAGAGCCACAACCTCGGGCCAGCCCCTATGGAAACTCCACTTTTTTTCACAAAACACTTTCAGTTTCATATAAGGGGCATACACTTTTCTAAAACTTTCATTTTGATAAATATATCCCCACAGTCACACCTTAAAAGATCCACTTTATAGACTGCATTGCCCCAAAAGGCCTTTTCGATCATTCACTGCCATGGTAAAGTCATGCTATGTGATGCTAAATGCTAGGTTGGAGGATCCATCTTCCATTGGGGTTAAATTGAGTGGACTGGCTTTTGAAGATACAGTATAGCGGCTTAAACTTGGAGTAGCCCGAGGCAGACTTTAGCCCACAAAGATATAGCTCTCACTGCCCTGGTCTGTCTATAGAGGAAGCAAATCGGTCGTACGCACCAAGAATACATTTGGATTTCACTGTAGCCTCGGCCTGTGGTGGTCTGGTTTGTTTACAAGGTTATATTTGAAAACACATTTTTGGGGGGGCATATAAATCAATTTGAAAATGAAATAATTCCCTGCTCCCGTGAGGTTTGTTCATTGGCAACACTAGGTCTGTATGCGACATTGGGATGGAATTGAAATCTGCCACTGCCAGATGTCACAGAATCTAAAAGGAAGTAGGTGAATGCATGATCGTACGTTCATGTATTCATCTGAAATGGTATCAGCTGTTACAAAGCACAGCCTCTTCTCACCACTATACTGATTGAAGGAGTACACCGGGGACTATGGTGAGTCTTCATTTCTGAGAATGTGTTAAAAAGTGCAGTTTCTTATCTTTTTAGATGTCACCAGAAATGTTTATCATGTCCATATCAATATTGGCATAAAAAAAACAACCTCTTAAGCAGAAAATCATTTAAATAAACTAAACTAAATCTCAATCAAGTGAAGTTACAAAACAGAACTATACTGAGACTAACCCAGCTGGACTAAACAGGTCTAAATTACATCCAAACCACGTCTAAACATGGACAAGGACTACATTTTAAAATTAACCTCACAAAAGTCAAAGTGCTTTTTGTCTGGCATTGTCACATTCACTTTAAAGAACGTTTGATTTCCATGCACAGTTTCCCATTCACAAACTAGAATAATGTTGATCTAAATCAGGGGTGCCCAAACTTTTCTAATTAAGGGCCACATATAAAAACACAGACAAAGCTGAGGGCTGATTGGGCCATAGACTGGTCACCAATACAGTGAATACTTCAAATCTGTGTTATTATTACAAGTTAGACTGAACCACTAGACCTTTATTCACGCTTACATCCTCAATGGGACACATTAAATATTTGATATGGGCTTGTTAAAATGGATTTTCAGAAATGTACAGTAAAAAGTACTGTTTAAGGTAATATGGGCAAATTCATGTGGAAGCTTGAGGGCCAAGAAAAAATGGTCTGAGGGCCGAATTTTGCCCCCGGGCCACAATTTGGGCATGCCAACAATCAGATTTTTGGTGTGTGTGGAAACCATACCTGTCACCCATAGCGTCAAGTATCATAGCAACCAAAGAACCAATCCAGAGCAAGACTGTTGAAGGTAACACCCCTTTCTACCTGCACCACTGATGTAGTAGGGAGCAGACGTTTAGCACTGCTGTCAATTAAACCTGATGCTAACGCTAGTGGGAGCGATCTCGGGGAAAGAAGGCACCTGATTTGTCTGTTATTAATGTTCGTATCTTGAGATAAGGCCACAATAGGGAAATAAAAACACCAGGATCATGTAGAGCGGGTGGACTAACATTTTAAAACCAAACTGACAAGCGTGCAGGAGCAGTTACAGAGAGAGGGGGGGCTAGCAGGTTAGCTATGTCCATTTATATATACAGTCTGTGATGGAAACATAGCCACTGTTCATAGTCTGAGTCTCTTTACCGCCTATGCCCTTTGTGTCCTTCATTTTTGACAAATGCATCCAGGTGCAGCCTCCCTCTCCTCATATCTATCAACTGTCTGGAGTGAGGGTCAGACCTGGGCAAAAAGCATGGAGGAGATTCATTATAAACCGACCTGAAATATTGATACGAGTTTCAACACTGACTACATTACATGAGCCCTACGAGCCAAGAGGAAGCCTAATATCGAGCGAAACATCCAAACCAAAATGACGGGGCAAAGTTGCTGTGTTACATCAGCACGAATCATCCCAGGCTATTTTATTACCCATTCCTGCCCTAATCTTTGGTATATTTGACCAAGTTTCACTTTTCAAGCTCTTATCTGCAATTACAATTTTAAGGGGATATTGGATAAATGGACACAAGTGGGATAGCATTTCAGAATAGTCTTCAGTGTGTAATAGCTCACAATTTTGTTAAGCCTTGTCTCAATCTTGGACTTTTGACAAATTGGCCAAAAAGATCGTTGGCTTTTGCTCAGGCGGCCTTTTCGTTTCAAACCATCAGAGAGTAGAATCAGCTTCCAAACAGTCGGGAATTGTCTGTGGAGCTTAATAATTGTACTAGAAATTTGAAAAAGCACATTTTAGAAGTGTGTTGGCAAGAGTATCATAATTTCTTCTATATTGTATTCACTGTAAAAACTTGCACGGAATGATTTTTAATATTTGGACTGTTGGAAACGCTGTATTTATTAGAATAACCTCAACTCCTTATACAAGTTTATCACCCATATATTTTGCGGTGGTAGTACAATTACAAAAAAAAACTCTTAAATATATAAAATTGTAGTTTTCAGACATACTTTGCTCGTAATATATTTGACAGTGTGACAGTACTTAACAGTAAAAATGTCGGGTACATTTTGAAATAACAATCCTACATCTTTGAAATGTGTGAATATTTGTATTTCTGTATTGTAATAATGCTGTATTTAGTCAGTAAAAAGATTTGCAAAGATTCAAAATGTGTTATGAAAGATGATTTAGTTTTGACTTACATTACATTGTTTTACTGTCACTTTGTAAATTAAACTATGTACAATATTTTCAATCAAACAAGTGCAAATGCCATGAAGTGAAGTAGTTCAAATGTTTTCTCTATACACAAGTAGTTCAGTGATGTACAATATAAGACAGGTTTAAATCTGGTTTAGTCCAGGTCTAGTTTAAGGTTTGATTTAAATAGGTTAGGGTTAGTTTTAGGTTAGTGTCAAGAAAACTCTGTTCTTGACACGCTGACTCAGGACAAGTGTTAGACTTTTCTTCTACTCTGATCAGAGGGGAGCAAGCACTGAGAAGAAACTACGCAGACTGCTCCCAAGGTCTTCTCTGTACCTTCTCCGATGCCCCCTTTTCATAGCAGGCTTTTATTAACATCTTGACTCAACTCAGCAGTTTTCCCATCATGCTTATAAGTAGAACAACACTCTATTCCCTTCCCCACACTGACATGATCTTTCTTATCTTTCAGTTCAGGTTACACAGCTTTTGACCTTTCACCCACACCCTCGTTTTTTGTTTCTCAATTCAGTTACTTTTCAACAAAATTATACTTTTCAATTACACAGGCTTGTAGTTTTCCACTACACCCTGTTAGTCTCATAACACAATATAAGCATACAGTTAATTAATGATCAAAATATAAACATAATTTTATTCACAGTTAGACAAGTATAGGCCTGTCACGATAACACACTTTTAAGAGTGATATATAGCTGAAGTTTACGATTAACGACAATATTGAAACCAATCTATGCCATTGACCCAAAAACACAAATGTAGATTTAAACCACACACTTTAGTACTTAGTTATAGCATTTGTAATGAGTCGTAGAAGTTATTAATTTAAATTTCTACAGTTCAAATTGTATCATATAGCCAAAAAATAAGCAAAAATGTCCCAGTTGTGCAATGGAAATGTACACACGATAAATATATACCCCAAAAAATATTGTTCCAGCTTTCATATATAGAACGATAAGTAATTATAATGACAGGTTTAGGCAAGTAATGACTATGGTTAAGGTTAGGACCAGTCTCCAGCGAAAATAAGCCCCCAACATGTTTGTGTGACTGGGCTACCGAGTTCATTTCGGTCCAATTTGCAACCCAGCTTTTATTTCTATAACAATTTGCAAATGTTCTTTAGTTGTAAAACATTTTGAAAGCCGCTCGGAGCCATCTGACACGCTCACATCAGAAAGCAGGCGACACTATTCATGGCTGGTCAAGGTAATTTGCTGAATATCTCTATAGCGTCACAAGCATTGATGAGCGACTTTAAAGTGAACCATCGTCACTGCCCACAGACATTTGAACCAATTGAGTATAGAGCGGCCAATTCAGACTCCTCGTTTGAAAAATCACTTCTTTTCAAGCTGGGTATGTTTTATTAATTCCCATTATAACATCCAATGGGACTTCACAGCACTGGCTCCGAGCAGTTGAGGCAGGACTACAAAATACAACTGTCCTTGGGTTAATGTATTGTGTAGAACATGCAGCTTGTGTGGCGTGACAAGCTTACCTCCACAGTGAACTCTCGGTCACGCTGTTGAGGTTGAAGTCGAATAATTTGGTGAGCATCAGAATCACCTGCGAAACCAGATAAACATTTCAGTCAATACACAGCGTTTGAATACAGCTCAAAAGAGATCAGTGTTTTGATTCTGCCCACCGCTGACATGAGCAGCAGCAAAAGGGACAGAATTCAAAGAGAAGCAACACAGCGCTGGTTTAAATGAGCGAATTTGTGTCAGTTAGTGAGTTAGTCTTGATGTTCCCAACTTTGTTCTGCTATGTCCTGGCAGTGGTTCATTTTCTAAGTTTGAGTTGCTTATTTGAAAGTGCATTATATAACTTTTGTGATGGGGGCGGGGCATCTGCTTATCTACACTGAAATGCTATTACTTGATGGGTAATGTTCCACAAATGGGCATTAAATGTATATATCTTGCATTTATTCATTACAAAAACAAATAAAATCCTTTCTGAATTCTTACTTTCTTCTAACTTGGCTTGGTGGCATCAGCTCGCCTCCATATATATGAATACGCTTAATTTCATACTGTGTAACATCCCAGGCAAAGCAACAACGTCTCTATGGAAACGGAGAACTTGGCGGAACCTGCGTCTAAACAGGTTGCATTGTTCTCTTTTACAAATTCATGGCGTGCACACCCACTTCTGGTTGTTGACATCTGCTATACACACTCTGATAACGCTATACTCATCCAGCACAGTGTGACATACATGCAGCTAATGTAGTTTGCATCATTTCCAGCCTCCGCTATCCTTCACCATTTCTTCTTTCTATGTACAAAAATACTGTAAATAAATAAACATGCAATATATATATATATACATGTCTAGATCAAGATGAAATGAAACATTGCAGTCTGTCTAGATGTGATCAAAACCATTTCTGTTGCCTAAGAGAATAACCAAAAAGAGCATCAGTCCCTAAACTCTGACTGTAGACAACAAAAGAAATGCAACATGATGATAGAAGTTTCATGATTCTGTGTGAAGTCTGTGCTATTCCATAATAAATAATAAATGAAATATATGTGTTTGAATGCCCCAATCAGTCAATATCTCCTATATGAATGTTTTATCAATGCCATTTTGACAGTATATTGCGTGTTAGTATTTTCAACATCAACATATAAAAACACAGGTGGAAAATAACTACAAATACTGATGTTAATAGATTTTTTGCTAATTGAGTAAAATTTTAGCAGTGTAATTGTAATTAGCGACATCATCATTCCAGTCTATGGTTGTCTTCGTAGACCCACAAACGCATGTAAACAACAGAGTTCAGCTTTCCGTACTTTGTATAAATGCAACAGAAAAATTGAGCTCTGAGTATTACTTTCCATGTGTACTTTAAACTTTTTAAACTGAATTTTTATCGTCTTAAACAGTCGAAAAATTGTCTTTTAAACAGTTTGCAGTGGTCCAAAGTTACATAAGTCACATAATCTATAGGCGCTTTTCACAACTTTCAGAGGCCAGAGCGGAGTTTTACCATCACTGTAAAAAAGATAACATCAACTAGTACGCTAACTGTGCACTTCCTGATTCTTCAACAACATAAAACTTTAATTAGATGCAGACATTACACAGCGAACTTATTTTGACCTCAGGAGCTGCTTAAATAATATATCTGTACCGGAGCAAGACGCATTTTGCTCAGATACGTGGGGGAAAAAAGTACATGCCCTTTAAGTACATATTTGGCAGTGTATAATTTTAGACATTATAAGTCATGTACAACTTTTCAGTACTTTTTTTCACCGCTAGCAAAAAGTTAAAGCCAGCTATTTTTGTCTTTCTTAATATCATCATAAGTGTCGACAATGATGCTTTGAAATATGGTCTCTCTGTGCAATGTAATTTAACAACTAACAAACTTACAACACCCACATGCCAAGCTTTCAACTGCATCTCACTCACATATCTCACTCGGATTATTGTTTTAACGTGCAAGCTTAATCAAATCAGATTTTTAAGCTCCCATCTGCAAACATTCCTTACTTTTTTGCGCATAGCCTTAAGGTGCCATGGATCAGGGAAAGTGGGGCAGCCAACCACTTCAGGCACAGAAACCTTATATACAGCTATGAGCATTTAAAGCATTGCGGAGAAAAAGTCACAATCTATTTAGTTTGTGGCTAGAGGTGTATTTGAATTGGATAATACGATGAACATTTACACAGGGAGCTACTGCAGTTTTGGGTTTAATAAAGTTGAGTTTTTTAGCCTCACTTTCCTGACTTGCGTTTCATTTCGATAGGGGTAGAATTCCCCGCGGAGCTTTCGTTATGACAGTAATCTGAGTAGTGCGCTGTAACCTGGAGTGCTGTGGTGGTCAGGTGATACAAAGGGGACATGTGCCAAAATGAGACACATCAATTCATATTATCTGTGGACACCGGTCAAGCTATGTGTGCCAATACTATACAGGAATCTTCAGGGTTTAAGTTATTGTGTCTTTCTTTTAATATTTTCACAAGCAGTATGTGTATTGCACTACTGATATGACTGGAAAAGTGATAGATATATTCTCAGAATTGTTCAAACTGACCTAATTGCAAATTTTCTGAAAAGCCTTACGGTTGCAATTAGTTTAAAGGGCCTTATGTTATTTTCTGATCTGCGTAATGTCGTTTCCTCATCACAGACATACCTGGAGTTCTGTTTTGTTTCATTCACACGTTTTTTGCTCAAATAGAACGCTCTGTTCCACTTTGTGATGTCATGTGGTAATACAGGAAGTGCTCCACTGTGTTTTTAACACACCTTCACTAGAATCATGTGGATGAGTTCAACCATGGAATTGTCCTCTCTACTAAACCCTATAGGGTCGAGGGCTATCATCGCCGATAGAGCGAGGTTGCGGACTTTCCAGCAGCGTAACTCCGCGCCCAGTCGTGCTCTCATGTAAATTCAAATGGTGTCTCAAAGAGGAGGCACGGGGCTATCTAAATATTTTACCATCATTACGGTAATCTGCCTCTGTTGTCCCTCGAAGGTGACGAATGAGAGCACGGGTGGATTTTCCCAGTCATTTATTCGATGCGTAAAAGAAAACATACGGATGGATGTGTAAAATAGAAGTAGTTGTGTGAAAAAATGCAGTAAATTCTGATACTTTGTTTAAGATTATTTTAATGGCTAAAAAAAGAATAAAAGTCTCTGTGAGCTATACTGGCCCATAGTGTGGTCAGTCCTTAAAGGGTTAACTAAAGGTAAGAGGTAGCTGCTAACTTGAAAAGTAATGCTTCATGATATCACAAAGTGGAACAGAGCATTTTGAGCTTTGGAGATGTGGACAAACTAATAATAAAAGATTACTCAAACATGTGTGTGAATGAAACAAAACACAAGTCCAGGTGTGTTTTTGAGAAGGTAACAACATTAAAATCTAAACTGGCACTAAACTTGGGACTGGGACTAAATCTGGACTAGAAAAGTATTAAATCAAGTCTACATCAAGACTAACCCGTGATCAAACCGTAAAATTACTCAAAGTTATATTTCAATTGATTCATGCATATTTGAGTAATCATGTTTTGTCATGTATTTAAAGCTTGAGTGCTCACAACAAAAATTCAGTTTTCACTTACCTCTTACCCTCGCCCACTTCTCTACACTAACATTTAGGGTTCAAACAGTGTGTAGTCATCTGTCAAAAATGTAAAATAATGACCTATGTATGTTTTTTTTTTTTATATATTACGCAAAATTGACTCTTATGAGCTTTAAGCCATGTTATAATGTTGTTACTTCCTCAAAAACATGTCTGGAGTTGTGTTTTGTTTCTCAACTCAAACTAAATATGCAGAATTTAAACGTGTGAATGAAACAAAACAAAACTCCAGGTACAGTTTTGATGAGGAAACACCATTATAACATAGATCAGAAAATAAGGGCCCATTATGTCACCTTTAAGAAATGTTGTGAGCGATGCCCTGAAAGTTGCATTCTCCCATCTCCCCTACTGGCCGCAAACCCACGGACAAACCTCAAACCACAAAAGAATCCTGGATGATTGACACCTCCGTTGCTCTGGCTACACCTGCTAACCCTGCAGAGCTGTGACTCAAACAAACAAGCTCCATCTGCGGCATTTATTTGTTTTGTGTAAGACGCCCGCCCCACTGAGCTGTCTGACCACCCCACCGCTTTCCCTTGGCCTGACTCTCCTTCAACCACTGCAGCCCGATCGGAGTGACTTTGTAAAGTGTAGAGCAGCATGGGGCTCCGGTGAATACAAGCCAAACAGATGCATCTTGGGTAGGAGGAATTAGATTGCGATGCTGGAGCCGTGTTCCTCGGCCTTATTGGGTATGCAGCAACATCTGTAGACCCCCGAAACGCTTTCAAGACTTGGGGAGAAGTTATGACCCGTGGCGATAGTGGTGGATAGTTGGGACAAGTAACAACAAAATCTAGTCTCAGATTCAGAGGTGCAGCCGGAGGAGTGAGGAGCGATCAGGAGAGCTGGCCCTGGGAGAGTATAACCTTAAATTTCCAGACTAGAGCCTAGCATGCTAATGACTGGCCATGGACCAAGTTAAAGCGGCACTCTCCCCAAAGGCATATTGATGTTTGCTAATGTTGTCGCACTGCTCATGCAAATTAAACAAGCATTTTGTGTTTCAACAAGTACCCTTTTGTCAACAAACTTAAAGGGACCGTATTACGCTATTTTCTATTCTGTTATAATGTTTCCTCATCAAAAACATACCTGGAGTTGTGTTTTGTTTCATTCACACATGTTTAATGTGTGAATGAATGTTTTCACACAAAACCCTGCATATTTTCTCAAACTGAAAACACTTGTTTTTAAATTCCATACACCTTCTCTAGAATCATTTGGATTATTTCAGCCCTGAAATTGCCAATCTCTATTGAGCTAAAGGTAAAAGGAGCTGTTAACTTGAAAACTACCACTACATGACATCAAAAGGTGAGACGGAGCATTTTGAGCTTTGAGCTTTGGAGATGTAGACGAACTAATACCACAGGATTACTCAAACGTGTGAATGAAATAAAACACAACTCCAGATATGTTTTTGATGTTTTGTTTTTTTTATAACATGGCTTACAGCTCACAAGAATCTATTTTGCTTAATATAGGACCTTTAAAGGTAGAACTTTTCTGGTGGGGAGCCCACCATCTGCTTGTTTCTATAGAGATCTAATAGCTGTTCCCAGAATGATCCTCAGTATGACATTAGACATATCTGTCTCCATAGAGAAAAGAAAGTAATTCTGGCCAAATTACAGTGCAAGTTACTGGTCAGTTCCGTGGAGAGGCAAACCAAAGTAAGAATTTGTTTTTCAAGGTGTTTTTGAACTATAAAAGCAATTGAAATTGAAAAAAAAAAGCAACGTAATATGTTTAATGCAGTGCAGTGGAGCATTCCAAAACAACAACATCCTCATGGAGACAAGTCTCACCAGAAAAGTTACATAGTACACCAGAGACATTATCAGGAGAGCTGCTCTGAGAACAGACAAGCTTAAATGTCCAGACCAGAGCCTAGCATCCTAATGACAGACTACGGTCTCCAGTTAAAGCTGCACTCTTCCAAATGGCATATTGATGTTTGCTAATGTGGCTGCACACCTCATGCAATTTAAACAAGCATCTCTCAACAAGAACAACTGTGTTCTGGTAGGAGCGCCACCATCTGCTTGCAAGTTTACATATACTATCTACAAGACATATGCTTTTTTTTCTCACTGTCTGACATGAAATCAGACTAAATTATTTCTGTTTTATGTCAATGTGGATTACCAAAAGTATTTTTGAGAAGGATGTTTTCATTACTTTCTTCATAGTAACAAGTTAACATACAGTAAAATTACTATGCATTTACACAATTTGGGATGATGCCATGTCTTTGGAAGCTTCTGATGGTTTTATTGACAGAATTTGATTTAATTAGAGACACACCTGCCGATGTATTTGAAGGCACACCTGAAACACACTGCTTCATTGTGTAAAATCATTGGAAAGTGAAAAGATATCAGCCAAGATATTAGGAAGAGAATTGTGGTTATGGAGAGGTCTGGTTCATCCTTGGGCGCAATTTCCAGATACCTAAAGGTGCTATGTTCATCTGTTCAAACTACACATGAGTATAAACACCATGGAAATGTCCAGCCATCATACCGCTCAGGAAGGAGACGTGCTTTGGTCTAAAATGTGCATATCAACTCAAGAACAAAAGCAATAGCTTGTGAAGATGCTGGCTGAAGCTGGTAAGAGTGTGTCAATATCCACAGTGAAACACGTATTGTACCAACACGGGCTGAAGGGCCACTCTGCCAGGAAGAAGCCAAGATGAAAAGTCAGATTACAGTTTGCTAATGCACACAGAGACAAAATTTAATTGGTTTGGCCATAATGAGCCTCGTTATGTTTGGAGGAAAAATAAAAAATAAACATTAATGAATGAAAAAAAATATTAACGTTATTTGGAAATACTGAAGCAACATCTCAAGATCAGTCAGGAAGTTAAAGCTTGGGCGCAAATGG
This sequence comes from Periophthalmus magnuspinnatus, assembly GCF_009829125.3. Taxonomy (NCBI): domain Eukaryota; kingdom Metazoa; phylum Chordata; class Actinopteri; order Gobiiformes; family Gobiidae; genus Periophthalmus; species Periophthalmus magnuspinnatus. The sequence continues at coordinate 17,795,238 of NC_047126.1, forward strand.
GTTTTCCAAATGAACAATGACCCAGAGCATACTGCCAAATTGGGTACAAAGTGGCTTAAGGATAATAATAAAGTCAATGTTTTAGGGTGGCCATTATAAAGCCCTGATCCCAATCCTATTGAAAATTTATGGGCAGACCTGAAAAGGCATGTGCGAGCAAGGCAGCCTACAAACTTGGCTCAGTTACACCAGTTCTGTCAGGAGGAATGGGCCAAAATTCCAGCTAACTATTGTGAGAAGCTTGTGGGAGGATATCCTAAAAGTCATACAGTTTAAAGGCAATGGCACCATATACTAATGAAATATACGTAAACTTCTGACCTTGAAGAAAGTCATGAAAAATTGTCTAAAAAAAAAATCCTTCTCCCATTATTCTGGTATTTAGCAAATAGAATTAATTTTGTTCCTAATTGACCTTGAACAGGAAAATTGTCTGTTTTTTTGAAATATGGTCTATCTTTGCAATGTCTAGTGTATTTTTTATAGAGTGTATATAAACTTGGAGGAAAAAAATAAATAAATGTAACTATGAGAAAAAAAAAAAAAAAGTCTTCTATTGTTGCCAGAAGTGGTAATTGCATTTAGAATGTAAAATGACCATTGCTATAACAAGGATAATGTACACACTGAAATAGAAATTACCTTGAAAATGGTTCCTTTGTGCAGTCTAAGCAGTTGACCATTACATGTAATAGTCCAATTTGTGCAGAGTCTATCAGGAGGAGTTGGGTGAAGGTTGGGGTAATGGTCCAGTTATGTTTTTACACCGGTGTTCACAGGTGAAGGTGACTACGGGCCAAATGACTATATAGTGTGCCCATTCTATTACTCTAATCTGCAGAAGGCTGTGTAAAGTCATTGAAAAGACTGGAGTAATTGCTGGTCATTCTACTTGATGAGTTGAAGGGCAGAATCCGTCCGTCTGTCAGATGCCCTCCCACTGGGAATCGGCATATGCTCCATCACTGACCGCGCCAATTACGCCTATGGGCTTGTGCTGCTGTAGACACTGCCCCACCCCCTTAGACCGGGCCAGGACCACAGAACACACTGAGCGCTGACAGGCCGTGAAGGCATCGCGAGGAGTTCTATCTGACTGCTGGTGTGTGGGCTTAACAGATGCTAGGGCCAGACACATGCTGGGCCAGTGCAGTTTGTCATGCGTGAATGAGCTGTTGGTCATATTTATTAGAGTTAGAGCAGTGCATTACATCAATCTGGGATTGATTTGGAAAATGAAAATCATATGTGTTACTGTTTAATGTTTATTTAGGGCAACAGAATAGTTCCATGTTACATTATTTACAATACAAGTGAAGAAATTCTTGGTTGACTAAAGATTGATTAGTTTACTACAGGTAGGCATGGCAAAAACAAGCAAAACTACTATGATCTGACCATGAAGACTACAGCTGCATGGGAGTTCATGCAACACCACCATTTAAACAGAAATGCACCAGGAAACAATGTTTTGAAAGTAGATTAACTTCTAAATCATCAGGTGATTCACACCATACATTCTCTTTTCTGCTGTTGTCTCATATAAATCATTAACCTCTATATCGACTAATAGACATTTTGGCTAACCAAGATACGATCGGCTGCTTAATCGACTAAACAACTAAAGGAGTACAGCCCTAGCATTTAAGTATTTATTTATTTAATATTATAGTGTTTATGTGCACTATGTAGCTTTTCTGCTGAAAGGTCTGCAACCTGCTTGTCTCCAGGGAGATTTGTTTTGTCTTAAAATGTTTCACAGTATTAGAATAAAAGCATTCTTCTCCATGGACACAGGTAGATGGCACCACTAGGCCAAGATACGAGTCAAATCTGCAGAGAGCTGACGCTGCCCAAAATAAGAATGGAATTTTTTCAAGGCAATAAAAACATCTGAACTTGAAAATGAATCTGAAGTTTGCTGGTTTGAATCCCGACTCGGGATCATATGCAGAGCTGTCCGATCCACTCACCCACAGGTTGGCGGTGCAATACCAACTCCCACATATGAATGCAATAGTTGTGTTCTTGGGCAAGACACATAACCCCCCTCGCCCCCAGTGTCTGTGTGCACTGGTGTATGAATGTGCAAGTGAATGGATGAGTGGTTCCTTGATGTAAAGCGCTTTGAGTGCCTTGAAGGTGGAAACGTGCTATAAAAAAATATGACCAATTACCATAGGCCGTTAATGCTATATTGTGAGAAGGTATCACCATATGTGCAAGTGAGCATTTTAGTGCACCTCTTCCGTTCTAATTTGTATGAGAACTGAATACAGCAATGACAACTACAGACTTTATTGTCAAGACAGCTCGATCAATCTTTCAAGGAACTCAGCAACGTGGTTAACTCCTGCTCTAGCCCAATCGGACAGTAATGAGAAGACAGTTGTTTCTTAAGATATAGTGTGGAAAGATCTGAAGGACTGGGCCAGAACTGATCAAAAGGAGCTGCCACTGTGTTGGATATGGTACAATAAGTACAGCAGTCACACATCCCACTCAAGTCAGAATAACAAGCCACACTAAGTCGGAGCACATCTGGTGGTTCGACATTCAAAGACAAAAGACTGCTTTCTGCTCATTCGGTGAACAAAGGGAGAAAAAACAAAACACAGTGATATATGGAGTTTAAAATAACAGCATAAATGTGTGATAATGACACACCACTCTGATGTTTGAGAACTACACACCACATATTGCAGTCAGATGCACTTATGGTTAGTTCTTTCTGTTATGAAAAAGTGTTGCATTAGAATAAAAGAAGATTGGAGGGCACATAGTTCACAGAAAATTGATGGGGACAAAATGCCAGAGCACTCAGCAATGACCCTCATTCACACATGGACCAGTCCCAGAACATTGCCGGGTCTGCTGTGTTCACACCATAGACTGTATATTTTAAATGGATATAGCTAATGTGCTAGTCGGCACTTTTCAAATAGGAAGTGATCACGGGCGCGCTTCCAGCTCCATCGACTCTGGCTCCAATTCACTTTATGTTGAAAAATCTCCACCTCTCTCTATAACTGCTGCAGACGGCTGCAGAGCCTTGTCATTTCGGTCTTAAAATGTTTGTATTAACCCGCTCTACCCAATTCTGGTATTTTTATTTAGCTATTCGGTCTGTAAATCAAATTAAGAAGATTAATAACAGACAAATCAGCCGCTTTATTTCCCTAAGGTACCAGATTTACTCCCATAACTGCTAGCCTCGATGAGCTTAATTTGACTGGAGATGAACACTAGGGTGATATTCAATTCACACTCACTTAGTCCACTTCTATATACAGTCTATGGTTCACACATAACCTGGCATTTCGCTCTCTCTTACATTACCAGGAAGCCAAGTTTGTAACCAAGGAAACCAAGCAGTGGTAATGGCAATTTTTCTGGCTTTATTCACACATAAACATTGTCTGCATATCTCCAGTAATTTACCCAGGAAATTGCTAGATTAAAAATGCAAGGATATTAGTTTGGGCTTCGTTCACACGTGACTCTGGTCTTGCTAAATGCAGATAAATTCCTGGGTCAGGTTGCATGTATAAATGGGGTTATTGTTTTATCTGAAAATGTCATATTTGCACATAAATAATTTAACTTGCACTACAGCTCATCTGAACAAGAGTAACAAGAGTTAACCGCAAAACATGTTCAGTTAATCATATAAGCATGAAATGTGCTCCAAATAATATTAACAGCTCCATTGTAGAACTTTTCTAGAGGGGGTTCCACCACCTTGTGACCATGGCAACATTATTGCCTTGCCCGAAATGTTCCACAGTATGGCATTAAACCTATCTTTCTTGCATTAAGTGTTATATCGCTAAATTAATACCTTGAAAAACATATATTGCTTCTATGAGGGGCCTGCTTCCCCACAGACAACGTGCTCGTCTCCACAAAGGTATAGATTAGTTTAAGGCCAAACAGACTAAGCAAACATCTTCATGGAGAAAGGCAGGTGTCAGACCCTCCACCAAAAAGTTACACAGTGCAGCTTTAAATTATAAAATGAGAATGACTAAACTACTCTTTTTTTTGTTTAAATAAATTTCCAGTCCAGTCTATTATAGCACAAAGTTAAATCTGACCTTGGTTTTGAGTTGGTGATATTAGTCATGCAGCGGGAATCCTGAGCTCTAGGTGGGGATCAGCCACAACAGCGCCTGCTAAGCTGTGTCTGTCTCCAATATATCTCTCCATTATTTCTTTTTAATCAAAACTATGCCTTTGCTGCCAGCCAGTACTGTTATCTCTTCTACCGTGCTGTAATTGTCCTTGGATAGAGGAGAGAAAATATCATTGTGGATCAAAATTCCCAAACATGCATATACAAACAACAATTACCATTTCCTGAGGCGGAGCGGCGCAGAATAAACAAATATGAAAGAGTATTAGTGAGGATTGTCAGGCTCCCAGAACACAGCCAGGGCGCTCTGCTCCATCTGCGGGTATTATTCACTATTTGTTTAGCTCACATCTCGTTTTTGTAATCACGAGTGGCCATATTTCTCTAAGGGACAGCCTCTTGTGCACGTTTTATTATCACAAAAAAGAATGAAGTAATCTGATTGCAAAAAACTCATGTAAAAATAGGTACACCTTTGACGGATAGACAGATTAATTAAAACAAAGTACTGAGAGCTCGTTGAGCATATGATGCTGGCCCCAATTTTTTTTTAACACAATATCTGCATTGGTAAGAAAAAAACAATAAGTTGTAATCTCCATGGAGACAAGCAGGTGACAAGTTGTAGGTCAGATCTGTGAACATGTAAACACCTCTCCCCACCCCCCCATGCCTCGCAGTAAGAATTATGGTTTTCAAGGTTTTTTAAGGTATAAAAACACTTGCAAGATAGAAATTTTTAATGCCATATTATGGAATTTTCCAGGCAAAGCAGCAACATTTCCAGCCCAGACAAGCCCTTCAACCAAAAAGTTACTTAGTGCACCTTCAATTATGCCGTATGTTACAGTACAGTACAATTTAGATTTTTTGGCGGGAATTTGGGAATAAGCTTGGACTAAAACCTGGAACTAAACCTGGACTGGACCAGGACTAAACCAGAACTAGAACAAGAGCAAACCAATACTACATCAGGACTAAACTAGGCTCAAAGCTCGACCTAACCAGGACACGTGTGAATGTGATCCTAGTCAAATATAGTTACAGTTGCAATTTTTCCACCCTGGAATTCAAAGTGACCTGTTATGACATCTCATAATCTGTAATATAACTGAAATTCTATTGTAAAATTGTTGACATTTAATTAAATTTGCATATTTTCTACATGTTGCCCTGACTGTTTTCAGAAATGTGTGCGTAGTAATGAAGTATACAGGTAGAAAAGCATGTGACACACAAGTCTAATGATGTAAATAAGTCTCATATCCAAAGTGTCAGACTGGAGAGATGTCCCCCTCTCTCTGGATCGGCCTGTCACCTCCTCCCTCTGAAGATTCACGGTGCAGGCCTATTGCTAATAAAAACATGAAACCAATCTGCGGGAAATATGTGGCTTTTCAGGCACTTGTCAAGCACCTAAAAATATGTTGAAAATTGATCAAGGGTTACGTCGAGGTTACCAGACACTAATGAGAAAACCCATGTGATGTGACTTAATAAATCCCGATTAGCAAAGGCTGGCCGTGTATTCAAAAAAATACTTTATTACATCTGATTTATTATTATTGGATGTTTAAAGGTTTATATTGCTACTTGTGGAGCCTTTCCAAACTTTACAAAGTCATTTTAAAGTCTTGGTACATGATTGCGTGTACCTCCAACTATAAATATACATATTACTAATGCATATGCCCTTTGCATCATTTTTGCATGTAATTTTGAGATGTTTACTGTTAGATCATGTATTCATGCTTGTATTTGTTGTATTTCAAAATGATTCACTACGTAAGTTTTCCGGAGGAGGTCTGTCACCTGCTTATATATATATTGGTTTGCTTGGAATATTCCACAGTATGGCATTAAACCTATCGATCTTAAACTTGTTCAACTCTAGGTGATATGAATATTTAAATTATGTCTAAAATGTGATCACCTCTGCGCAGATCTGACCTGTAACTTGCCCCGGTGCCTTCGCTACTATGGAAACAAGCAGGCGGCGAATTTTCTACTAAAGAAGTCACGTAATGCACCTTTAACACTGACATAAATTTAACTCCCAGGCATTTAATTGGAGTATAAAGTTAAGTTGTCATGTCGTTTCAACAATCAAACATGGAATCAGAAGTCAGTTTTTGCATTACTATGAAATCAATATGTATCTTTTATATGCAGAGGTATGTGTCTCAGCATATCTCTTGATTTAAAGTCGTGTTTCCTCTTGAGAAAACACAAAGATACTATTTCTATTTTCAAATCTATTGGAGCAGATATTTTCAGATGCGTGTGATATTTGCAAAGATGCTCACAGAATATTTAAGCTGCCGAATATGCTTTGGTTGCTATAGTTTCCTAAGATCCTGTCACCTTTGTCAATGTTTGTTTTAAAACTGTAAAGATCTTTATGTTTAGTTGCATATACTTCTTATTTATATTTAAGGGCCTTGTGAGTGTAATTGGTTGATGACCCACTTTGCAACTTGTAGACATCTCTCCAGCGCATCTAGGCCAAACAGTGTGGGAGAAAATTATGGCCATTAAGTAAGTGATCCTTCAAGCTAAAATGCTGCTAATGCACTTTACGATGTTAGCACATGGTAGTGGTAATAAACAGACCATTAATATATTCCCCATAGCCTATTTCTGCTACAAGGGACTGGAGCCAAAATGTGTTAAATGTCCAAACCTACCATCTTGAAGTCACTCAAAACCAAGACCAACCAACAATACATTAATGCATCTGCTGGAACTGTTTTAGACCTGGTTTAGTCCTGATTAGACATGGTTTAGTTCTGGTTTAGTCCTAGTTATATCTGATTGTTTAGTTCTTTTTAGTTTTGGTTGGTACTGGTTGTAATTTAGAACTGCTTTTGTCCTGGTTTCCTTAAGACCAGAGACTGTATAAAGAAGTGGACTAAGGGAGTGTGACGTCACCTATAGTGTTCAGCTTCAGTCAAATGAAGCTCATCGAGGCTAGAGCAGTTATAGCAGGAAATTTGGAGCATAGCCACCAAAGAGCCAATCCGGAGCGAGGCTGTTGAAGGCCCTTCCCACCCTTCGCACTGGTTTAGGAGGGAGTGGGCATTCAAACCTGTCGCTAACACTTGTAGGAGTGACTTCGGGGAAAGAAGGTGCCTGATTTGTCTGTTATTAATGTTCATCACTTGAATCACCGTAAAGTGGATTAGGCCCAGAGTCGATGGAGCCGGAAGTACGTCCATGAGCACTTCCTATTTAGAACGCGGCGGCTAGTGCATTAGCTATGTCCATTTATATATACAGTCTATGGTTAAGACCCTGGTTTTGACCCATTTCACTACATGTTTCAAGGAAGTGAAATAAGGGATATTACAAAGTTTGTGGTGGCAGATGCTTCACCAGAAAAGTGCATCTTTAACCAAAACATTTCAACTACCATCCAGAAGTCTTTGGAACTTCAGAACTGACCAAATGACTATCTTAGAAACCCCGAACTTGCTAGGTTTTGTACTAACCACTCTGCCACACTATACCACGTAAACATGCCAGAACCCTGCATGTTACAAAGCTGCTCCTCTAATATAGTTTGTAAGGCTGTGACTCTGAATGACATAGAACTAATCCTACTCAGGAGCGCTGCTGTCGTACTTCTCCATACATAATGCATGAGCCACAAACATTGCACAGAAATACACGCATATGCTCTGATGAATATGCAGAGAGCCCAGTGTTATGTTGATGTACAAGACTAAGCCAGTGCCAAACTTTAAAAGCATCTCCATGGATTTTATTTGTGGGTCATAAATCAATGTTTAGCACTTTGTCATAAGGGACGCGATAACACATGACACAATTATTGAAAAGAAACTCACGGACACTCGTCAAACAGATAAAGACAGGACAAGCCCAGTACTCTGCCTGATCTGAATATGAAGCTATGAGCCCAACTTCAATAAGGAAATGGCATTTGGAAGAAAAAAAAAAATTGCACTTTATAATGATCCAACCAAATCATCAAGAAACAATAGAATATATGAATGTTAATGGTAGGCATCTGTCTTGCTTTTAGTCTGGAAAAATGAGTGTTGATAATATAGCGGGGGTGTAAATTCAAAGAACTACAATATGTCACTACCTCTGTCCCATCTTTGCCGCTGCTGTAGATAAGCCAGCCTCCTAAGCCACTCCATCTCCTCCTATTTCTGTCACCAGTCTGAAAAGGACATTTTTTTTCTCCCAATATATATATTTTTATCATACTGTCAGTAGTTTACATAATCTTTTCCTGTTAAAGGTGATTTGTGTAAATTTGCAAGAAGGGGGTCTGCCAACTGCTTGTCTTTATGGAGATAACATTGCTTTTCCTGGAATATAGCATCAAACTAATCGATATTGCATGTATTTAATTGCAGTACCTTGAAAAACAAGCATTATTAGTATGGGTGGGATTGCCTCTCCAATGATATGACCTGTAAGTTTGTGTTTTGTTGTCACAGATTTGTCTCCGTGGAGTTATGGAGTTAGATAATTTATTACCATAATGTGCAACAAGCAAAGTAGTGACATCTCCATAGAGAAAAGTTGCATAGTGCACCTTTATTTTGCTGGTTTCTTTCAGTTTAATACTATTCCCCACACCTCACCCACATGTGAGGCTGTCATGGTTGAAATAAAAGAACAGAAGCTTTTTTTAAGAGTTGCCAATAGACATTATAAGTCTGTGAAGTTGTGGAGAACAGCTGAAGGCGGTGTGTAGCCCTGAGACAGATGGAGATGTCCCCAAGCACTGCTGTAATGGAGGATCAAAGCTGAAAACTCAAAAGGAGACAAGGAAATGGGCTCTGAAACCCAGTCTAGTCATCACTTCTGAGATATCAAAGATTTTCTGAAGGATTGAGTTAGATACTTAAAGTTAAATTGACCAATTCCTTTGGAGAATAGTGAGGGAATTTACAAGTATTCAAAGCGCTGTGAAATGTGATATGGTGCAAAAAACAGTGATACTTTTCCTTTTTTGCTCAAAGGCACAATGGCAGTGTGTAATGTCAGTTGAGGGAATTGAACCACCAATCGACGTGGGGTGTACTGAGTGACTTTCTAATCTGTCTGAGAAAAATGCTGTAATTTCTGTGGAATTGTGCATGAGTACATATGACACATGCAAGGATCTGTGCTAGACTGTTGTGAGATCATTCCTGGCTTTGACAATTTGCTGAATGTCTCTCCCCATACTGCACTCCCATTTCACATTGGACAATCTTGTACATCTCTGGGTCATGGGTCAAAAAAATGGAGGTCAGCAGTCCTGTCGAGTGAATCAGTGAAGAATCAGTACAGAGCATAGACTGTTGTGTATAGATTTGATACAGTCTATGGCACAAAAGCAAAGCAGGTGACGCAACTGAGACCTGTGTGCACAATAATCATAACAGCAATTACTTTTTAAATTATTATTATTATAGTGCAACATTTTATTTACATTATGCATAATTTCAAAGGGAAACACTCTCTGTGATTAGTTTGTACATTAAATTAGTTCTTGCATTGGCTTCTGGCATAGAAATAAAGAGTAAAAGAGACAGTGTTTTGAACGGCTCTTTGAAAGGAACGGATCCAAAAGATTCGGATCCTGTAAAAGAGCCGAAACTCCCATTACTAATCCTGCCCATCTCTCAGATTCTGTAAGAAACAACAAGCTCCTATTCATTTTTCTCTATACTTCAAATATTAATAATTTAAAAGGAAAGGTTTTTGTAGCCAAGTTCAATTATTTTAAGCCAAAAAGACCAAAATCTAAAATTCAGCTTTTTTTTTGGTTTGTTTTTTTGAATAATCCGTTATGTCATGTGGCTTAAGGTCATTATTTACCACATTATCTATGGGAAAAATGCATCAGACTTTTACTCATGGAATCCGAGAGGTGGACAGGACTGTTAAGCTCCACATTGAACTGACTTCATTTTTGTGCAAATTGTGCCAAAAGACCACAGCACTTGACCAGACTTGTCTTCAGAAGAACCAACAACATGAATCTTGCTGCCAATGAGCACAATTACTCAAAGTATCTGATCTGGCTAATGACTTAACATCTCTCTAAAGACGATTACAACTGCATCACTTCACGCCACAGAAAACCAGGGAATTTGTCAACTTGCTCAAAGAGAATTAAGAGCCATTGATTGTGTTCATTTTATCCCATTTCGATGCTTTAAGGCTGGGTTGCAGTTTACCCAAGGCGGAGTGAGATTAAAAGAGACCCCTGAGGACTTGCCGGGAGAGGCAAGCCGACAGTGGGACTAACAGCTTTTATGTGTGTCCCATCTCTGTCTTGTTCTCAGTGATGTGCACCAAAGCATTTGCATGTGATTAAAGGTGGTTATAAAGCTGTGATTAGAAATGCTACTTGTCTATGGAAGAACACATACAAGCTGAGAACAGGCGTTGTCTCCCTTACACAGAACCTGCTTTGTTCAGTCCTTCACAGCTGTACTTCTTTTTGTGTGTTCTCTGTATTCAGAGTATTGATTTCACCCAAATTATATAACTTTTTTTATGAGTTACTGTTTGAGTATAACTAAAGTTAGAGTTCACAAATGCAAATTGATCCAATTGCATGCCTGATAAAGTAAAGAGCTGTATGAGGAAAGGCATCTGGTTTAAAACTAAACACAAGTAACGTAAAAATAACTTGAAATCACATTAAAAGAAATACATTTATTGTTCCGCATGATTCAATTACAGGTGTTTTTATTGCTCAAAAAAAACTTGAAAAAGATCTGGGGCCTCATTTATAAAGCCTGTGTACGCACAAATCTATGTTTGAAATGTGCGTACGCAACTCGCTAAAAAACTACCTGAAAGTGAACCATTTCACTCATCTGCCCAAAATCTAGAGCTGCTGTACGTGGTGCATACTTTTCATACAGCTCAGAGAGCAGAGAGGAGCCGTGATGGGACAGAGTTTCTAAAAGTGGATATCTGAAACTGTTCATTTTGATGTTATTTTTTTCAGAATAGACACAGAATCTAAATGAATAGTGAGCATTTGTCAACACCAGCATGTTAGACGCGTACACTATTTATTGTGTATCATAATTTTACAATGTGCTGTGATCATTAGAGAGGAATAAAGATGTGTCTTCAGCCTCCTCCCCACACACACAGAGAGCTCTATGATTGCCTCTCCTCTCTCAAACCCATGTGCATGTCGCGACAGCGTGGCCAAAACTGAACATATCCATGTATTCCCCAGGCCCCCTCCACACACACACTCACTGCAGGCACACACTTCCTTCACATACTACATGTCCATGTGCATCTGTAGGCTGCTCAAAGCCAAATGAGAATAAAACAGCCTCTAAAGCGGTCAGTCAGACTATCATTCGTTTCTGTGAAACACTCCCCCTGAGCCCCTCCCTTTTGACTCCCGTGTGTCAATCAAGCCCACTCATTATCGGCTCATGTTTAGGTAAATCTCATTGAAAACTCATTTGGCATTGTCCTTTTATAGTGAAATAGAGGCGTAAAGGGGGCGTTGCATTAGGCGAGATCATGTGTGCAGATTTCTGCTGCAGGTGAGATCTATGAAGGAGAAAGTGTCTCAAGCACTTTCTCCTTCATAGATCAGCACGGAGGGTTCTATAAATCTCAATATTTTTTAACATACATGAAATCTGAGTCTGTACATACTCTGTCAAGTAGAATTTGACCCACTCTTTTATAAATGAGGCCCCTGACTTGTAACTTGGCCTGGTGGCATATCTATTTGTGTCCATGAAGATAATTTTATGAAATACTGTGGAACATTCTGAGCAAAGGAATTCTTCCACACAAGCAGTGCACATATAAAATGAAATTTTATATGTGCACTCAACATATTAAATTTGAATTATGTAGTAAATCATAGTTTGTTTTTTTCTGCAAACATGATATGCCAGGGCAAGGCTATATTAAAGGTACTTGAGTACTTGCCAGATCTTGCTCTCGTCTTCAATGCAGTGAATCAAAGCAGGCTATTTGCATGTGATTAGAGCTATAGTTGACAAGGCTGGATGAACCTATACAACATAATCATTTTAGACATCTTCTTCCTGACACGGTTCTCCTTTGTTCAAACTATTTCTTCAAAGCACTTCAGAAAATTACTTGTACGGCGGCATTGTGTTGGCAACTCATTTGGACCACCGGGTGAGTGACAGCACATGCCGCAAAGATAAGAAGCCAAAATGAAAACACTTAGAAAGGGTAAACGCTGTTGTGCTGGTGGAAAAATTCAAATGATTATCAAGTAGATCGCGACCTTGTCTCAACAGTGTGATAATGAGAGGACGAGTCTGGTCCCAGAGGAGGGAGGAGGCGGGACTCTTCATGCATGTATGTATACAGAAGAGGCAGAAAAACAAAAGACGTGTTTACATTTGGTATTACCATTTGGTTTGGGTTGGGATACAATTACACAGGTCAGGTGCATACAGCATGTAAATGACGACATGTACGTGCCTTTACTGTTGTTTTAAGCATGTTGTTTGGAATAAAATTAGTTTAAAAAAAAGGCTAACTCGTTCCTGTAGCAATGTCTCTGTATAATTCAATAGATTTAAAGGCCCTTTCTATAGTTTTTAATTGTTTTTTACCATGGCACCTCATCAGAAAAATACAAGATAACTCAAATGTTATTTATTAAGTTACAACTACACAACTACACTGCCTCTCTCTGTCTCTCCACCTCTTAAAAAAGCCACCACCAACAAGTCAATTTATCGTATCGTTCACAAATCTCTCATTTTGATCATTCCAGAGCTAAACTTGAGTTCACTAGCTACTTATCTTAGGTCAAAAGTAAAGAAATATGTGCTGCCTGCATCTAATTATAAAGCTTTGAAATCATCAGCAAAGTAGGAAGTAATGTTGGTGCACTGTTAGCATGCTAGTTGTTGTTAGCAGCGGCGTGACAGCTCTCAAAGTCCTGATATGTGCTTATAAACTCATCGCGGTGAACTGTTAGGATGGTATGTGTTTGGACCGTTTTTTTCTTGAGTAAAAATCATGTACTGCACCTTTAAAAAAAAATCGTCCAGCTTATTGTCCAGCACAATCCATCTAAAAAGGTAGATAATAATATATAAATCAATTTTAACATTCCGCCCCTTACCACTACTTAAACAGCCTATACACAAGTCCAACTACTTCCACACTATGCAGCATGCCAGGTGAGTTAACATGCCATATTTTTCCGCTGCTCGGGGCTATGAACCAGAATCCAATCCAGCAAGTCCGGAAGTCCGTGAAGGCCAGCGGGTTCAGGCCTGGCCCAGAATCAGTGCACAGGTCCAGGCAGGAGGCGTGCTGGCTCACCCCTTACACCAATACATCCAAGGACAAGTGAGTGCACCTGGCAGAATGCAGCACAGAGGAATGGGCCAGAGAAATGCGGTTTCACACTTTCTCTGCAGCAGACGTGGACTTTTTATTCATGTCCTATGTTTTTCATTCTAAGGCAGACTTTGATGTGCTAGTATGTGGTTGGTCGTGAATCCTTGGAACACAAAAGTACTGCTTTCTTAAATGTATAGTCATAATATACGATTTTTTTCAGTACTATGGGGGGGCTAGTTTCCCCTCGAATGGCCATTTTTAACCCACTTTCATAACTCATCCAATCTTGGCTTAAAATGTTCAAATGGCAACCACAGAGTTAAAAATGAGAGTATAAATTAAAAACAATTCCATATTTCATACATTTTCATAAATCAGTACAGGGGCAACTTACATTTAAACTAAGAGGGAGGGGTCACACTCGCTTCCATATAAGACTCTAAATGAATATGTTAAGTGAGCGCCTCCATTGAAGAATTTAGCACCCCATAGATCCTCCAACCAAAAATGTTTGGCACATCCCCTGCTAGCCACTAATATAACCAAGGAGATTTAATCAGAATTTAGTTACAAATTAGTTTTGGTAATGCTTATTTCAAGGGCTTCTGGTGTAGGGAACATTGTTTGTTTATGAGGTTACAGGTCAGATCTGTGGGAGGCAACCTCACGTACCATAAGAATGCCTGTTAAGGCATAAGATCTAAAAATCCACACAAAAGATAGGTCTATCATGGATCATCATTATCATGGATACAGCAATTACTACAACTTTGATCAATCCAAAGCTAGCCCCAATCCAAAATAAATGAGAGGATTACTAATTCGCCAAAATGTACAAATCATTAAGAACATGTACAAATATCGATACCATTATTTATGTCAGATTTTCTTTCATTCCTAAAAGGTAAATGGACGGAGGTGAACCTACTGGGTAAACGTGTACATTTGCAGATGATGTGGTCAGACTTATTGATGTGAATGAGCGGTTTTGTGGGGGGTTAATGCCACCAGATCAATGCCCATCGAATCCCAGTGTGAAGCTGGACATACTCACTGTGACCAGCGTCCCAAGCTCTATTGCTCCTTTTATACTGCTCTGATTGTAACAGGTTTCATCCTGCTTCCTTTACCTCCCGTGATCTTGGTCAGCGCACCTGCGCGCTGATGACCGCTGCTAAAAACCATCAAATCAACCCTGAAAATAGCTCCAAAGTCAGATGAGGTGTTGAAATGTAAGTATTTTAGATTTGATGCTTTTGCTATTAGGGTTCTCAAAAGTATCGAAGGTAGATGTTCATTTGAGCAGGTATCAACACTAAAAAAGTCACATTCACAGGTCAGAAATCAACCTTTACAACACATGTGTCAAACTCAAGGCCCGTGAGCCAAATGTGGCCCTCCACATCATTTTATGCGGCCCTCGACAGGGTAAATCAAAAGGTATGATGTTCTTAAACAGTCATTTTACCAGGAAATACACAGTTACACAGTCATATTTTAACATCTAGGCAAATGCATATGGAATATCTGTAACTTGAATACAGTAGGTAATAAATACAGAAACAGTGAATTAACAAGTTAAAAAAGTTGTTAGATTTATTTCACAACTGGCCCTTTGAGAGCAGCCATTTTGCTGATGTGGCCCTCAGTGAAAATGTGTATGACACCCCTGCTTTACAATGATCAGATCGAGTATAAGACTGCATTGGCTAATATACACCTACCACTATGGAACCCGACGACTGAGGGATTATAGATATCAGACCTCATGGTAATACAAAAAAAAGTACTATTATTTAACGTTGAAAATCACATTCCATTGTTTACATAAATAGAGTTATTTATTGTTATCATGATATCAGAATCGGTGTATTGAGTCCTTAGTATCAAAAGTGATTCCTTAGTATCGAAATTGAGTCGAAGTTTAATATTGTGGCAACACTACTTGTTATACAGAAATATCCTGTACTCTACTCCAACTGCAATATAGCCTTTCTGTGATAAAAAAAAAAAAAAACTAATGCAAGATTTTATTTTGGGTAGAGCAAGTAACAAATCAACTACGCGTCCTTGTTAATGTGTGATTTTGCTGCTCCTTTTGTCTCCTTTTGCACTTGCCATCACTGCATACAATGTGCCACTTCGTTGTTTGAATGGGGATGGTATTGCTTTGCCTGGAATGTTCTGCATGTAGAGAATTACACTTATCCATCTAGACAAACTAGTGACGCAGGCAAGACTGATTTCCAGGTTAGATCGGTGAAGTGGCGAGCACATTCACAGGCAAGGCAAGTTTATTTGTATAGCACAAGTCGTACACAAACTCGTGTTTTACAGAATAAGAAAGACATTAAAATCACAATACAGCAAATCAAAAATAATCATCATAAAATTCATATTAAAAGAAGAGAGCCCAGAATAAATACATTTCAGTCATATGCACTGTTATACAACTTTGAGCCTGGATTTAACCATTGTCAAAGTAGAGGCCTGTCTCACATCTTCAGGAAGACTGTTCCAGATTTTAGCTGCATAAAAATGAAACGCTGATTCATTGAAATGCATGTTTAGTCCTGACTCTGTTTACCCGCAGGAGGCCGGTGTCTGAAGTCCTCAGAGTGTGAGATGGTTCATATGACACTAACATGTGCATTTAGATGTTGTGCAAAAAAACTTCTGTAAATAAATAAATGGAAGATAGAGCAACATTCCAGGCAAAGCAATAACATCTCTAGATAAACAAGCAGGTGCCAAAGTTACATAGTGCATTGTTAAGATGAGATAAACTGATAACGCTTCATACACTGAACCACTACAAAGCTATTACGGAAATGCTTTTGTATTTGCTGCTCATGATGTGCCCACTGTGTCTAAATGAGTCCTGCATTTGACCTGAAACGCTATTAGAGCTATATAATGCGTGCACTTTTATCCCACTAAAGCCAAGGCCCAGACCTATAACTTGACCTAACAGCTATTTAAAAAGCTAGTGTTGAGAGAGCTGAGTGATTGTTGACCTGTTTTTGCAAAGCCTCTTAATATTTTAATGGTTTTCCTATAAGAGCCTCCAATTACTAAGTACAGAGCAAGCAAAAATGAACAGTGTCCATTGGAAATATCAAGCTGGAGTCTATCCAAGTGAATGCATAAATGATTTAACATGCTGCCTACAAAAGAGAAAGGGAGGGTTTGGAGTCTAAAGCAGGGATATAAGAGGTGGGCGATACACGTCTTTGAAATCATCTGTATTCTTGCTAAATCAAAATGCTGCAAGATTTCACACCCAGGAAGAGAAACATAACGAATCTTGTGTTTATTGTTTTGTATCCACCTATAAAGT
Source organism: Periophthalmus magnuspinnatus (assembly GCF_009829125.3). Classification (NCBI taxonomy): domain Eukaryota; kingdom Metazoa; phylum Chordata; class Actinopteri; order Gobiiformes; family Gobiidae; genus Periophthalmus; species Periophthalmus magnuspinnatus. The sequence goes on from NC_047126.1 coordinate 17,812,064, forward strand.
GATAATTCTTCATGTTAAAGATACACTATGCAACTTTTCTGTTGGATCATCTGCATCGAGATATTGCTTTTCCTAGAATGAATTGATGAAAGTACCTATCTCCATGGAAACAGGCAGGTGATGACGCCATACAAGTTACAGGTCAGATCTGTGGAGAGCTGACCCTGCTCACAGTAAAGGCTCATTTATGCTCTACGCTCTAGACTCACACGGATATGCATGGAGGCTTCTGTCCGTCCTCTGCGTTGTTCTGTCTGTAATCTGGCCCCTCTCTGCAGAACATGTGGAATCTTAGTAGCTGTACATGAGATAATTGCTGGGGGCAGTAGTGAACACAGCTTCATAGTGGCAGCTAAAGTTTTTAAAAGTGACTAGAGCAAACTGCAAAATAAATAAATGCTCTCAACTCATTTTTGTTGGCTCTGTCCCAACAGATCTAAAAAGTGCTGTGGGCGTCGCCATGTTTTTTTTGTTTGTTTTTTTTGTTTTGCTTTATTTTGTCCGTTTGGGTCAATTCTTGAACTGACTATAAACTGTACACAAAAGTGGACTAAGGGCATGTGACGTCAGCTCCAGTCAAATGAAGCTTATCAGGGCTGGTAGTTACAGGAAAAATTTGGATCCGAGTTTCATATTTGGAATTCCAACCGCGCGTATCATAGCAACCAAAGAGATCCAATGTAAAACGGAGCTGCTGAAGGTAACGCCTCTTCCCGCTCACACCGCTGGTTTGGCAGGGGGCGGGCACTTAACAATGCTGTCAATCAAAACTGTTGCTAACGCTATTGGGAGCGACCTTGGGGAAAGAAGGCTGCTGATTTGTCTCTTATTAATGTTCATATCTAGAGTTAGAGACATAATAACAAAATAAAAAAATAGGATCATGTACAGTGCCTCAATATGTACATTTTAAGACCAAAATGACAAACCTGACATCAGTTACAGAGAAAGGAGCGATAGTTTTCTAATGTAAAGTGAATTGGAGCCAGAGTCGATGGAGCCGGAAGGACTCCCATGATTATTTCCCATTTGGAATGTTGCAGCTAGCAGGTTAGCAAAGTCCATATATATAAAGTATGGAACTGACAGGTCTTGACATTAGACATGTCTGGAAGCATAAATGCAGTAACGGATACTACGCTTGGAATGCACAGATCTGTTTACGTACAAAAGTGGAGCATTTTCTACGCATTTTCTACGCATTAAAAAAGCAAGGTTTCAGGGCAAGGCAATAAAAACAACCTTAATGTCAGATAAGTATGTTTAATGCCATACTGTGGAACATTTCAAGCAATGCAATAATATCATATGAAGACAAGTAGGTAGCAGTGCACCTTAGCCACAAAATATCCTAAACAAGAACAATGACCTCTTTCTTCTGTATTGATTCAAATATAGCATTGGGTCATTTTATCGAGACCCCCCCCAACAGTTATCAAGATATTACATTTCCATCAAACACAAGTCCCATTATTGGTAAACCGTAACTTCCCCTGGTGTTATCAAGCGGGTTTATTGCTTATTGGGGCAGTTCGCAACTCCACCACACACTACAGATTAACTAGCATAGCAGTCACTAAAGCAGGCATTCTCTGTGGTCAGCTAAATCAGACAGTGGAGAGGTCCTCGGGGAGAGCAAAGGCTGATTATGGAGAGAGAATTAACAGATGATGCCTGTGGAAGTCGCTCTAAGTTTAATTCAATAGTGACGTATTGACCAGAAGCTTTGACCCAGAGCTCAATGAGGAAGGAGGTCTATATTTACAGGATCCTTTTGGTCAATTGGGAGAATAGATAACTAGATCATGGCTATGGGATAATGGCATTTATACAGAATGCTAGTATAGTGTAGGCAATGAAATTAAACATTGCTGGAATAATATGTTGAAATATGTCTTACTATATACTGTTTTATTAGGATTCCCATACAGCTTTTTAATGGGGAATTAAATCATATACAAGGAATAAAAGGAAGAAATTAAATCTTATACAATATAGATTTTCTCGATAAATTAAAGTTAAAATAATAACACTACATATATTTTATTGTTACATGATTTATCTTGTTTTTTTAATCTACACAATCCCTTGTAACTTTTCTGGTGGCTTGTCTCCATAGAGATTATGCATTGCTTGACATGTTCCACACTAATAAAAAACATGTCAGACTAAATACAATTTATTCAGTTTGACATGTTTTTACATTTCATTTGAAATTAAAGACAAATACATTTAATGCAATCATGTGGAAAATTCCCAGAATAGCAATAACAATCACAGCCGCAAGCAGGGGGCGTATCCACAGCCAGAAACACTAGGCACATTTAACTTGTTTTCCTCTTGTTGGCCTATAGTAGAAATTGATATAGCAATATTAAGGTGGACACTTAAATATTATCTAAATATTATAATAAGAAAATGACAATAATTAATATAAGTAACCCTTAAAAAAAACTAAAGTTAACATTGGAAAAATTTACCATTACCAGTTCATGCTTTAAGCTCATGGTAAAAAGATGACATTACAATGGCCGAGGATGTTTGTTTGTGTTTGTTTATTTTATTTATTTATTTTATTATTATTATTATTATTGTATATATTTTATTTATATATTTTAATTTTATTATGTTTTTTTTCCCCTCATCTTATGCAATCTTTTTTATTCTATGTTTATGTTTTTATTGTTTTATTTTTTTGAAAGGGGGGAAGGGGTTATCATTGCTGCATTGTTTCATGTTTTATTTTTGGTTACACGAGCTCTGAAATTATCAAAATTCCAACAAACGCTGGAATGTCAGTTTCAGATGATGCCTGGCAGATTCAAACTTCCGCTGCACTGGATCAAATGAAAAAATGAGTTTGCAAAGGTCACTGGCTCATTTGTCAGATGGTGATGTTGGGATTGATTTGTGAGCTACAACAATCCCTGTTAAATCTGCGCTTCTCTGCAGACTAAATGTCATTTCCAAATGTCCACCACAGTCAGGGGCAGGAAAATCCCAGAGGGGGGCTTTATTTTACATGGGCTATTCACCAAAATGTAATTACGCTTGTGTATTCAGGAATGATTATCAAAAGACATATGAATGAAAGATTTGATGGATCAGCTCTGGCCAGGATCAATTTCACTGTCCTCTGTATTTACTTTTCATAATTAAAAACGCCACTCTGGCTTTTGTTAAGATGACACAGCACAAAAGCAGCGAGAAGTAAATTCCAGATATATTTTAAGGGCACGAGATCCAGTCCCATAAGGAGCAAAGAAAAGCCCAGTTTCCAAAGTCCAAACCATAAATGGCAAAGTTGAGATTTATGTCGTGAGTGGAAATGCCAGAGCAGAGAATGAGCCTACACATCTCCCTCTCTCTCTGTACATCTCTTTTTTGCCCAACTAATTCTTTGTCTATCTCTCTTTTTCTCTCTTTCTGTCAGTCCCCACCTCCCCTCTACATAGATCTCCTCGCGTTCTCTCCCCCCCCCCTCTCGGTCTACAAATTCCCCTCTCTCTAGACACATAGCTCTCCCTCTCTCTCTTCTCGCTCTACAAGTCAGCTCTCTCTCTCTATCCATCTATCACTCTCTACACATCTCTCTCCCCCTCTCTCGGTCTACAAATTCCCCTCTCCCTCTCTCTCTCTCTCTCCTCTCTCCACAAGTCAAGTCACTCTTTACACATCTCTCTCTCTTTACCTCTATCTCTCCCTCAGTCTAAAACATCACCTCACTCTCTATGTCTCTCTCTCTCGCTACACATCTCTTCCCTCTCTCTACACATCTCTCTCTCTCCCTCTGTCTCTCTCCTCATCTCTCTTGGTCTAAAAATCCCCCCTCTCAAATCTCGCTCTCTCTCTCTCAGTCTAAAACATCACCTCACTCTCTCTACATCTCTCTTTCACTACACATCTCTCTCTCTCTCCCTCTGTCTCTCTCTCTCCCCATCTCTCTTGGTCTAAAAATTCCCTCTCTTTCAACACACATCTTCCTCTCTACATCTCTCTCTCTACACACACATCTCTCTCCTCTCTCTTCAAGTCTCCCTGCACATCTCTTTCTACATACATCTTTCTCTCTCTCTCTACACATCTCCTCTCTTTCCCTGTCTTTCTGTCCTCTACCTCATTCTCTCGCATTCTTGCTTTAGTCATCTCTCTTTCTCGCCTCTTTTTCACCTCTCTCCATCACTCTCCCTCTTGCTCTCAATAACTCTCTACTCATTTTCTCACTTTTTCCCCTTCTCTCTCTCCCTCTCTCTCATTCACTCTCTTTTTGAGTGATTGCTGCAAAGTGCCACATTCTTTGGAAATAATCCTGCCTTAAAAACCTGCTCCACACCGCTCCAATCACGCCCCTGGCACAAAGTTAAAAGCCTAAACGGGTCTCCTGGTTAGGCAGGGATCTCGCTCATTCACAGATGATAGAAAAGCTCTGATTCTTGCTCCTGTACTTCAGATGCCCTGGCAGCTGGTCGGACCGGAGATTTTTGGCCCTGATGAGGGACCAGGTATGGGGTGTATGCCATTTTCTCAAATGCAGCGCCACAGCCAAATTGCGTGAATATGAGTGCGCTTTTTAGTTTCGGTGTAGGAAGTTTGAAAGTTAGTCACATTTCACATTTTATTGCCTAAACTAATGTATATGTAGATTTAACTTAAAACCTGATATATAGTATTGGCCTCTACTGGTGCAGAAATCAGTTTGAATTAGGCTAAAAACAATAACTGTTATTTCTAAATCAATCAATGTTTATTTATAGAGCACTTTACACTCACCAAAGTGACCAAAGTGCTTTCCAGTAAAATCAAATTAAAAACAAGTTAAAGTACTAAAACAGTAAAATAGGAGAATAAAATTGAATAAAATACATTAATACAACAAAATATAAATAATGTGGTATTATAAACACAGAAGTGGACTAAGTGAGTGTGACGTCACCCACAGTGTTCATCTCCAGTCAAATGAAGCTCATCGAGGCTAGAGCAGTTATAGGGGCCAATTTGGAGCCAGGTTACATATTTGGAATTCCAACCACGAGTATCATAGCAACCAAAGAGTCAATCTGGAGTGAAGCTGTTGAAGGTAACGCCCTTTGCCGCCCACACCACTGATTTAGCATGAAGCGGGCGCTTAGCAACGCTACAATTCTACCTAGTTGCTAACGCTAGCGGGAGACACCTTGGAGAAAGAAGGCGCCCGATTCGTCAGTTATTAATGTTCATATCTTTGTTACGGACACAATAGCGAAATAGAAACCCTAGGATCACATAGAGCAGGTCAATATGAACATTATAAGACCAAAATGACGAGGCTCACTGCAGCAGTTACAGAGAGAGGGGTGACAATAATTTTATGTAAAGTGAATGGAGTAGATAGAGCCGGAAATGTGGCCATGATCACTTTCTATTTGGAATGTGATGGATAGCAGGTTAGCTAATTATTTGAGAATATCAATCAGTTTACACTATATTTCTTTTGCATGTTGGCAGCAGTAAAAAGCATAACAACACACACACACGTACACACACACACAAAATCAAACTAAATGCAGAGTTGCAAAAAAGATACACACACATAGCCTACTATTATAACATTTTGAGACTGTTACTTTCCTGTCAGCTTACTTTTACTCTTCCTGTCAGGTGCTGAAAACTTTGTGGGGGAAAAAAAAACTAAAAAGTGTTTGTGGCAGTGACTGGACCGGTTGCTTCACCTGTCACTCCAAAGAGGTCTTTCATACTTCAAACAGTGTTTGATCCATCTGCATAACCAAACGCCAGTGAAAAAGGCAAACCAATGACTATAAAACTGCCAACATCCCCCGTTTTGTAGATACTGCAGTTTGAACTGGATTTTGCGCTGTTTACGTTAATCATTTTGGCAAAATTGTGACCAAAAGTATGCTTGTTACTGCTACAATTCCAACCATTTAACACCATAAATATTAGAAATTCTACAGAGGGCGTTCTTATCATTTGACTCCTCTGTTTTTGTTTCCATGTTGGACTTGATTTTTCTGGTTCACAGGGATAAGAGTTGGTGTGTAATCAGCCTCAAAAGCACAAAACGGTTGTTTTTAAGCCAAAAGCACCAAATAAACGCAACCTGCCAGATACCACCGTCCACCACCGTCCACAGCCAAGAACAATGGCGGCTCCTGGTGAATACTGATGCTGGCCGTATCAATGGGAGTTGTGTTCTTCCCAATATCCAGCAGGCAAAAACTGGTTTGTATTTCAACACTTTCAGTACTTATGCATTTGAGGCACTGTACTGGATTTGTACTGTTCTGAAAGTGTGAAAAACAGGTGTGTTGGTGTGACGAAAAACAAGTAGCATGCTAACTCACACTTCCTGATTATCTGACAATAAAACACCTTCTAATTAGATCCAGACAGGACACAGCGACTTATTTTGACATCGAGAACAATACATCTGTACTGGGGCACGACTAATTTAGCTCAAATACATGGGAAAAACCAGGTATAGTCAATTTAAAGGTGCAATATGTAACTTTTCTGATGAAGGGTCTGCCACCTGTCCATGCAGATGTTATTGCTTTGCCTGGAATATTTCAGTATTGCATTATACGTATTTATCTTGCACTCAATTACAGGTCTTTTTCTTGCTTTGAAAATACCCTAAAAATGATGCATTGTGTGAATGGGCAGACCTCTCCACAGATCTGAGTTGTAACTTGTTGTTGTGTCAAGTATTTGTTACAGTAAAGTACGATAACAAAATTTAAATCTGTCAACTGGACAAATCGTTGTAGGAGTGAAGACGTTTTGCGGCTCATCCAAGACACTTCTTCAGTTCTGGGATAAAGTATGATAAAAATAGATTTGTTTAATGCAATACTGAGAAACATTTTAGGCAAATCAATAACAATCTCCATGCACACAAACAGGCGATGAAACCACAACAAGTCGTGATAGAAAAGACATTTTAGTTCACTCCGTACACTTACCAATTTTCACAGAACACAGATTCACAGCTGCTGTACGGTATTAAAAGCGTTTAAGTGCTTTTATAATTATTACAGAGATTAAAAAGACATATTCATTCAGTTTTCATAAAGTTTCCAGCAGTAATTATCCAAGAAGCAAGCAGCAGTCAGCCAAAGACAATTTGTGAATACAAGATAATGAGGCAAATTGGCCCAATTAGGTTAATTATTCAGCCTAATTATCCCTGTTAAATAATGTCAGCGCAATGGACGCTGTACATTTTGGAACAGAACATCTCAAGTTGGCAAGAAACTCTCTGCCTTACACGAAGACTTGAATAGACTTTTTGTTAATATAATTGATGTGAATTGATTAACACAAAAGATCAAAAATATAATAATAATTTGTGAATAAATGCACTGGCTCAGACAGATCCAAAGCACTTGACACTGAAAATGAAAGAAGAATAAGCATAACCTGATGATTTCTTTGTGATGATGTTGTGATGATGTGGAAAACTAGGTTGGAGGGTTGTTTTTTTTTGCAGATTGTCACCCTCTGTACAACTGTGTAATGTATTGCTGTGGTATGATTCCTTATGATGGAACTCAGTGCTAGCAATATATGGGGGAAAAAATAAACTAAGAAACTTTATTTTTTTCCCCATATTGACTGACCCCGAGTTTCGATTCAATCTTCTTCCATCTTATTGAAAACATACACGGGTTGACTTCAGGTATAGAGAGCAGGGTGTCAGGATCACTACAGTTTTATTTTGTGTTGACTGGACTGATAATTCTGGAGAAATCCACAGTTAAACTTGGAATGAGTTTGTACATTAGCCTGTCCAGGGACTACAGGTGGAAATGAGTATTTATGCTATAACCTGGCACCAGACATCTTTCCTGTTTTTTAAGGTCAATGTAATGTTGTGCACTGTCCCTCTTTCAAATAAAAGCATACCATACCATTATTTTAAGCTTAAAAACATGCTTGTGTCACCACTATCAGCAGAAACACGTGCGATGTCGTGCACTAAATGAGGTCTTTCACTCATAAACTGTGAGAAAATAATCATTTACTTTCCATATCTTTGATTCTAATGGTAAGAAGCACAAGAGAAGAGAAAGAGAAGAGAAAAGGTGAAGAGCTGCATCAGAAAGAGGGAGGGGGAGTGGGGCCAGATGGCACTGCATACACAGAGGCAGAGGGAAGGAGACGCTGGACTTTTGGTCAAATTGTGCAGATTTAAGTCAAAACCTGTGAAATTTGAGGAAACATGAAGAGACACGTTGTGGTTCTGACTCAGAGCTTTGTCCTAAACAACAGCGCGGTCAGTCCTCTACAGTACAGAGGCTTGTCTAACCTGAGTGTTGTATTTGATGAACTTGCAGAATGACCCGTTTAATGAGATTGGGAGAATTTGATGTGTTCCACGTAAAAACAAAGTGTCCAAATCCAAACAGCTGAGCGGATGGTCAAAGTTTCACAATGTTGTGTGCAAGCACTGCAGAAACTCAAAGGACATGGCTCTGCCGTGGGCGAGCTCAGATCGGCTCCAGATCGGCTCCGGGCACACACGGGAGAACAGCAGAGGGGTCACGTGTGGCATAGTGAGAACACACAAGACACATACACTCGAGCATACACTGCACTGCTGTCCTCAAGGTGCACAGACAGGAGGAGGGAGGGGAGGAAGGTGAAATTCATTGATGCATCAATTTATTTTAACGCAATTCATAGCAAATAGTTAACGTATTAATTTTCCCAGCCCTAGTTTAATGCCATGTTTCTAGTTTTGGTCTAGTGCTGGTGATACTTGAAATGCCAAATATTTTTACACAGTGGTACTTTTCAGCAGCTTTACATTTTGTCCAAATCCAGATTCGACTGCATTAGTATAGAATCTGGGATTATCAACATAGAAAGGCACAGTTGGGCTAAATTCACGCTTCAGTACATCCATATGTTTTGAGCAGCAAGCAGTTTCCTATTTTTTTTAATCTTTGCTTATTTCATACCATGACACATTCCCCGCACACATCAGAGCGTCATGCCCATGGTATATTGTCATTCTCCTCCTCAGTCTTCCTGCTTGGACTCCGTGTGAATGCTGCTGCGCTGGCACATTTGTACAGACGCGTTAAATCCATTGGTCCCGCGCTCCCTGAATGTCCGTGCACGCGCCCCACTCGGCCGCTCAAACATCAGTTGTTTCGGTGCATAGATCTCATTACTTAAAATCTGTGGCTGAGAAACATAAGTTCAAAGGTCAGCAAATCCTCACTTCTGCTTGGGCTTATGATTCCATCCTGATGCAATTTTCCCTCTCTTCGATTCCATGATTATCACACTCCTGACCGGCAATTTGATCCCTGGTCTTACCTAGTTCAGTCACTCGGTGAACCCAGCTCTGGAGCAGACAAAGTCCTCATGAAACCCCTTTTACCGGAACAATTTGTGAGTTTTTATACTCCAAAGTCTGAATTGTCAGTTTGGGTCTGTCTGAAGATGTCTGCAAACTTTTCTTTTTATTATAAAGGTCACAAAATGAGGCGTGTGGCTTCAAATACAGACATAAAAGTTAGGATGTAATACAGGTGCTGTCTTCCTGTCTATGAGTAGGAAGTAAAAAGAATTTAAAAAATGGAATGGAAAATAAAATAACACAATCAGCATAATGAATACATTTGCCACATGGAACACAGTACATTATATCACATACACAACTATCCTAATTAGTTTGACAATAAAATCACTTTACATCAGGAGTCTCAAACTCGCGGTCTGAGGGCCAATTGCGGCCCGCGAGATGATATTCTGTGGCCTGCAGGACAATATGAAAGTTTAATGTTAGTGTGGCATTACCATGTTGAGTGCCAAATCGGTAAACCCCAAACTCACGTGCTGTGTACTCCCATCACACAAGATTCAACAAATAATGGTGTATATCCATAAAATCCACAAGAATTGACATATTTCCTTATGTATGTTGAAAAGAGTGATGACGTTTAAGATTTTAACAAAACCTTTTTTTTTAAATATCTGATGTGGCCCAGCCTCACCCAGATAATTTGAGTTTGAGACCCCAGCCCTAAACCACTCACACATTCATACGCCAGTTTACGCAGACACTGGGGCCGAGGTGGGTTAAGTGTCTTGCCCAAGGACACAAAGACAGCATTCATCTGTGAGTTGAAATCAGACCGCCGACCTGTGCGTCAGTGGATCTGACCACTCAACCACTGATGTTTATGTTGAGAGCAGGATTCGAACTGCTAACCTTCGGGTCAGTAGATAAATACTCTACCAACTCAGCTCAGTGGAACTTTTGGGAAGGAGGGATTGCTGCTTGGTGATGTTATTGCGTTGTCTAGAATGTTCCACAGTATGGTATTAAACTTTTTCCATGGAGACAATAGAAACAGACAAATAATAGACCACACCTTCCTGCCTTTAATAGGATCAATAATTACTTTAAACATAGCAGTGCAGTCTGAAGCACCAGCAGACTAAATAACCCCACCGTATCAAAAAGAGTCAACGTAGAAAATGAGCAAAACTTTTTAAAATGCACTTTCAAATGAGTTTGAAGTGGCGCCATATGCCACTATCAGATACAATGTCTTACTTGATAAGAGCAAATAAAGCCAAGCATGAAACACAAGCAGATGTTACCAAACTAATAAAGTTACACAGACACCATTTGGAATACTTTCACAGCTGCAAATGTAAGGAAGACTCAAGTTTACAGTTGGCATTTCGCCTCAAACTCAATATTTATGTTAATTTGGTAAACTAGATCTGGTTTCTGCTACAGTTTGGCTCATTTACATGTTTGATTTGCAATAATATTGTCGTGGGCTAATTAGCACTTCAGCGTCTGGTTGAATAAATAACACTGTTAAAATAGTGTCTAATGTTCTAAAGATAACTGCATGGTAAAACTATTGTAAAGTGAACAGCCTTAGCAAAGAACACTCAACAGTTTGATGCAGAGGAGAGGTTGGTGGAGTGTCTTGCTCATGGACAAAATGACAAGTTGAGCAGTGGATAACGGGATTTGGACCATAAAGCTTTACCTTTTGTTTTTAGTTCTTGGCAACTTGTTTTTTAAACCAACTTTACTTATTTTGACATAATTATTGTACTGTAAATCAGATAAGATCAGACACAATCGTGACTTGTTTCTCAATAAAGAACACAATTTTTGTAAAACAGTCTCTGCAGTTGTTTGTGTAACAAGTTGAACAAATTGCTCTCTTGATTTGGCGTCAACAGAACACATATATTAGGCTTGTACTTTGTTTGCGCATGCATTTGTTCCACTTTTGAATGCTTTATTGTATCCTTGTTGCCACAGGTTGGGTAACTTGTGTTTGAAAGTGCTTGTGCATCATCATATACAAAAAGTTCATTGGGCTATTGGCATTTTTCTTAGGATGACATTTGTTACCATTTTCTTTAGACTTTGTCCCAGTTCTCTCACATTTCTTTCATTTGTTGCAGCGCTGCTCTCATCTTCGTTCATAAAAACCGAAAGTTTTGCAGTAGACGCAGCTATTTCTATGTCCAGTTCAAGTTGCTCTTGTTTTCGCCTGAGTTGTGATGCTTGCGCCTTCAAATCATGCTTTTCTTTTAAAGCTGCTATGCGTGCTTCTAGTGCAGGCCCTTCAGCCTCTGCTTTTGTGTTTTTACTGACTTTGTGGTTACTGACACTTTTTGATGATTTGTGGGAGACTTTGCTTTCAGTAGATCTACTGTCAGATGAGCACACCTTCGATGAGAGTCAGAGCATCCATGTTATACTCACCACAGTGGATCAGTGTTTGTCAGCCACACATTCACTTCATCAATACTTTCATTGACACACAGCAGCATTTTCACTTCACACCATATAACATGTTTTTCAGACTCTTTAGGAAGCAAACTCAACAAAGAATTATAAATAGTTTGAATTTCATTGCAGACACGTTTGTATTTGTCAAACATGCATTTCACTTTTTTGTCACAATTTCTGGCCATTGTTATTTCAAGAATGACCATCTTTACTTTTGTTTGCTTTGTTAAACATGCTTTTCTTCATCTTTGTACTTAGTTTAAATTTCATTTTCCAAAAGTGTTTCCATATTTAGTGTAGATTGTGGAGAGGCCCTCCTCCTGTGTTTGAGTATGTGTGGTTGACTGATCTTGACACAGCATTTTACTCTGCCCTGGATCCTCCAAACATTTGTTTAAGCCAACGCCGAGTCACCATTCTGTCTTCATGCAGCTGGAGCTCACACGTTTCATAGAGCAAGATTTTTACTTTAATGTAGTGACTAAAGCTCCTCAGTGTAACCTTAATTGGGCGTTTAAAATAGATGCGTGCACTCCCAAGATGTTTGATTGATAAACTTGATTGAATATAATAACTATATCAAGAACAAGCAGCCGAATGACTTAGCTGTCAAAAACTCACCCAGTCTCACACACCTGCACAGCTGAGCCCACCCATACAGACACACATACTATGACGCACACATTCGTAAAATACTCTGTTACGCTCACGAAATATTATTGTTTTTCTGATTGTAGGATGTGATGATGTCATACTCCCAGATGCGCGGAACATGTCCGTATTGATTACACTGTACTTTGCCATGAAAAATCCTAAAGATAAATGCACAAATGTTGAACCTCTTCATTTCTTTTTGTGACACTACCCTAGACCTCACCATATTTAAACAAAAATCTATTTAACACTATTCACTTTAGCTGCCCCCAACTGTATTAAATATGATTGGTCTATAGAACATAGCTTTTAACATTTCTGTACATTTTTTTTAAGTTTTTGCTTTACAATGACTCTGATCCCAAGTGTGAAGAGCACCAGGGTGAAACATTTGAAGACACTCGTACAGTATCCCAGTAGCTTTTAGCTTCTTGTGAAATAATCTGATTATTTCACTTTACCTGCCAGTGGTCTTAATGCAGTGGTCCGTCAGTTGAAATCTAATTAACCAGGCATTTCCCCGTTAAATCATTTCCACATACAAGCAATACATCAATTATCTCATTACAGATCTGAAATTAAGCCACTACACATGGTCCACTCACATAACTTTAGCCCACATTCCAACTCCTTCCCAAAATGATCCCAAAAATAGCTTGACGTTACTCACAATTACTCAAATATGTGTCGAAAGTCGGTCCAACAGTGAGACCAAACAGGTGGCCAATGAGATTACGATGCGTTTGAGGGGATGAGAATCTGGATTAACTTTGAGCAGTTCTTGGAGGCAGCGGGGAGTGATTTATAGTGGACATAATGAGCAGTGTTGATGAGGTATAAATGCACAAAGTGATCCAACCATCATTAAATACGGAGGTTTACCGAGGCCAAGAAAAATACTCAGAATTTGTGCTAGCTGCACTTGGACTGAGATACACTGACGATGAAGAAGAGTGGACTAAAATGTGAGATGCGCTACTGCCTTAGTTAGATCCTGTCTGGAATAAGGCCAAGGATGCTTAAAAGTTGCTAACCTTAAAGAGGAGGAATAATGTGAAATAGATTTTTTTTAGGCTTTCTCCCATGTGGTTTTTCCTTCATCAAAAACACCCCTGAAGAGGTTTTATCTGTTATTCATGCATGTTTCAATAATTAGCTGTAACATTCTGTACAATGCTAAACCCACAAGCCTACGTTGTGATATAAACATGGTGATATAAATATATTACGTGTTAGCAGTGAATACCACATAAAGGTAAAATACTCCCTCTTTACATTTACATTTACATTAATGTTCAAAAACAACAGGGACATACTTAAATCGTAGTTAAGTTGCAGGTCAGCTCTGTGGAGGGATAACCCTGCTGACAGTAAGAATGAAGGTATTTAAGCAATAAAAACATCTAATTAAATAAATGCTTCATGTTTAATGTCATATTGTGGAACATTCAAGGCAAAGAAATAACAACTCTGTAAAGGCAAGCAGGTGGCAGATTAGAGTGTTTCATGGTTAGAAGTGGCAGAGCTGTCAGTCACCCTGTCAGTCAACTCCCACATTATTGGCCTAATTATCACTTTTATAAGGTATAACAAATAATTGGGTGTTAAAGCAATTAAAATAATGACGTTGGAAGGTTATACATAGACTTACAAATCTGGAAATGCAAATAAGTCTGACAAATCAAAAATTCCAACTGAACCTTAACACAATGACAAAATGTGAAGGTAAAACGTCAGTCAGGGTAATATGAAGTCTTTGTAATGTGCATATTTGTCTAAAATGTTAATGTTCCATAGTTATTTTTCTGGTTGTTTAGATTTTTTCTATCGCAAATGGGGTCTTGGAAGTGCTGTTGCCTGGTTAAAATAACACTGCAACAAAGTAGCTCTTTGCAATAGCCACTGTTATATTCTACTGATAGACTGTATATAAGAAGTGGACTAAGGGAGTGTGATGTCACCCACAGCGTTTCGCTCCAGTCAAATGAAGATCATCGAGGCTAGAGCAGTTATAGTAGGAAATTTGGAGCCAAGTTCCATATTTGGAACAAGTGATTTGTCTGTTATTAATGTTCATATCTAAATGTACGGACACAATAGGTAAATAAATATACCAGGATCATGTAGAGCAGGTTAATGCAAACATTTTAAGACCAAAATGCCGAGGTTCACTGTAGCAGTCACAGAAAGAGGGGTGACAATTTTTCAATGTAAAGTGAATTGGAGCCAGACTTGATGGAGCAAGAAGTGCACCATGCTCACTTCGTATTTGGAGCTCAGTGTCTAGCGCATTAGCTATGTCCATTTACACATACAGCCTATGATTATACTACATGATTGATTGCATCCTATCTTATCTAGAAAATAAAATAGAACACATTAGTGTTTGTAAATTGTGCCTTTTTCTTCATATTAGGGGTGTGAAGATTAATTAGCTATTGTAAATGGTTATTGAAGTCATAATATAGTCATGTTGTCTTTAAAGCTAATCATGAATAATTTGAAGCAAAAAAGATGTGATTCAAATATAATTTACACTCCAAAAAAACATTTGGCTGTTTCTGTCACACAACCTTGAAGGTATTTGTCATTCTTCCAACGCTGATTTCACTTTAAATATGGTCTTCAGACTCATATTTCCTGTGAACATTTGGCCCATGCACAACAGACCTCACTATACATTCTTTGTGACAGTGGAACCCTGAGTACAGAATGGCCCCACCCAACCCTGAACTTTCCACCCCTCTGACCAGCCCCGTTTTACAGTGAATCCCGTAAGCAGAGAATAAGTTTAAGGTTAAGACGCACTTAGACCCATGATACTATTAACTGCTTACATTTTCCAAACATAGCCGTGCTAAGCTACACTTTATCTCTTTGAGCTCAGCAGAGGCATAAATACAAGCCTAATGTTGCCTATTCTTCCCGCAGCTGATGCCATTTGGCGCATCCTTTCCCAGGGACTCTGAGGAGGAAGCTGCTTAGTGAGCGTCATAAAGATTCAAGGGTGAATAATGTCCCAAGTTCCTTTATCAGGGTCTGACACGCGAGCTGACAAAGTATTACCATAACAAGCTGCTATGCATTTTCATGACTTAGCAAAAGCAACGCTGTCAGCAAAACAAAAATTGTTAAGGCTACAACAACGCACTCCGCGCCTGATTTTGGAGACTTAAAAGGAAGAGAGAAATAAAAGAGGGTAGTGACACACCAGCAGACTACGAAAGTGCATTAATTAAATATTCACTGATAATGCTCTACTTCTATTGCTGGGATTCAGATTACATCACAGCATTATTTAGACCCGCAGTGTTAGATAAGAGATAGGCAAAATGCTATTGTAAAGTGCAATTTCTGGTAGAGGGATGCCATATGTATGATATGTAGTATGTTATTTAAGATATGGAGACAAGCAGGTGGCGTCATCGGGCCAAGTTATAAGTCAGATCTGTGGAGAGACAACCCTGCTCGCAGTGATAATGAATGTTTTACAAGGTACTTTTGAGCAATGAAAACATCTGTAATGAATATTTGAAAATTCTGGGGAAAGTGATAACATCTGCATGACGACAAGCAGTTGGCAGGCCTACCACCAGAAAAGTTACATAGTGCACTTTTAATATGCCGATGTGGAAGTGTAGTTGATCGGGTCACAGATAGGAATGACTTGATTAAACATGTATGTAACTGCTAAATATAACCTAATTATATATAGAAGTAACATTATCCTTGCCAGGTAAGTCCAGAATGATATCTGTCTGTATTTTTATACAAAGGGATGTCAGACTGGTCATCACACCTGTGTCTCGAGCCAGGCTCAAACATGTATGTGATATCAGATTTATTTAATGCTCTGCAACATGTCATGTCTGAATTAAATAACACCTCAAATTAACAGATTAAGTTTTGTGCTTTGCTTATTGATTCTGCAAAAATCTGTGATGTATTTCAATCACCTGCAATATTATTTCCTTTCTTTTTTCATTGTTAGCAGGTATGTACTGTATATACTTTTCATATAGACCAAGCGTTTCCCTAATTGGCTAATCCACCTGTCAATCACGTACTTCTGAACCCGGGGAGATTCACAGGTGAAGTGTGTCAACACTGCACAATCTACATATAACAATAGTACTGTACCTGCTTAAATTAGCCAAACAGCAGGCAGGCTATGGTCAATGTGGCTCCAAAACCATCATACTTATGTACGGCACATTTCACATTAAACATTTTAATAGAATAAAAGTTCCTAATAGCCTCAAAATCTGGCACAGTTGGCTGAGACACTTTTAAATATGGACATTTCAAACACTTAACTCCAAACTCCTAAAATGTGTTTTCCCCATGTGCATATGAGCGGCATGTCCAGGAGCTCTGCCAGGCTCTGCTAAGCTGCCATCAGCACTAACTAGACCAACAGCCACCACTTTAAATTCCCTATTGATTAAAGATTAACTTTCTTGTGATTACAAAAATGCATCTTTAGAAGACGGTCCCTCAGTGAAGGCATCAGAGAGGGCTTTGGCTGCTCTTTCAGATTGTGGAAGATTTTAGATCATGGATGTATTTGGCCCAAGAGAGCTGTGTTCCCAAACCACTTTTGAGATAACTCAATTGTCTATGAGCTGTTCAACTATGCAGCAAGGAAAGGAGTGGCACCGACATTACACTGACATGTTTTGGTGTCAGTCAAAGAGGGAACTTGGGGGAAAAAAAGCATACTAGCACCAGTATGTTTTTGTTTGTTTGTTTTTAGTTGTCTTGTCAATACATGACTAGAGAATGTAGAACTTTGAACATATTTATAATGACATGTCATTATAAATATGACAAATAACAACTTTGAATTTCAGCCTTGCAAACAGCTGTAAGAAGCAGATAAACACAGTGATCACACTGCGTTATGTTTGGAGATTATGCCTTTAAATATTGTCTTACCAATATAGTTATATAGACTCTTACCCTCTATCTGACCTTTTGACCCCATCAATGTCCTAATGGTGAACCCAACCCATTCAACATGCAGGCTTATAGAATGCTGTCATGTCAACTGTACCCCAAAAAGTAAATCTGGATTGAATGTTATTGGCAAAAAAAAAAAAAAAAATCTGTATGAAAGCGTAAAAAACTTCCATAGAGATGTGTTTGCCAAATGCCAAAATAATATTAAAAAAACAGCATATCAAAGAGCCGTCAATAACCCCATTAGACTCTGGGTCATTATATTGATGGATATATGTATTTACGTTTACTTTTACATGAGCGTCCTTTTAAAATACAGAACAACACAAACAAAAGCAAACAAAACAAATACCTACATAGGTCCATTTAAAACATTAACAACAGGTGCAGGTGTGAGTATAAATGTTTATCATCCGATTATTGAAGTGCATTAGTGGCACCAATATATCCAGTTTTGCATGTCCTCGAAATGTATTCCAAAATAAGCAACATAACCAAGTTTTTAGATGTGGATAATCATAAGATCTTGTATTAAAGGTTCCTGTATCAAAACAAGAGAGATATTCAGGTGGTCTATCAAGTAATCCTTTATAAATACATTTTATACACTGTTCTCTTCTGAAGACAGTGATGACCAATTCTGCTTTGGCCATTGAGTGTACAGTGATGGGTTTTAAATTCATCACTTCTTATGTAAGCAAGGGCTGAATAAAAAAGCGTATTAAAAGGTTTCAAAGTAG
This sequence comes from Periophthalmus magnuspinnatus, assembly GCF_009829125.3. NCBI lineage: Eukaryota > Metazoa > Chordata > Actinopteri > Gobiiformes > Gobiidae > Periophthalmus > Periophthalmus magnuspinnatus. The sequence goes on from NC_047126.1 coordinate 17,830,205, forward strand.
AGGCTGAAGTCTGCATGTATCTCCATAATCTAGTACAGAAAGAAAGCTCGCTGGAACAGTTACTGTAACTCAAAAGAATCTGTTTCTATAATAAAATGATAAAAAACAGAAACTAAAAAACATATACTTAATTTCATTTGTATTCAATGATAATTTAAGATTTTTTATTTAATTTGGGATTTCATTAAAATCTTGAATTTTCCTGATCAGCAGAGGGAGCACTTCCATACAAACAGCATCATCTGCATTTAAATGTATGAGGCTTTCTCCTAAATTGTAACCAATGGAATTAAAACATATAGTACAAAGTAGCAGGCCCAAAACTGAGCCTTGGGGAACTACTTTGCTTAAAGTTAAAACATCTGATTTAAACCCATCGACTACTACTGCCTGGGTTCTGTTTGAAAGATAATTTTGGGAACAGTCACATGTAGCGTTGTCAAATCTAATATGCCTCAGACACTTCAAGAGGATTTTATGATCCACTGAATCAAAAGCTTTAGTTAAATCAATAAACAGAGCTACACAATCTTGTTTGTCATCAAGTGTTGTGAAAATGTCTTTTCAAACTTTTGTGGTTATAGTGACAGTACTATGCCCTTTTCTGAAACACAGTTGATAAAACTTCAAAATTGAGCATTTATTTAAATAAACTGTAACTTGATTTGCAACTGATGTTTATAAAACTTTTGCAAGACAAGGTCATTTAGATATAAGCCAGAAATTATTTACATTTTAGGTAATTCCACCTTTATATAAAGGCAACTGTGCTGTTTTCCATAATTCTGGCATAACTGCCATTTGAACTGAAAAATGAAAAGATATGTAATAGAGGTTGCCATCACAGGCAGATTATTCCTCTTCCAGAATCCACAAACAATGATCCAGATCCGACTAAACGTCATGTCACTGAAAGAGGGAGATGAAATTAGACCAGACATTACATATTGTTTTCCCAAATTTAGCACCATGTTTATAAGAGATCTTAAGTCACTTTCTAACACCTCGGACTGTTGTAGTTTCATGTCATTGGAGCCGATGGATATGTTGGACAGTATGTCTGTTGAGCAGGGTGTTTATGTGTGATACCTGAGCTCAGATGTAAAGAATTGTTTACTGAACTTTAAATGGCTGTGATGCCATCCATTTTACAACTTCAAAGCTTACACTCAAAGCCCGAAAAGAAGCCCACTGTGTTGAGATGACTTGAGATAGATTGACACATGATCAACACACTCCAGGTATGTATTTAACAAGTAATGTAGAAATCCTGGCTTAATACCGAAGTAGCATCATAGTACACAGATATTTACGCCAGCTCTATATTTCTTGAACTTGTAATTTCGAGTTACTGCCACTGATCAAGAGATTTTTTTGAGTAAAAATGCCTTATAGAGTTAAGATGTTTTCGTCACTGTGCACCATGCATACATGCATCAAAGTATAGTATCAGAATATTTTTGAGTCGTAAGGAGTTAACATCAACATCTTGGTTTAATATTAGAACAATGTGGATGAGATGTAATAAGATAAGAGAACCTAAAAAAGAAAAAAAAAAGAAAATTAAAATAAATAACAATTAAAAATCAAATTAAACTTAACAATTTTAGTTAAGATTTAATTTAGACATTGAAAAGAGTTACAAAAAAAATAAAATACAACAAGTAGAGTAAAACTGAAAGGCCACAAAACTATGTGAAGTGATGTGATGACAACTCCAATGTGTACTGGCAAGGCTTAAGTGGATCGTGCATTGACAGGCAGCAGTATTGTACCACCCACCGTCTGCTCCCTGCCTCCCCCCTCTCTCCCCGTCGCTCTTCTCTCCCTCATTCTCCCCTCCCTCCCTTCCCTCCTCCCTGGGCCTCTCATTACTGTCAGCAGATCTGTGATATCTTCAAGCAGGGCCTCGCGGCGGGGCTCCACTTGCACGACGCTCCCGAGTGGACACAAGCTGCCAGCTCTCAGCCCGCTCCCCCTCCCATGGACACAGCTTTTCCCGCAGTTTAAACCACGCAGCCAAACATTACACGCCTAATTATTCACACTCATTATTTATCAGCTTGCTTTGACTAATCGTCCAAGATCTTTTGGACACTAAATGCGTTTTACAATTAGCACGGGGACGCTAACATATATACGACTATTACAGTGTAGCGCTGGGCCAATTAGATGGGTTGCTTTCCAAAAATAGTATGCACAAAGGGGGCCGTTTTCCTGAAGTGTCTTTTTATATGTGTTTTCTAATATATGCAGGGTTCTTTATAGTAAGGATATTAGGAAGGGGCGAAAGCAGCAAAAACGCAGGTGTAAGCAGAACTAATGAATATGGCTATAGTCGGCTTTGTCTCCATGCAAATCAGCCGTTTTGAGACGGATAAGGTTTTCAGATGAGTGCTTTGAAATGCATTGGAAAAGTCATCAAGAAAGTGCAAGATAAAACAAATGTCCTACTGCAGATCTCATACACTCAAGTAGAAACTCTGTAGAAACATGACGCAGGAAATTGCAACCGTGCTATAATCAGTACTAGCTTTGTTTATACAAATACAGTACTATACCTTTATTTAAAATACACATCTGTTAGTTGTAGTAAAGTTCACAAATAAACCGTACTCAGAAAAAAAGATACGACATGAATTAAGAAATAATTAAATACATATAAATACTTAACTCTATGATGCGCACATGAACTAACTTGTACTTTTTGGATGTTTATAACCGAATTTTAACCCCCGAGTTCACAGGAAACATTGCTTAGGATTCAGCATTTTTGAGGGCAGTAAATGTACTATGCACTCTCTTGCAAAACAGGTGCTTCAACACTGGGTGGCAATAACTATATGGACAACAAATAGCTTTAGATCTGGTTAAACAAACGCACCGGAGTAATTTATGTATCTGTGAGACATCAGTGTGAGATAAACAAGAACATAAAACACATTGAAAGTGTTTGTACTGGACGCTATTGGCAACATGTGGATTTAGCCGATAACACTAGCCAAAGAGCTAATGAGGTAATCAATAACTGGTAAGAATAGGGCCAGTCAAACACAGGGGATACTTTAATTGTTTTTGTGTGCGTGTGTGTGCGTTTGTGTGTGTGTGTGTGGATTAACAATACCTGGTAGTGATCAACATGTAAAGTCATTTGCAATAATGGGATTTTGCCACTTATTGCAACATTACCATTCCTTTAAAGGCATCACATTTTGAAAAAAGAATAAAAATGACGCAAAAAAATGAAACAAGAAATTTATGGACCAAAGAATCGATATCAGACCATAACTGAAAAAAAAAATAAAAATCATGCAACTATCTGCAATGTATCCACATAAGCTATACTTGAACCATTGTTTCAGTCGATTATTTTTGATTAAAGGTGCACCATGTAACTTTCTGTTCGGGGATCTGCCAACTGTTTGTCCCTATGGAGATATCACTTTACCTCTAATATGACAGACTTCACATGTTTTCAATTGCTCATTCACACTGCTCTAAAACACCTTGAAAACACATGCATTCTTATTGAGAGTCCCGCAGACCTGACCTGTAACTTGGTCTGGAAGCATCACCTGCTTGTCTCCAGGGAGATAGTTTAATTCCGTCTGTGGAACATTCCAAGCATCTCCATGGAAATAAGCAGGTGGCAGACTCTCCACCAAAAAAAAAGTTACACGGTGCGCCTGTAAAATGTGTTCAGAATACGATTACATTTTGATCTTCGTGACAAACAATTTTACGACGTGCCAAATTATCCGAAACGTAGCCTCTTTTCGAATTCTCTTATGCACAAATTCCTTGCATGACCTTGCTTTCTTCGTAAATACTTTTATTTGTGTCAATTAGCCAACAGCACGAGCTACATGATCAGTTTAAGGAGAAAGCGCCCATTAGCGACCCAGTGTACAGCCAGTGATAGTCATGCAACAGCTGGGAAGGGCCGCTTAAAGAGCCACCACAGCTGATCAGCATCACATTAACTTTCAACTTATGGACACTGTGGCTCTCCTCCAGCCATCTCCACACCAAGGTCACTTCTGATGAAATCATGATGAAGCCTCCCTTTTATCTACAGATTCCTCCTCCTCTTCTCTTTCCATCTCTCTCGCTCTTTCTATTTCTTTCTTTCTTTCTTTCTCTTACTCTCTCTGGGTTCATTTTGAGAGTTCCCAAACTAATAACTTTATTTTTTATAACCTGGCCAACTATTCCGTCAGAGGTGTTCTATGGTTGAACGATATTAGACGTTGGCAAGTGTTACTCTGTACTTGTTGATTTAACCACTTCATAATAACTACTTAATGTTTTAAAAGCTTTATAATAAACAACTTGAACAAAGATGGAATGAACATATACTTTATTAAGAAAGATTCAGACTTTGTATCTATTTAAGAGGTCAGGGTTAGTGTATTAATTAAGTAAATCATAATCAATTAAGTCTTTGTTCGTGGTTTATTAGTATTTTTATTGCAAAGTGTTACCGTAGACCTACTTCCATCTCTCTCCCCTCTCCGTCTCTCAGCGCTGGTCTCTTGGCACAAAGTTACCAAACAGTGGGGTGACGGCTAAGTTTTAATTATAAGACGTTCTACTGAGTTAATTGAAGCTAGCGCGCGCCCCTAATTTCACTTGCAGCAAATCAAGATGTTACTTATGTAAATGTGTCCGTCCCACTGGGAGACAGGGACTGGAGCCAGAGCCCAAAGTCACTCTCTCCTCATGGCTCTGAGTTGCTGCATCGGCAACTTCATCCAGAGGACTTTTATAAAGCAGAGACACTCCTTCAAACACCGCGCTCTCAAGGAGGTCCATGTGGCACTAGGTCAACGCGAGCCTTTGAGAACACTTTTAATAAAATGAGAGCTAAAAATTAGTAAAACTGCCCTTTTAAAAGATATAATTACAATCAGAGTAAAATTTTGCCCATATGATAGTTTCTTTCTAAAGTAATGTACTTAAATATTTTAAAAAGCTGCTAGAAAGGAGTAGAAGCAAGACCATAATGGCAGCAGAAAGTGTATGTAACGCTGACTGAAGCAGGAGCAGGTGTCATTTGAACATTACCTTCATATTGGTATTATAAAAGTATTATTCTGTGTGAGCTTCGTACAAAAACGCTGCCTTTTGAAAACACCAGACGAGTATATACTGCCTCTAAAATATTGACACAGCTAAAATCAGAGGGAATTTTCGTTTAGAATTGACTTGCTTTTTTGAAACCCAGCGGCTATTAATACACAGTCCACTGCTTCTGTGAGTCTGCCCATCTCTGCAGACCGTATCCACACAGAGCACTAATACGGCCAGAGTTTGGGCAGTGCAACTACACGGTGAAACCAACAAAGAAATACATTTCATAGTTTCTAACAAGTCTATAGTGTCAGAAAATGGACTACAGTCTCAACAGAACCCGGGTTTCCAGTGGCTAAACCTGCAGAGAACACGTATACGTTTTTCAGTGTAAAGGTCATGTCTCATGTTGTATTTGATTTGCACATTTATACCTCATATTTGAGAATACGGATAGGTAAATTTTATGTTCCTTTCACTAGCCAAGTATTTCGGGCTAGAATGTCAAATTGTATGGTATAATGGTATATTTCTATCATCTATTGTCACGGAGTTAACCAGGTGAAGCCATCAGGTCAAGTTATAAGTCAGATCTGTAGAGAGACGATCTCACTCACAGTCAAAGTATATTTGTGACATTAAATAAATGCTGTATATTTTAATGCAGTACTGCAGAACATTATAGATAAGCAGGTGGTATTTCTTCCACTAAAACGTTACAGACTGCACCTTCAATTAAGAAAAAACAAATAAAACAAAAAACACAGGTGATTGGCCCTATCTCTCGCTACACATTTGTACCTTGTGTGGGTTGGACAGACAGGTGCTGGTGGCAGACACAGCACGTCCATGAGCTGTGGAGCATTTAAATGAGACGAGATAGATTAGGAAGAATCCGTTAGTGCTGACGAGGTGTTAACTGTGCACTGCTACTTTCCAATATGCCAAGGACTTACGGGAACACCAGGACTTACGGGAACACCAGGCTCAAATCTCTGATCCAATTTGGAAACAAAGCAACGCTATTAAAGTCATCAGTACAAACATGCATACAAGAGGGGATTAGGTCTGACAGGTCCATGATGAAGTCCTGCGGGAGGAGGAGGAGCAGTAATGATAATCTCCACTTTGTATTGTAACACCAGTGAGATGTAAGAGACACTAGTTTGCATGTGTTGATTGAATATGGCCCTTAGAGACTGTGTGTCGGAGCAAACATCCACACAGGTTTGCATTTATAGTGATATTAAATTGTTGTATTTTTGGTCCAACTATCTCTTTTCTGCTTGTCTCCATGTAGATGTTATTGCTTTGGTAAGGTAATGAATGAGGTAAGGAATAAACCCTGGAATGTTTCACACTATGGAATTCAACTTGTCTGGCATTTATTCAATTATAAATTGTTGTTGCTAAAAGGCAGGCCTTAGTGATAGATATAGACAAGCTTAATGACATTTAATGCCATGCTGTGCAGAATTGTATGGAAAGTAATAACATTTCCTTGCCTGACCAGCCAGTCCCTTCTACATTCTGTTAGAATCCAGAAGGGTCTGAAATCAGACCACAGACAAACCGTGACAAACCTCCGTCGTATCCGACCACATCATGTGTTTTTCAAAAATTTTTGTGCCATTCAAAACAAAATATATAACTTATTTTACCCGATTAACAAGAGTCTGGTCCTTCAATGGTTGATTTTGCAAAAAAGTGTGATTTTCTTCTTTTTTAATTAAACCCCCATATATGTTTTTATCAAAATGGAGCATGCATCTCTCTGATCGGTTAATCCACCTGTCAATCACACCCTCTCTGGGAAACACAATACAATTCCAGACCGACTCATCTTTGTACAGTGTGTGGTTCTAGTTGGCCAGGAAAAAAATTTCCATGGAGACAAGCAAGTGGTGAACCTTCTAACAAGTTGCTTCTAACAATGTCACAAAAAATGTATGACTAGGTTCAATAAGTGTTTTTTTAAATATAGTAGCTTATCATCACCTTAGTTTATGGACAGATTTGAAAATGCCATGTAAAACACCTCTGAGAGCTGTGGTTACAATCTGCAAAATGCCCTGTCCAACTCTCCACATAACACTTATTTACACCTTCAAAATTTGGCAATGTGGATAAGCACAAAAACACAGCAGCAGTGTTGTTCACTTTCAGTAAAGAACCTCCAAGTTTCTGCTAATAGAATAATAACTTTGATACATTAAAGGCACATTAATGCTCTCATATCCTAGCCTCCTAACAGTCCACCAGTGTTACTGGTACTGGTTTGTATTAAAAAAAAAAAAAAAAGTACTTTTTCAATATATCTGTACTGGGACAAGACAATTTTTACTTTAAGTCATGAAAGAAAAATTAGGTACAGCCACTTTAATTCTAAACTAATTATTTTATGGACTCAACATCGTCGACACAGCACGTTTCTATTTCATAGGTTATTATTACCTGGAGATTGAAGACTTTATTTCTCAATTCAGAGAACTGAATGTTAAAACTGCATGCTTTTTTTTGCCTTTACACAAAGGTGACACAACTAAAAATGTAAATAATTTCCAGCCGATATCTAAATTACCTTGTCTTGCAAAAGGTTTAGAAAAGCTAGTTGCAAATTAAGTTAAAATGAAAATAAAAATAAATGCTCCGTTTTGAAGTCTTATCAATCAGGTTTCAGAAAAGGGCATAGTACTGCCACTGAAACCACAAAAGTTTCAAATGACATTTTCTCAGCCCTTGATGATACAATAATGTGCAGCTCTGTTTATTGTTTTAACTGAGCCTTTTGATTCAGTGGATCATAAAATCCTCTTGAAGTGTCTGAGGCATATTAGATTTGACAATGCTGCATTTAATTGGTTCCAAAATTATCTTTCAAACAGAATCCAGGCAGTAGTAGCCGATGGGTGTAAATCACATTTTTTTACTTTAAGAAACGGAGTGCCCCAAGGCTTATTTTTGCCCACACTTTTTACTATATTTATTAATTCCAGCGGTGGCAGTTTAAGAGAAAGCCTCATACATTTAAATGCAGATGATGCTGTTTTGTATGCAAGTGCTCCCTCAGCAATTTTAAAACTGCAGCAAGAGTTTAATGATAATAATCCCCAATTCCCTGAAAAATCTTAAATTATCATTGAATATGGGAGATATAATAAACATGCAGACTTCAGCCTCTACTCTGAAACCTTTAGATACACTCTTTTACTCAGCCCTTCTTTTCATAACAGGTGATGAATTTAAAACCCATCACAGTACACTCTATGAAAAAGTAGAGTTGGCCATCAGTATCTGTCAGAAGAGAAAAAACTGTATATAATGTATTTACAAGGGTCTACTTGATAGACTGCCTCAATATTATATTATGTAGTATTACAGAAACGTTTAATTCAAGATCTCATGATTTTCTATGTCTAAAACCTGGCCATACTGGAACTGAAAAACAAACAAAACAAAAAAACAACTTTTTGATTATTTTGCTTCCTAGAAATGGATCATATTTCAGCGACACACAAAACAGGATACACTGGTGCCACTAATGCCCTTCAATAACCTGGTGATAAACATTTATAATCACACTTGCACCTGTTTTTAATGTTTTAAATTGACCTGTGCTGTTATGTGTTTTGTTTGTTTTGTTCTGGTGCTCTCAATCGGCTGTGTATAAAATAAATGAAATGAAATTACAAAACAAAAAGCTCTTCCTTTTTTCCCCATGTTTCTTTGCACATCAATAGTCTTGCAGTAGACTCTTTCTCTGGCTTCCCAATCCGGACTGTTTGCACTTTAAACCTTGCGGGAAATCCCATCCACCCCTGGGGCATGACTGATAACAATGAGACTGTTCACCTCCTCCCTCCTCCTCCCTCTCCCCATCTCTGCTCACACCTTATCTTAAATACCTTCAAGTCCAAGAAGCCACTGGTTTGTTACTGCATTGAGTGATATAGAGCCACATACACGCACCAGACATGTGAAAAATTACCAGAAAAAAGCGTCTGACGCATTTTATGAATATGGAAAAATGCCTCAAGAAATAAAGGGATTAGGAAAGTATTACAAGACCGTCCCTGAAGTTTCCAGACATTGTGAATGGTTTAAAAGTTAACAAACAGCTCACTTTGGTAAACTGGGTCCCAACTACAATTTGGTGACTATGGATTCAGCTCAGCAGGACCTACCGCCCAAAGCTTATTCACAGCAGGAGTAACAACAGGACAAGCCATTACAAATACTAACATGGCGGTCTGGGTTTGGGGACATTTTGGGATGATTTGGTCATCGTGACATCAAGACTTAATTGGTCTAAAAGCAAAGTGAGTGCAAAATGACACAAAGCACCTTTTCACAATGGATGAAAAGCCAGAAACTTAAGTTCAAAAGTATATGCAGTTCACCTATCTCACAAAATTACACCTTTTTAAATGTATTTATTTTTTAATCTGTTTATTTTTATTGATATTTTACATAACGTTATATTAGCTCTTCCAGAAAACGGTAAAGATGATTAAGGGTTAAAGTCACTAATCCTTGGCGTCTTCCCTGAATTAGTTATTGCTTTTGGTCCTTTGTCAAAATGTTAAAGAGATCCAGAGAATGTACTAGTGTAATTTTATTTACTTTCCTACAAAAACATTTTATTATTACCCGCTAACATGGTTAGAAACAATATGATGCTACGCTTTCATTTTGCCAAAAACTAAGCATGCCAGTTGGCCGCTGTGATTAGCCAAAAACTCCGCTCAGAGTCCCTCCTCTTCCTGAACGATATCGACGAGAGCCCTTCCAGATTGACAATGTGTAGAAACTCAACTCAGAGTGCTACACATTGTCAATCTAGCGTTAGCCAGGTTAGCACAGCACTAATTGAGACCATCACAATCCTACCACTAGTTTTTGAGGTACCCTGCTAACAAACTAGCCAACCCACCACAGCTTTTTCACAGTGGGACTCCTTGATGGACAATGATAGCTGAAGACCACCACTCTGAGAGACAGGACAGAGCCAGAGACTTGGCAAAGCAGTTGAAGTCAAAGGCGGATGCACCACTCTTATTTTAAATGTCATACTGTCTATTTAATTTGCATGGAGGAAGCATCGGGAAGCACAGACTCTGCCAAGTTACAGTCAGCAGAGATCTTCATTTTGGCTGGAGTATAAAAAGGATGTGAAAGACAAGGAGTTACAGAGAAAGAGCTCATGACAGCAGAAATCAGTATCAACAAAAGTTTGGAGCTGTGAGTCCTCGTTAGAGCCAAACAGTAGATTACACCACTCTGCCTGTGTTACTATAGATTTGATACAATATAAGTGTCTCCTGCTATCCAGACATCCAGACATAGGCAGAGTTGGGAAGTAACAACACGTATGTACCAAAACATTCACTACATGTAATAGTACAAGTACAACATAGTAACCGTGTTGTGGTACATTTACAGTTTTCATTTTGTGGCCTTCAGAATATAAGTTTTATGTTGAACATAGTTTCCTTAAATGAAAGGAATACACTGTGGTACTGGATCATGCAATTAGGCTTCACACTGCATGGTATTGGAGAGAAAAATATAAAATGCTGCTTTTGTGTTGAGTTCAATTTTGTGCAATTTTTTCTTCTGTAATTACCGAAAAATAAATGCAACATACAGTATTTTTTCAGTTATTTGAGAACTCTGTCAAATGGCTGCCACTCTGATTGTACCTCACCCAAAGCCCACCTACATTTGCAGCAGGAATGAGGAGATAGGTGAATAGTTATAATCAAGTCACAAAAGGAGTTTCCAAGTTGGAGTCCCTTGGATTTTTCTTTTGTTGTTTAAAAGTATAGTTTCCAAGTCAGTTTGGGGGAAAAATATGAGAGATAAAGCTACATACAAAAGACCCTAAATTGGCCAATTAAAACTTAAAGCAGAAAGAGAAAACAACTGAGGATGCTTCCTGCTGTTATAATTGTTAATACGGAAACACTTTGTGATAACTATACCAACCTAACCAATAGTTTATTAAGAATCATCCAGTCTTGCCAACTAGTTAATTGTTAATTAATACCTTAACGTAGGTGGCATCTACAATACAACTGGGATGGATCTGCCAGTCTAATAACGTAGCTTTAAGTGTTGTTCGTGTTTTATTTATGCTAATTAAAGTTTAGTTATTAGTATTGTTAATACTGTCTCTTTGTAACAACATGGTGTAACCCACTTCAAGGTATGTACACGTCTCGACCTCTAGGTTCATAAGAGCTGAGATACAGCAACAACAAATGGACACAGGTATTGGTAGTTAAATGTGAACTTTCAGTTAGAAAAATATAAAAGGAGTGCACAATACATTTACAATTACAACCTATGGGCCCAGAATAAACTAAAAATAAAAGTTTCCCATGGGAAATGTTCCTCCTGGAAAGTGTTGCCTTGCAACTTCAATCAATGTTCAAGTCAGTAAGTCAGGGGAATAGTCAAGTCATGGAATGTATCCAAAGTAAGTTATCATTAGTGTCAATCAGTGGAACTGACACAATCCTACCAAAGTTGTATGGGCTGGTAGAGGCTCATTTGGTTGGGAGGCTCGCCATCAATGGATCTCATCAACCTCATTAGACACTAAGCCTGGGAGCACCACTTCTTCTTGAAGTCAAAAACCTGACCTGTATTTGCAAAACAGATTTTATAATCCAAATTCTCCTGTATGCAATTGCAATTAGGTTCATTAGATTCACATAAAGGTCTCTGTAATAGTGTTGTACAACATACATTAATCTTATCAAATGGAAACTAACTAAATATAGCTAACAAGTAGGTAACTACAGTTACACCCAATGTTCCCTCTAATTTTTCACGAGTCTGAGCAAACACACAAATTCCCTGAGCGGTCCCATGGACCAATGTGAGTGACATCAGACGTGTGCACTGTGGTCATGCTGCATCACATCCATCCAAGTTAAATGGTTTTAAAAGAATCAAATTACCGCATTTACATTTCTGTTATAAGACTTTTAATTAAGTGCTTTAGCCCACTTATACAATGAAAATGACAAAAATCTTGCTCATGATCTGTGTAGTATGTTAATGCTATTGGAAGTATAAATATTTAATTTTAACTATGGCAAAACATGAGCTTCAACCAAACCAAGACAACTGTAAACTCCAATGTTGAAAACACACTTAACATTTTTATGATAAAGCTCTGACTTGTATTATGAGTATAAGCCATTGTGTGAAGCTTTTGCTGTGACTGAGTGAGATTGTCCTACTGTGCTCTGGGAGACAGTCCGGTAACTCTTTTTCAGTATATGACACGATCATTTGATTTTTACAACTCAAACTAGTGACAGTATCAATGACCAATACACACTGAAAGGAATCTGTATCTGCACACCCAGCTGCTCTATTACTGTACATTTATATACCATATCAAAACACAGTATAAAATGTATATTTGTATATAAAATATAGTCAAAACGAGTGGTATGGGTCAAAACAAATATATATTTACAAACCACACACTGCAAACAGTGAACAAACACACACACTTCAAAATGTAAACAAACACACACTGGACACTAAGAACACACTGTACATGACTGTACAGTGTGACAGTCATTCTGCTACAGTGGTACAGTGGTGGGGGGGGGGGGGGGGGGCAATTAAGTCAATAGCAGAATAAACCACACTTACCGATCAGGAACAGCATCCAGTCCATCAGCACATCAGGTCCTCTGCTCCTGAGTCCACCATGAGATCTTCACTCGGTTCCACGAACCGCTCCAGGTCCGAGATGCCTCTAGTTTAACTTGTACAAACATCCACAGTGTCCTCGGTCGAGTACTTCCTTAGTTTTGTCCGTTTCCTCATGTTTAAAACGCAAAACTGCTACAAAATAGTGCGTAACAGTGCGCCCGAGGGCGGGCCGTCGGAATGTTAAGGAGTTAAACACTTAGCATCATTAGCATCATTAGCATCATTAGCGAGTCTTCACTCCACATCGGCTAAACCTCTGATAGCGGCGCATGAGGAGCCTGTCAATGACGTAGATAAGCTGCGCAAACACGTATGTGAATCACATAATTGTCTGGAGCAGCTCGTCCCCGGTCACACTCACTGACTCACATTGAAAAATAGCGCAGAATGAATTGTTGTGTGTTTATTTTATTTTCAATTCCGGTTCGATTTTCTTGTGCGCAGCACAGATTTTCTGTGCGCGGAGACCGTGTCAGCAGTGCGCAATTGCGCACGCGCGCAGTTTAGAGGGAACAGTGGTTACACCCCCAAACAAATGTCTTATGTTGATAAAATATATTATTTTAACCCATAGCAATTTCAATGAAATGTAATAATATGGTTACATTTTACCAATGCATTCACTTATTTATGAAAAACACATAAACCTTTATAATATAATGATGCATATACAACCATATTTTCTGATGTGTATCGTTCCCCTTTGCAACCGTTTTTAAAATAGGATTTTAGATTTAAAAAATGAAATACATTATTTTAATTAACAAAAATCACAGCTTTGCTAGTTTTACCCATTTTAGATGAGTTAAAATGACAATTTCATCTTCAAATGCTTTTTACTTTGACCCATAGTCACATTTAGCGAGTGTGAAGTTTCATTTGCAGTGTATAATATCCATCCTGCACCTTTAATGACACACATCACCATAAATTATCCCTCAAACATAATCAATTAAACACTTTTAGCAATATATTTCTTTACAAAATGAACGTAAAATGTGCAAAATACCCAAAATGATGAGCGTGCATGACCACAAGGGGGCGTCTTAATACATCAATAAGAACATGTGAGTGCTAGCTTACCAAGAAGATTAACTCAGGAGTGATTCAGCAAATTAAAAGTGCTTCATCCATGGTTCCCCCACCTCTAAATAGGAGTTTTAGTCATATTAGTATATATACTTTGACATTTGTCATTTTCAAGACATATTTCGTTTTTCATACCTTTTTCTTTCTTTTTCAACCAACACGTGAGAAAAAAGACCTGTGTGTCAATGAGCAAGGTGAAGCTATCTGTGTGTGTCCATACTACTTCCTGTTTCCCGTCAAAATCAACTTCCGTTTTTCAAAATAAACTCACATATATGAAAACGTGAAATAAAAATTTCAAAACAATTTAAATATTATTTGACTCTAACCAGGCGGGTTACAATCATATCTGGGTATTTGGGGTCAAATTTCAAGCCCCCTAAGACAATTCTTAGAAACATGTTTGTAAGTAAAATGGATGCAAAGGCCAATTTCTCTATAACATGCATCTCAGTCAAAATCTTTCCAAAAATCTGCTACTCGAACACAAACATGCAATACCCTCGTGCATTTAGAGACCAAACTCCTCAAAAACTGAAAATCCTAAAACACTATAAATACATTTTGTGAAGACACCATGGCAACATTGTCATCCAAGCAGCCATGACACTGTCTAACAAGCTCTTTAAAATTCATCGTTTCTGAATGGAGCAAACGCATGTGGACAAACAGATCCAGATAATTGCCAGACCATTCATTACACAGATAATGAGTATTTGAGCTCAAATGTTAAATAGCAGTCATCTCAGCCATGGCACGAATCACTGCTCACCTTTGTCACTGCAGTTTATGTTGCAGTTCAATCCAAAAAGCACAAGTGCAAACATTTCAGATTAAAGAAGATCTGTGCCAGCATTTCACAAATGTCTGCTTCCTTTGAAAAGTGTAGTTTTCTGGGCTGTTTCAGAGGTGATGGATGGCAGAGAAAAAGTCTACATTGAATACAAGAGTAAAATCAACAAACAAAATCTAAGCGTCAAGGCAGTATTTTGGCAATTCAATGAAAGGTAAGGCTATAACAAAATATATATAACACTTCACTTGGTAACACTTTATAATAACTATACCTCACTGGCCTTAATGAAACACGAAGAAAGAATTAATAATGAACAAACAGTTTATTAAGAGCAATTTAGGTCTATTAACTTAATTAATACCCTAAATAGAAAACCATTTCCTCATTATGAGCTTTTTCATGTTTATTTTTAATTTATTTATTTTTTATTATAAGATGTTTGTTCCAGAAAGGAGGAATTATATCACTGTGATTCAGGCTGATTCTGGTAAATGATTAATTCATCATTAAGCTCTACATGTATATCCCACCAATGTTCACAAAGTGTCTTGCCTAAGGACACAACAGAAGTTTCCACTAGAGCCACTGCTGTCCCACTGCGGCACCTGATATTCCCTGCGGTCTCCCATCCAGGTAGTACCCACATCCGGTCTTGCTTAGCTTCAGAGACAAGACTGAGCATTGACAAGCAGGTATCTGTCTCTGTTTAGGTCTCACCATATTGAAATAAGTCTTCACTTCCTGACTTTATATTCACAAAGGTCATTATTGTTTAGCACCAAAACCCAAAGCAACTCCGTGCCCTCACCGATCGTATCACTGATCATATCCAGGTCTCACTATGTAACCCTCACAAATTAACTCTGCTCTAAATTGCACTCCCAGATAATAACATTTTACTTATTTATTTGATTATTTCATTTCTCACTGTCAGCTCCCCTCCCTGAAACCAGATAAGCATTACACCTCTAGCGAGCACTGACTCCACTTTCTCCTCTACTTATTCAAATTTCCAGACTGGGGCGTATTGCAAATGACAAGACATATGCGTTTTGCTTGTTATGAGGAACACATCTCTCTGTCTGCAAAAAAAAAAAAAAAAAAAAAAAGGAAGGAAGACTAATTTGCACACGCCGTGCACACGTTCTGGCTAATGATTGATAATGTTTTATTAATGCAAAATATTCTCTGCCAGGGATCTAAACAAATCGTGGCAATTTAGTCCCTCCAATGCACCTTATCAATCATGTGAGCAGAGGAAGGCCCATGCATCAATGACATATTCTCCTCAAGCAAGTTCAGAGGTCCTCCAACAGCAGCTGCAACGCTACACCATGAGAAAATCTGTTGTTTTTGCAGTAAGATTGACAAGAAATAGGTTGCGCTCACATTGCACAATAGTCTAACATCCCTATTGGTTCAAACTGAGATGGTGAAGAGGTTAGCATTTTATCGGGGAATTCGCTCTTTAAATCTGTGGTACCTCATTATTATTGTCTTTAAAATGTGAAAAACAGAATTATGCTGGTTTGCAGGAGTCTTAAGTTATTCTTCACTTACCTTATACATTCCGAGCATCTTAATTATTCCCCCGTCATGAGTTTGCAAAAGCTTTTCATAAATTCTTCGGGTCAGAGTGTAGTTTTACGATCATGGTAAAGCTAACAATAACTATCATGCAAACTGCACACTTCCTGATTATCGGAAAATAAAGCACTTTATACATGGATGTAGACAGTACACAGCAGACTTATTTTGACACCGAGAATGTCTGCACTGGGGCAAGACAAATTTAGTTGGAAATACATGGAACAAAAGTTGGATAAATGGTTTTAACTTTCTGGTTGTAAATTTGTTTATCTGTTGTTGTTTTTTGTTGTTGTTTTTTTTGTTTTTTTTGTGTGTGTTTTATTTATTTATTTGATTTTATTTCCTTTTTGTTCTTTTTTTGGGTGTTTTTTATTATTATTATTAATATCTATATAATATTACTTATTACTGGGTGTATACGCACAAAACAAAAACTGGCACAAAGTTCAACACTTCTCTGTCAGTATAAATAAACATAAATATATTTTTTCCACAGTAACTTCAGAAAGTGATGGTTCAACACCAAACAACATGATTTTTGTCAATTAAGGTTTGAATATCTGTGAATCTCTCATACAGCGATATAGCCCCCTGCTCTCTAACTGAAATTATGACATCATGAATTTACAATGTGGACGCAACCTATGCTCAACGGATAATGTAACACGACTATGATGTTTACATTTAAATACTAGAAAGACTATGCAGGAATGACGTGTCTAAGTGTTTCTGTTGCTAATGAGTAGCCAATAAACAGCTAGGAGCCCGGGGTTACAATACGCTTGAGGGAGAATTTCAGTGGCTTGCATTGCATTTTAACACCCAGATAAATGAGCTGTTTCAATTACCGAAAGTAGGCCACGGAGAAAGAGTAATACAGTGTTGGGCCATGCAAATGCTGATGTAACAAGTACTTTTACTGGGAGAGAGTTACAGGCCTGTGCAGGTAGTGATGCTGTCGACAACATCGGTTCTATCTGGTTGATTTTGGCTTGATTTTAGACTATGACAATACTAGATGTTGCGTGCATATGTTTTCTCCCCATCTTCATCAGCATCTAGGAGCGTGAGGTTGGAACCATTACATAACTTTTCTGGAGACCCGCTTGTTTCTATGGATGTTATTGCTTGTAGTGTTCACAGTATGGCATGAAACTTTTTAAGCATTTATTAAATTAGTTCATTAATCAATGTATTGCCTCTCCACAGATCTGACCTTTAACTTGGCTGAAGAAGTTCTTTAGATTCTGTGGCCACACTCGTCTGCAGTAGTGAAAGTAAAAAGTACAGTATGAGAGACTGAATCCTCCTGGCTTTATAATTTGACCTTGACCTGTTTCAGTTCAGTGTAAAAGGAGCTTGAGAGGAGGGCTCTGCATCCCACTAGTGTTGGCACTGGGTAAGCTTTTCAGTGAGTGAGTGGAGTAAATTCTTCTTTATCCTGTATAAGAAAGGAGTTTATATTTTATTAGTTTATTCATATTTTAAAGAACACATATTACGCTTTCATGTGGTTTTAAGTCCCTTTTAAACATGCTTTTGGTCACTTTAGGATTAGTATTTCACATGATCTGCATTTCGAAAATACTACTTTACTTTATAAACTTCACGGCCATTTACAACGAGGGATTTTGGCCTATGAGCTCCCTCTGCTGTCAGAAACGGGAATTAACAATCAGAAAGTAAACTAATTAGGTCCTTATCCCCAGTGAAAATGCTTATAGAGTGGATTGTGAATATAGTTTGACCGCAGGATGAGTCCGGTGATGGCTCATAGAGGTTCGGATTTTTACCTGTGATGCAACTAAACTGGCAAAATGTGAACAGAGCATTTTTGAGCATTCAGAGCAGATTAAAGAAACAAGCGTGTATGTTTTAGATAAGGACAACAATATAGCATGCAGACTCTAATTTAATTTCATCTATGGCAATAAAAGCTCACTGATAATTGCTTTCCAACTTCACAGTGGAAGAAATGGGGACATCCTCTTTGGCATGTGAAGCTAATTGGCTGTGAAATTCTTTTTGTTATTCCAACGAAGCCTTTAGGGATCCATCTAAAGTTGCCTGTTTCTCTGAGCTGTGCAGACAAGTGCCCGGCAGCGTTGTTCCATCCAGGTGGAGAATTCATGTCCACAGGGGGGTGCCGATGGTAAAACGCTGCCAGGACGCTACAGGACAAATGCTTCCCATAAAGGAGAGGCTTTCCTAACCACTTAAGGTTGTCTATTTTGATTAAAGAGATATTACACAAGTTCACTGTGGCTAAGTCACGTATTTTTCCATTAAAAAAAAATGTTAAAAGCTAATCTCATCAAGACTGAAAGCTGTACCTGATTTTTAATGTATTAAAAAAGTGAAAAACATCTAGTTCATTACTTACTCCCCACTTAGAGTATGGATTCTGAACATCCTAATTATTCACACAACTATGAGTTGCCTTATAAAATAAAAGTTAAATGAAATGGTATCAATTCTGGATCTTCCAATACTGATCGGGCAGTCCAGTCAGGTGTATATTGAGAATACATTTTTCTCCAAAACAATAACAACTACGGATGCACCTTTTCAGCTTTTTCAGTTCTGATACCGATTCTGATACTCTGTCTTTAAGTATCAATACCCAATATCAACTGATACGAGTGCAGGGACTAAAAACAAACAAACAAAAAAAATCTCTCTCTCTCGCTCTCTCTCTCTGTCTCTCTCTCTTTCTCTCTCTCAGAACTAACTACTCAAACATTATGAGACTTTCTGGACCAACTGTGACCAGAAAACAGTCGTATTACAATTTATAGGCCCAACCAGGATATCAGCAGAACCAATATTTTGGAGCCGATACCCAATCCAGCAAATTTTCATGGATCAGAGCCAATATTCAATACCAGTATCGGTATCAATCATTCCATAGTAAAAAATACAGTAAACATACCATACCTAAGTATAGGATCTCCAAATCAATCCCCCAAACAATCATTACCCCTTTGATAAACAAATCTACAAATGCGTGAGTAGAATAATTAGATGTGACACTGCATGTAGTATCTTTCGACTTATGTGATAAACAAAACAAGAACAAGACTGCTTCCTAATTTACAAATTTCAGTACAGTGCACTTTGTTCAACCCCATACTGTATTTACACACAAACTTTCATTATAAACATCATTATAACTGTTCCCTTCAAAACACTGAATACATAGGTCACATTGGGTTTGCATTTAAAAAATCGCTGCATTGCTGACAGGAAGTGAGATGGCTTGATTCTGTTAATAGCACTCGGATGCAGCTATATTCACAGCTAGCAAAATGCATAAGTAGCGCAAAAGGAAAGGAGAAACTTTTGAGCGAGAACGGGAGAGGAAAGTTGCACGATGTTCTGGCTGCTCAAAGTCTTGTGATGGGAAACAGCAGGACTATTTTTGACTTGCCTGACTGCGCTTGTCACTATTCACACTCGTCATAAGAGCTACACAAGAAGTTTCGCCAACACGCAAGTAGTTAGGAGAACCATGCTGCTGTCACATGAAAAGTAAGGAAATGGACTTGGCCAAAAATAAGATTGGGGGACTCGGAAAAACCCCATTGAAAAGTGCATACTAGTCTTTTTTAGTCTGGTTAAACCTGAATGTCACTCAGAACATAACAGAGGCTGACCAATAGGAAGAGTTGTAAGTGAAAAATGTTTAGGTGAGCAAAAACAAAATAGTAGTAGTAGTAGTAATAGTAATAATATTTATAAAAGCATTTATTTTGATGAAAGTAGCAGTATATGGCAAGATATAGCCCTTAATTTCAGAACTGTATTGTATCCTGAATATGTCCTAATTGTCCTACTTATTACGTATTTATATATTTTATCTGTACCTATATCTATCTCTGTATATGCATACCTATATCAAATGTCAGCAGAATCATATACATAAGGTGAGTCAACTGTCTTGCCCATAATAACATCTATTATTCTGCAACGACAACAAAATATGTGGGTTAAGTAGCAACAGTTTGTCCCCAATGTGATCTGAACTTAAGTGCAGCTTAACCTTGGCACATAAACTATAGACAGCACAGAGAAAAAAAAAAAAAAAAAGTGCTGAAGCCAGAATTTGTGTGGAGTTGTTGGCTTCAGACAAATGGGGCAGACACTTAAACCAGACCATAAAATTGATTTCTAAATAAATAAAAGCACAATGGAGATCGTTTTGGCCACAAGCTATCTATACAGGTCGGGTTATGGGCAATGGGGTGTGGCTGCAGAACCTCAACCTAAAAATAATGCTCTGGTTCTGTCTGTCTAAACAATATGATTCATACAAGGTAGTTCTTCTTGCTGGAGCATTATGTCATAAGGAGCTGAACAAACATGAAGATATTTAGCAAGGACACCAACTTCATATAACCACTGAGAATAAAAGTTTTTTACATAGTGTATTCTGATCACTTCTTACATGTCAGAAAAAAACACATTTCGTTCTCTTTAATGTTTGTGTTTATGCAAAATCAAACTTGTCACTTACATTACATTTAATATTATCATTATTATTATCATTCTATTTCTAGATCTCTCTGTTAAATAGATTATATTTATATGCAAATAGAGCTGCACATAAAAACATCTATTTGTAGTTTTCTGACAAGTATTGTAAATGTGATTTATGTAAAAGAAACATTATTTTCAGAGTTCTCATTTCAGAACATGTTTGTAGCAGGGTTTGTTTTGTTTTTTGTCCCCCCTCAATGACAGGATATTGTAACCTGGCTCACGCAGTCTGATACGTGTAGCACTCTGAATTGAGTTTTACACATCAATCTGGGATGGCTCTCGCTGAAAGCAATCTGGAAAATGCAGAATGTCATGAGTAATATTTGAATCTGATTGGTCAAAGTGTCACAACGGTGAAACAAACCCAAAAATCTAACTTTTCTTCAATCCAGATGAGAGAAAAGCATAGACGTCTTCTCTGTCTAGAAATGGACGGAGCTCTTGCCTTTTGCATGTTTTTCACAAAGAACAATAGTCCATATTTTTGCTTGAATAGGCTGAAGTATGTCTGTCGGAGTTGCCATGTTTGTTTTGGTTTGCTTAGGTGCTTAGTCTTTGGCTTTTCTCAAGATGAATTCTCTTGATCTCGAGAAACCATCTTGCTGTGTGAGGTTATTGTGTTGGATATTGTGTTGTTTGCAGTGGACGGTCTATGACCTAATGCCAGTGTTTGCAATTTGGCAATTGCACCTACTCAAACTGCAGTTTCAATTTGATTGCAATATATAGATGGACCTTCAAAGGATGGTGAAAGCATTCATAATGTTTGCGTATTTGAAGTTTAGACCTACCAGTGTATTTTATTGTAATAATGTACAGTGACCACCAATGAGCTGCTATTGTATTTGGCTTGAAACCAGCAACCTAAATTAAATTATAAGACAGTGCACTTTCATTATTTGCATTTTGAATATTCACTCCAAAATTCTCATTGTCTTTCTCATAACACTGTTTTTCTTTTACATTTTTCCAGCCGGGTTTAGATTTAGTGCTACTTGCTGAGTTGAAGTTAACTATGAGAGAGAAGAGGATGCAGAGGATGGGGTTAGATGAAGGCAGGTGATCCACTGTGGGCGATATCCAAATGGAAATGATGAAGATAATAAAACATACTGACAATTTTAACGGCTGAAAATTAGGCCACATTAGCAATTAATTGGGTTTGGGGTAATGCAACCACTTACTGAAAATGTGTTTACCGTCGGCAGATTGGTTGGAATATTTACTAAGCTCGAAAGCAGGAGCCATTTTGTGCCTAATTGCATTATAAGTTCTTTATAAATGAATGTTGTGTTATGCTGAACCAAAACTCTCATTCTCATTGGCTTTGGAGGCAGAACATTCAGCCGCAGACGAATTACCCAGCATCCTCCAGTCCTCCATTTGTCTAGGCTAATGGCCGCTGCCTCCTCCCTCTCGCGCCGCTGTTGTTTTTACCTGTAATAATGGATTGATTTGTGACTCGCAGGCAAAGCGGCTGAGAGGGAGAAAGGAAAAGTTTGCGTTGAACTCATTAAAGTTTGTATTATCCAGTGTTTAGAGCCTGATTACAGCCATACAAGCCATCTGCTGAGGGAGGAGGGCCCACTGCTGCCTACACCTATCATATTTTATAGTGTCGAACATTACGACATGCAGAGGTCAGTCAGGTCAGGACAAAAGTAAACATGAAAAATACGCTTTGGGTTTTATTTTTATAAACAGTATTTTCAATACATTATTTTATGTATATTTGGAATGATCAAAAATGTCCCTAATAATAAATATATTGTTTCTTTATCTGGAAGGTCCTACTCTATATAAATTATCTCTAGCATTGGATTGTGTTTTTATAGCTCAGAAATAATAGGAAAAAACATGCATTCTTCTGCATTCTAGAAGCAGGCTTGCCTTTCAATAGATCAGACCTGTAACTTGGCCCATCACCAGTTTGTCTCCATGGAGATAGATACATTTAATGCCATACTGTGGAGCATTCCAAGCAAAACAATAACATCTCCATTTGGAAAAACAGGTGGCAGACCATACACCAGAAAAGTTACACAGATCACTTTCAAGTTTCCAAGTCCAATTACTGCATGTTTGTTTATTTGATGAATTTATTTGCATATATACATTTTGTTCATTATTACAGATTCATTCTTAAAAACTAGTCCAAACTTTCTGGTTGAACAACAGAAATATTATTTAACTATAACTATTAACTAATATATAACTTAATATCATTCAGCCAGGTCAATGGCACTTTTACCTTCACCATTGCGAGCTGCAGGACCAGTGCCTTGGCAGGGGTCTCTGTTGTCCAGGCTCTTTAAACAGTACATCTTGTGTGAACAGACTTTGTGTTATGTAGCAGGTGTTTTCATTGTGTCCTTGATGCTCTGTGTGCATGAGAATGAATGTATTAGGTATTAATTTACTCATCCAAATTGGATCTCCTCTCACACAGATGAGATTGACTCGATCTCATTAAAAGTAATAATGTAAGGATTCTCCGGTGGTCCTTGAGACACTGGCATGTTCTTGTTAGTCCTCTGGCCAAACCCTGATATAATAAATACAAATAAAAGTATTTTTGGAGCCTATTGCGCCAATCTGATATGGTCCAGCAACAAGGAAATATGGAGGCAATTGCACATGGTTGTAATGTGATGAATTATTAATGGTTATATAATGTTTTATGTATCATTAGACCTCAACACCCTTCTTACATATAGGGCTGTGCAGTTTAAGTCTTCATTAAGTGAAAAAATAGTTAATATTAAACAGTTTGCAGTGGTTAAGTTATTCCTCACTTACCTTATACATTCCGAACGTCCTAATTATTCACCATGATGAGTTTATAAGCACTTTTCACAATTTTCAGAAGCCAGAGCAGAGATTTACTTTCACGGAAATGCTAACTGGCATGCTAAGAGTGCGATATCTGATTAATAAAATGCTTTCCAGGATTGTTCAGGATTGAAATATCGACCTTTACCCAGCCCTAATTTTATATATATATATATTTGGATGCCTCACATTTCCATTCTAATCTGTGAAGCTAGGAATCATATTTTAACATTTGTTTGCATTAAATCCTGTTTCAATGTGCTAGTTCTGTATTACTAGATGAAGAGAATTTGCAAAGTACTGTATATAAACTGACTAATACAGCTTGTGTATTATAATATATTTAGTATTGTTATTGTCAGACCGTGGAATTAATTTACACAATTTGTATTGCATGTCGGTTACAGAAAGAATTTCCTCTCAGGGACGAATAAAATAACTAAGATAACACAAAGCGAATGAAAACTATTTAAGAGCCACCAAATGCAAGCTAAAGTTTCTCTAGAAGTCGCTCAAGCCCTGAAGTGCCACAGATTGGGCTGAAAGAAAAAAAACTTTGTGACAGTCTGTTCCACCCCATGGGCTCTCTGTTCTTGTACATTCCTTCAGACTTTTAGCCCTACAAAAATGCACATATATCATAAGAAGTAGCCGTACCCAGCTCACTTCTCTCTTTCGCTCCTGCAGACAGCAAAATGATCCCAGGCCTGTAGCTGTGGATCTCTGAGGCGTTCACTGACACATTTACAATAGCTGCTAAATCCACTCTTATTTAAAGGCACGTCTCCACTTTGAGTTACACTTGTTGGAGACACTTCAGAATGTGAATGTTGTAACTCTGCGGCCTTCAGGCTAAGGGCTGTCTGCACAAAAAGGTCAAATATATGGGCTATTGTTAGTCATGGCCTGCAGCGGTGAATCAAACAACAAAATGTTCTTATGCACGAGTATACAGAATGTTCATACAGAGTTTGTCAAAGTCAATTTGCATGTTCTGGTTTAGGAACATATATATGATTGTGATTTTTCTAACAAGCATTGCGATTATATTTGTGATTTGCTCTAATAATATAATTCAGTTCAAAGTCCATGTTTTAAAAGTGCTGAAGAACTGACAAAAAGACTGAACTGATAAACTAATACAAAAAAGAATAATTTCCAAACATGTCTCTACAGATGTAAACAGCAGGGTTAGCTGTTTTTATGCAGATTATACAGGAGGTGTTTGTGATTGTGGAGGAAATAAAAATGAAAGGCTTTGCAGTTACTGATTGTGTCTAATCAAATTGCAATTTTGTTTCGATTGCAATTAATCCTGCAGCCCCAGTTGTGATGATGTCCAGAAATTGTACAGGTGAGCATATTGTAGCGTAAATATATTGGGAACAACACTTTGCTAAAAATGATAAATGATAAAGCAACATGTTGTCTATTCCAACTATCTTGAAAACTTGGCCATGAGAATGTGAAAGACAATGTTCTGTCATTAAAAGAACAGGTTTTTATGGGTGTTTTTATCCTTTGAATAAGTAAGTTTAGTTTGTTGCTATTTATCTGCTTTATTATTATTATTATTATTATTATTATTATTATTATTATTATTATTATTATTATTATTATTATTAATTCTATTTTATATACATTCTTTTCAATCAGCTTTCTGAAATATATTCTAGTTGAGTTTAATGCACACATCAAACACTAAACATTTCCACTGTACTCAGCCAATACTTTTGACAAAGTACAGATAAATCCTGAACATTATTCATGTGTAAAATATATTTAAAGGCAGTTCAAACGTGTTCCCCTCATAGCGCTACCATAAATAATGCACTGATTCTTTAAATATGCTTTATGAATACATTACCATGGGTGTCAGAGAAACCTACAGCATCATACGTGCTGTACTCAGTCATATTTAATGAGCGTGTCTAAAAACAGATCACTTGAACCTCTCTATTGTAATGAGCCACTCCAGTACACCTGGAACAAAACAGTCAACTCTGTTTTAAAGAATGGGCACTACAGGTTAGAATATTTAATTAATACATTTCGAGTCGTTCATACTGGCATCAGTGTGAACAAAAAAAATCTATGTTATAATTACAATTGTTTGACTGTCACAATTTAACACTATGAGCAAAAGATATCAGGAAATATGCTGTATTCACACTGTTCAACATCTTTCCTGTTTTATGACTATTGCTATGATGATTGAAAACATTAGATTGTTATTTTTGGTGTATAGAATGAATTTAATCCTTCTGGGACATCCACGATGACTGTAAACCTGATTATCCATAACATATCTGTTAGAGAAATTCTATTTCTGTGCTGTATCTAGGGCACGTACTGCCAGCTCAGTCCTTGTTTTCTTTGCCTGCATCATCAGAGGTTTAATACTCCCTACAATGGAAGCATAGCGAGACTGAAGAGGTAGTGCCCTCTACAGGTGGACTGAAGTGTGAAGTCAAAACATGAGAACATAGGTACAGGTAGTTTCAAAGAGCCCACAGAGCCAAAATCTGAATTGTGGAAAAATAAATGAAAAAAAAAAAAAATAGGAAATGAATCAACATTTTTACCTGTCTTAAATTATTTTGTTATACTATTGCCAAAGGCTGACAAGAGCAGGGAATTATACCAGGGAAAGAACCACTTACTATTCTTTATGTGTTTGACAAAAAACCCTGACAATTATTTCATCTGTTTAGAAGTCGATATAATGACCAGCATTTGTGTGATGTGCTGTTGGGATGACACGCACTGGAGTATAATGTGCAGTAATTATGCAGAGCAGCGCAGTTCTGTATAAAAGTGTATTCTCTGAAGTCTTTGAGAGTGAAAACAGACCCACGGAGAGAACACAGCACCATGTGTGGCCCAGCTGTTTAAAGTGCTGACAAAAGCCTATTAAAACAATCATTCATGTCTTTCAAAACTGTTGTGAGGGAAAACTATTAGATGTAGTTAATAGGTTGTGTTCTATAAGGATGTCATACTTTTTGGAGGGCCTGTACCCTGTTTGAACCTTATCATTAATTGTTTCAGCTCAACAAACTCACCATATTAATTTCATTTTTGTTTCTTTATGCTAACAGAGAAGACACCAAACTCTGTCCCAGTTTTTGTTTCATGGGGTTAGACCAATTAATTACCGAAATATTAACGTTCCTATATTACGCAAAACTGACTCTTATGAGCTATAAGCCATGCTATAATGTTGTTACCTCCTCAAAATCATACTCAGAGTTGCATTTAGTTTCATTCACACATATTTGAGCAACGCTTTTATTCATCTGCTTACATCCCCGAAGGTCAAAATGCTCTGTTCCACCTTGTGATGTCGTGATGTTTTCAGTTTGAGAAAAGGAAACAACATAACATAGATCAGAAAATAGCACTTTAACCATAAAAAATCTGCAATCTGACGTCCAGCTCAATGTTAAACTAAACAGATTATACACTGCAACCTATAGTTCATTGTGCAGTGTAATGTTTTGAATGGCTGTTAAGGTGGTTGAGAGTTCAAATCCCAAGCTGGGTGAAGCAATCTCTTTTGAGTCTACAAAGGAAAAGGCTCAGTACTTGATACTGATTTCAAGAGCACAATTATAATGCAAAACACTCTTTTATTCATAGTTATAGTAGTTCTGACAGACATCAAGGTAATCATTTATTATTTAATTTTGTGTGAAATGCAGTTGAAGTGTCACTGTTCTGAATATAATGGCTCAGTTTGACAGGCCTCTCAAAGTACTCAACTGTGGCCTGTAATTCATTCATCAAAATCACTACGTGGTGGAAAGTTGAGATGCTGTAGTTAGTTTAAGAAATATTGAAGAATTGTCAAAATATAATCTTATCATTATCGGGATTCTTAATATTTCAAGAAATTCATTTTTTTGTCAATAGTGTACACACTCCCAGGCATCCCAGGCATAGCAACAGCATCTCCGTGGAAACCAGCAGGTGCCAGACAAATCAGAAAAAGTGATGTAGTGCCCCTTTACGACAAAAGACAGTGACCGTAATATCAGGAAAGGTTTCCTCAAAATGAGTTCCAGTGACGACAAAAGTAAAACTCCAAGATAAATTATAACTTTGACTCAAAATAGACAAAAAAAAAATGTGCAGAACTGTTTTTGTTTACGAAGCTTTGGCTCTATTCCGATGTGTGCAAGAGGAACCAGTCCAAAAAGAGGAGAAAGACAACGGAGACGCTACCATCTCGCTGTCCCAACAAGTGCTCGACAGACAGGACAGAATAAAAAATATATTATTAAAAAAACAGAAATGACAAAACAAAGCAAAACAAAGCACTCTCTCAACACATTCACACAGACAAGGTTAGTGTAATGCCAAAAGACGTAACAACGGATTCAATGGCAAAACATAAAACTACCACTATATTATACCACGTCCGTGAGTAGGAAAGGGCTGGACTATAAAGACATTTAAAGAACATTTGTCTTTGATGTCCACACGAGGAACAGAAAAAAATATATTTCAACTGTGATCAAAAGAGCCAGAGGCCGGTTTGAATTCAGTTTAATATGTCCTCTGATGCTCTCATAGTGTGCATTCACCATACTCTAGATTTTTATATTGATGTCTACAGCGTAACACTGAAGAGCAGGATAGGTCAGAAAACTCTGGTGGATTTTACTGTTTAACTGTCAGATTTCAGATTTGTTTACTTAAAGCAAGTTTGTGGAGCCAGTCCTTAACAAATAATGATAAGGTTTGACATTTGTAGAGCATAAGTCTGGTTATTTCTTCCAAAAATAGCAAATCTCCCATTGAGTATTATAACCCTCTGCCCTCCGATCATCAAATTCTAAAACATGAACGCAGCGTATTCATGGGTTTCGGCTTTCTGTAATATGCAACATTTTGAGAATTGTTTTCAAATCGAAACATCAAATATTTATGGTCTTAAGAAACCCATGGATTAGAATGTTAACAGAATATAAACCCCTATATCCTACACATAGACTGTACATATAAATGGTCATAGATAAACTACTGCCACTTTCCAAATAGGAAGTGAAACTGTGCCTCTGGTTCCAATTCACTTTCTATTGAAAAACTGTTGCCCCTTTCTCTCATAACTGCTGCTGTCAAGCTCATCAGTTTGGTCTTAAATGTTCGTATTACCCCGCTCTGCATCCTCCTGGTATTTTTATTTCGCTATTGTGTCCATAAATCAAGATATCAACATCAATAACAGAGAAATCAGGTGCGTTCTTTCCCTGAGGATGCTCTCTTTAGCTTTAACAACGAGACTGCTCCCTGCAAAACCAGCTTTGTGGGCATTTTGACTCTTTGGTTACTATAATACTTCGGTCGCCCTATAACTGCTAGCCTCGATGAGCTTCATTTGACTGGGTAACGTCACACTTCCTTAGTCCACATACACTTTATGATCCTATACATGGGTTTAAGCTTCTTGTGATATGGATCATTTTGAGGACCAGTACTTTGTTTTAAATTGTTCATCGCTGTGGCAACGATCCTAACTTTTCATCACTCAAAAACTCATGAATTAAAACTTTTGCAAACATATTATGGAGCCCCATAGCCTATATAAGCAGAATCCTGTACCTGTTGTGATAAATACCTCCACACAGTGAGTGATGGGTGCACAGGCTGTCCTCCACATGGGGCTGACGGGCCGCAGTCACTATAAACAATGTGTGTGACATTATCAGAGACTTATGCTCCTCTCGGGAATTGGGCGCTGCGGAGAGAAAAGCAAACTCACTGTTCAAACCACTCCCACATGCTGAGAAAACCACAGCCCAAAGCGAACCCAAACACGCCTGGACAATTTACAGCTAAACTCAGTTAAATTGCAAATTGTTCATTCTCCATTTCATCCAATTTCCTGATTTATCACACACAGTCTAATTGTGAATCCAAACATGGCGTGGCTAATTACACCCCCACACAGACAGTTACAGAGCAGGGTTCAATGGAAACATAACAGCTGCGTTTTATGGAGCCAAATATAATGCGGAGTTTATGCAGTATATATGATTGGTGGGACTTTCATCTCGATTGATCATTGTCCAATTTATATATTTGTCGTATTTGGGACAATTATGGATTTTCTTATGTAGAACTGTCACTTTTGGTCCACATTATTCCCAGTTAGACAGAAAAAAGAAATAAGAACGTAAAAAGTACACTATATAACTTTTCTGGTGTTTGTTTTTGAGATGTTATTGCTTAGCCTGTCAAATAACATGGCGGTCCATTGATCCACAGGTTGCCGTGTGAGTTCAGTTCTCACAGAAGAATGCTGTTGTTCTGTCCTTGGGCAATACACTTATTCCCCATCACCCTCAGCGTCTGCGACTGGTGTATGAATGTGCGTGAATGGTGTGTGAGTGGTTCCTTGATGTAAAGTGCTTTCAGTGCCTTGATGGTGGAAAAGCAGGTTAAGTGTCTTGGCCAAGGACACAACAACAACATTCATCTGTGGGAACCAACGTGTGGGTCTGTGGATTCTATCAATGACAAACACTCTACCACCTGAGCTACTGTCGCCCCATATGTAACATTATAAACAAGCAAAACGAAGACGTACTTTATGTAAAATTATTACGATAAAGCATCTCACTTTTTAAGCTTTAAAAGAGGATAAATACCAGATTTGGACCTGCTTTTTAAGGCAGTCATGCAATGGGCAGCAACAACTAACAACAAATAGTAGTTATTACAACAAACTGGACAACAAAGCCTATGAACCACATTCCACAAGTCAATATTTCAATCTAAAAGTTAGTCTATAGGGCACCTCCAAGTGCATGCAAAAACCCTAAACTGCCACTTTCTCTCTTCAGTTTTATTTTATTTATTTATCTTTATTTATCCAGACAGGGCCCAATAAGAGCACTCAGACTCTCCTTTTCATGGGTGTTCTGTTCAAAATACAGAAAAATATAAGCAAAAACAAACAAACAAACAAAACAAACAAGCATACAAGTCCATTTAAAATATTAAAAACAAGAGGCGGTGTGAGTATAAATGTTTATCATCAGATTATTAAACCGCACTTGCGGCACCAATGTGTTCAGTTTTGCATGTCCTTGAAATATATTCCATTTCTGGGAAGCAAAATAACCAAAAGCTTGTTTTCCCATTTCTTCAACATGTCTTGACTTCTGGTGCCGCCTCAACAACAACATTATAAAATCATTCATTAGAAAACATGGCTTTCCGAGTACAGAGCTGGTATGTGTAAACGTTGTGACACTTCCCCAGTGCAAACAGGAGTGAGATCACATCCAATCGTGTGTGATGGAAGGGTCAGGTGCAGTGTCTTTATGCATAATTCACAGCCCTCTATATAAACTCACTACTCTCCCCTCCCACATGCACTACTGTCACATAAATATGTCTGAAAAGCACTAACACGTTTATGTAACCAAATGTGTGGGTGATGGACAAGAGGAAACTAGACATATATCTCTTTTACTATCAATTGAGCAATAAATACAAAATTAAAGGTGCAAGGTTGCTCAAAAAGACCTTGATAGACATGCACTCACAGTGTGACTGGGCTTGCTTCCCCACAGATCTGACCTACTTGTCTCAATTTACCTATATAAGTTTAATGCCTTTCAGTGGAACATTCCAGATAAACTGATAACATCTCCATGGCGACAAGGAAGTGGTGGACCCTTTAGAAAAGTTAGTGCAGCTTTAAATGACTGGAGTATTCATTTTCTCATCAGGAGTTTAGACAAGTTTTTACAAGTTTGAATGACTACTTCAGATTTTTTTTTGTTTTGGCTCAAATGTTCAACAGTACGGCATTATGGATATAAGTATAACTATATATATATAAAAAACTATATCTCCAAACACACAAGTGGGTAAGTTACAGGTTAGATTTGTGGAGAGAAAAGCTCGCTCACAGTAATTCAATCTTAAGCTTAGATATATTCAATGCGTCACTGTGGAACACTTCAGGTAAAGCAAAAACATCTCCATAGAGACAAAAATAAAAGCTATATATCCTTTAATATTATCAAATGTTCAGGCTGGGTGGCATTCTGAGTAAATCTACGTAAGAGCATTGATCAATGAGGTTCATGTTCCCAAAATAACACATTATGAAGTACCATGTGAATGCAGTGAGGGATGTGACGCTAAGCTAGTTTTTAACAAACATAACATTAGTATTCATCATTAGCCCTAAATGGCTCTGTTAATGGAGCAGGCGCTAGCTCCACACCAATCATCCGTTCACTACATTTCTGCAACATTAGTTTGTACAAAAATGAGCCTAATTTCTCCTCGTCATGACATTGTTTTGGCTCCAACTATCTCCATTATGTAAATATGTATAAAATTATATAGCAGAGGCAACTACAGCTGAAATACCACTAATATCAATAATATTAAAGCAGAACTAAGTAAGATTTTTACGTCATTAACTGCCTTTGGTTAAATATGTGTTTTGCTGTCTCTGTGCAGAAAACCAGAGCTGTAATATGGCTGGCACGACCTGAAGAGTTCTCCTGGGAAACCTTGGCTCTTTTTTTATATATTTGGCAACATTATTTGTTTTGTATGTGATTATACTGATTTATTTCAATAAAAACAAAAACAAGAAAAGAAAAAAGGCACTTATGAGTCTGTTCCCTGACAGTGTATTCTCATAAGGGAGCTGCAGGGGGAGTTACTTAGTTCTGCTTTAACAAAAATGTGATTTATTAATGAAGAAGCTGCATTGACCATTAAAACAACCCTGGCTGGCACTGGCTCCACCAAATCTGGAAATGGCTGTGCACAACAGCCAGAAGCACAAAAATGTCTGCATGCATCAAATAGTTGCCGAATTAAGGAGAACAATTAAATTACAAAGCAAAAGAAATTTTCAAATCTGTCAACTGGACAAAAAATTCGAGTGGAGTAGGAGTGAAGATGGTTTGCTTCTCATCCAAGCCACAGTTTCTGTTTGTTGGCTAGGTCTGTTGAGCTGTACTAAGTGTGAAGAGTGCCTAAGCTCACATTTAGAATAATCATTCAGGCCCCTAATGCTAAATGTTACTCCGAAAGCATTCAAACTTTGCGTCGCTCAATAGAAAAACTTTAAACAAATAGATGTGTTTGTTTCAGTGTAGTTAGCTCCTCTCTTCAGACAGATATAAGTCAGAGTCCACTAGTAATCTGACCAGAACTGAAGAAGCGCCTTGGATGAGCAGCCAAAAGTCTTCACTCCTACAACTTTTTGCACAGTTGACAGATGTGAATATTTCATACCTGGACGACTGAGAGCTTACACAGTCAATTAAATTACAATTAAAATAAACTCAAGTAGTGATAAAAACAATAAATATATTACATTACTTGTTTCTATGTATATAGTTTCTCTAGTGCATTAGATATAATTCATTATTGTAGGACACCTTTTCTGAAGTATACAGACTGTATGTTGTCAAGTGTTGGTGGAATACAACTTCCTTTACCTAAATAACTTCTTATGTTTGCTGTTAGGGTACTCGTGTTTTTTAGTCAAGCCTCCATAAAAGGTTACTGACACAAAAAGCCAAAATTCTGTATAAATAATAAACAAATGGCAATAAATAGTAGCAGTAGTGGCAGCCTGAAGGTTCTAATAACAAAAGCAGTTTTAAACATATGAAAGTGCCATTGTACCAGTAGTAGAGGTGGTAATTCTTACAGTAGTATGTGTAGTAAAAGTACACCTTACATGCACTAGTACTTTGCAATTTGTCTAAAGTATATCTTTTGTTAAGTACACTAACATTAGAGTTTAATGGTAATGCTATTTTCAAGCTTAGATTAGTTATAACCCAACATTTTTAGCAATATTATAAAGAGTTACCCTTAAATTATAGTAACAAATTGGTTGTATTTGGTCAGTTTCATAGTGAAGGAATGATTTTACTTTTTTTATTTTTGTAATGGCAACATGGCAGTGTCACTCTGACCCAGCCGTCTCTGCAACCCAATTAAACCCTGGAACCCATTGATGTCTAAACAGTGGGTTTCTCATTATCATTTTTGTACTTTTTAATATATCCCCCTTTAGATCGGCCCGTCAGCGCTGCTACCAGAGGATCAAACACGCCCGAAATTTGCTTGAGGTGAAAATCTGAACGTGCTCTTCGATTGAGGAATACGGTAACAAGACCTCCACTTGAACTGAGCGAGGCAATCCAAGCCCCCAAGCAGTAAGAGATCTCATTAGGCACCAGTCCCTTCTCTATTCACCTGTGCCATCACGCTGTTAAGACATTCTCACAGCCAAGTTTAAGGACAAAAACATGAAAGATGAAACATTCGGATCGCTATGGTGCGCTTTGGTGATGCTGGAAAAATGCATAGCTGCAAATGTATCGCTACATATTAAAGCAAAAAAAAAAAAAAAAGAAGCAAGAAACAGCAAGATTTGAAACTCCCAGATGGGTGACTTTTGCGCATGAAGCACATATCAACATAAGAGAAGTCTCCAAAAGATGGTGGAAAAAAGTATGGATAAAAATATCTTCAAACAGGTTCAGACTTTGTTCCTGGGCTGCTGAGGCAAGGACCCTCTGCGAAAGTAGAATTCCTCTCACATATCAAGAAAAAGTGGAGCTATCGTCAAGATCGGCTCAAGTTCACACAACAAAACTGTACGGTTTCCAGTGTAAGTGTGAAATCTTAACTGTGCACACTGAGGCAGGAATCCTGACTCTTCAGCTCACATGTATTGTATAGAATATTTGAAATTTTCGCCTTTTCTAGTCAATGCTAGTGGAAATACTCCTTTTGTGGGCACTTGTGCTAAAAATTACCTATTGATTTCCATTATAATCATTATTTTTCAATCAAGTGTAACGCATGCAATATCTAAGTTCTATATATTTTCTGAAACACCTGCCTTCAAGTTAGTCTTCTGACATATTTTTGGAGAATGTCATTTTACATTATTTGGTCAGCAGCAGAAATACATGTAATTCCCCACTGACCATTATAATCATTATTTTTCAACCTGCCTTCATACAATATAAAGCATATGATTTATTTATTTTTTCTGTATATTTTATGAATAATGAATTAATTTTGACCATATATGGTAATTGATGGAAATGCATGTTATTTTCCATTGGGGAAGACAGTGTTTTTGGAGCTACAGAAGTCCCAGAGAAAGGTGAAAGACTGTAATGAACTTTAACACCATGCATCAGTAAGAACAGCAGAGAGTTCAGTATTAGTAGTAGTATTATAAGTTCTAAACCTGCTCATTCATATACCATACTATGCTACCGGTATATGGAAAATGCCATACTATTTCATTAGGTCAAACAGCTTAAAGTTTTGTTTGGGTAGGTGAGTCTCTCTGGAATTATTATCTTATATTGTACAGAACATTATGGTACTGAGAATAAGACACTTGACACTGTGGGACAACAGCAGAGGTAGTAGTCAGTCACATTTACTTGGATAACATTTTAAAGACAATGTACTTTTCACAGGACTTTTCTAGCAGCATACTTTTACTTCTATATGAGTAATATTTTTGTGAAGTAACAGTACTCTTTCGGTTACTCTTCCCACTGTGAATAAGTCTACAAGTAGCAAAAGCTTTATGTTGACAATATTAAAGGGTTTGAACATTAGTGTTTCTTGCACCGCTCCTTCAGATATGATTTAGTTCGTCTCATTTTTGTACCAGATACCAAATTTTGTGCATTATTTAATGTATTATCCTTCAATTTACATTATCTTCAGATGCTATGTCCAGACAGTTACTCTTTAAATTACTCTAACTTGAGAAGCAGTTTTCTGGCAGGATTCGTTTTGTGTGTGTGTGTGTGGGTGTGTGTGCGTGTGTGTGTTCTGTGCTGTTTTCCCCACTCCCTCCTGTGTTTGAGCCTGGAGCTGGGCGGAGACTCTGGCACAATCTCCACACACCTGCTTCTGATCAAGGACTAAAGGACTGAGGACCCGACACTCTGGGCCAGATCGTCTTGTCATCTTTCAGTATTTTCTTGTCATCTTCAGGTGTTTCTACAAGTCATTCTTCATGTCATGCTCTGGTTTATTTTTCCGTGTATCCATTGTGATCCCGTTCCCTGGAAAAACTCTGCACCTCCGTCTCCGACCCAGCTCTCCACGACCTGTATACGAACACCTCAGCCTCAGATCCAGCTCATCTCGACCGGTACGAACACCCCAGCCTCTGACCCACAACCTGCTCCACGACTACTGCATAGGTCACCGCTCCCATCTGCTCTGTCAACCTTCATTCTGCAAATAAACTTTATTCTAACTTGTACCCGAGTCTGAATCTTTGGTCCCTCCATCAGTCTTTATGACATTTTCCCGGATACTTTTTTACTCTTACTTGAGTTATTTCTTGGACAACTGCTGTGTACAGTTTTGGGCTACTCTACCTCCCTCTGGAGAAGGGAGAGCTTCCGAACAGGCATTGTTTGTGTTGCATTGTTTTCAAGGTATTGAGAGACATAAGCCAAGGTTTATCTAATTTCTCTGGAGGAAGGCCCGCCACCTGCTTGTCTCCATAGAAATGCTGATCGTATTTATCTTACATTTACTTAATTACACGTGTTTTTGTTGCTAAACTCTAAACCTTTGTTAATGTAATCTTTAAAATACATTGATTCATGCATTATTGCCATGATCAGGGTTTCCTCTCCACAGATCTGATCAGTAACTTGGCCTGGTTGCATCACCTGCTTGTTGCTACAGAGTTAGATCCGTTTAATGGTATATTGTGGAACATTCCTGGAAATCAAAGCAATAACATATCCATGGGGGAAGCAGGTAGCAGAATCTCCACTAGAAAAGTTGCATAGTGGATCTTTAAGCAAGTGCAAAGACTGAAATTGTGAGTTTTCCACTGCCAGTGCTGGATGATATGTGAGAGCAAAGGATTCCAAATTGGTTTAACCTCAAATTCTTGTAACCTACTTGTGCACTTCACCACTGACGTCAGCAGCACCTGAATATGAAGTTATTTAAAAAGGTGACACTTCGTGAGACGACATTTAAAAAAACAGGAAGAAGAAGAAACAGGAAGCCTTCTGAAACTACAGCCGCTGGAAATGTCTTCAACAAAAAACATCAAGTCTCTTAATGTCACAAGTACCTGCTCTCATTGTGTCAGCCTTTATTTAAATGACAAATCAGAAAATGTGCCATGGCAAAAGATCTCAACACTGTTTGAAGACACAAAGCAAATGTGTATAAGTGACGGTTCAGTTTGCTAGTACTGATCTGAAGGTTGGCGGTTCGAATCTCGCTCCAACAGATGAATACTGCTGATGTGTCCTTGGGCAACACTTCACCACCTCATACCCAGTGTCTGTGTCCACTGGTGTGTGAATGGGTGAGTGGTTCCTTGATGCAACAGCGTTATATAAAAATCTGTCAGTTTACCATTTTGATGCATGCTCACCTTTTTATACAGCAAAGTGACATCTAACATGCTCTTATCCCACAGTTGTGTATAGTGAGGAACATGGCTCATTCTTCCAGGTTTGAATGCAATGTCTGTTTTTTTTACCCCCCACAAAGAGTCACTTTCACAATATATTTACTACTACTACTACTCCATTACAAGAATACAGTTGGATACCCCAGCTTAAATACTTTGATACTTCAGATAAAATATGGGAGCTAAAGTACTTAGAATAAGAGACGGGGAAGGAATCCATTTTGATCATTTCAGTGCTCAGATTTCACTTTGAAACTAACCAGCTTTTACAATCGTAGCTATTGTTTTTATCCTAATTAATACTGCTTCACTCTTCAGTGCACTAACACCTGGACTACTTGTGCCCCCTACTGGCGCTGGCATTTCATATACATACATTTTAGGCCTCTGATGAGTTTGTTTTCAATAAATTTAGGTTACACAAATGGATAGACTAAGACACAAAAATATGGATTATATTGCATCATTTCGGACTATCTTCAACATCACAAAATCCACCACAAAATATCTGTACTAGAAGTGCCGTGTTGTAAAACCCATAATACCCCCCCTCCCCTCACTCACATAAATAATGGAGCGTTTACCCTTCTAAGATCTTGCATTGTTTAAACCTGTTCCTTGTGTGCGCACCTGCTTCGTCTGCTACAAGTTACATAAGCCTTATTCCTGCCTTAGTTGATGGGGGAGCAACTTTTGTGCATCTCACTATCCAAAGACGACAGGGAAAAGAAATAAATAAACAATATAAAACTCTGCACGTTGTCATTTTCATCAGTGCCACTCGTGTTTGCGCGCCTAACCTGATTCAGTCAAAACATCTGACAAGGCGAGAGTGAGGAGGAGGAGGAGGAAGAGGAGAGTCGAACTGGGAGACGTACAAAGCAGAAAACAAACAGCCGAGTCAAGTGTCTATATTTCTCCTCTACCACTGAGACAAAGTTGCATGTTGCGGCTATAGAGTTTGCTAAGACTCGCATATCCGCTAGCATGCTATTCCCGGATAATGAATAATGTATTGTTGATTCGATGCGAGGGGCAGAAACGGAAGCAACAAAGTGGATACAAAAAAGAGCTTGATTATAAGAGTAAGTGTAGGGTGTTACATATAGTTTAGCAAACACCAAGCTTAAGCCAACAATTTATTAAAAAAAAAATTTAAAACATTTTTTTCATTTTTTTTTTTTTTTTTTTTCCTAATTTAAGGTAAAATCTGTAGAACTAATATTAGCTAATTCAGCTAACTATGAATTAGAATTTTTAGGTTTAACTTAAACGCACCAGAAATGTACATATTGCATAGTGCATATTTGTTTCCATGGAGATGTTATGATTGTGTTGCCTGGAATAAGAATAGCGCCAAACGTATAAATCTTGCTTTCATTAAATATTTGGCGGTCTTAACCTTGTAAAAGTCTAACACCCTCTGAGCATCTTTACTTTTTCTTTTCGTCCACTTTCCGGTAAAGGAGAATTGTGAAGCTCCTGGGCGCATGAAACATAATGATACCCCACTCGTTTTCATCAGCCAGGGGTGGCGCTAGGGGAAAAATGGGAGTAGGGGGTAACACTCCATTTTTAAAAAGCTCTAAATTAATGTGTTAAGTGAGCACCCACATTAACGATCTTAGCATCTCCTCCAACCAAAAATGTCTGGTGCTGCATCTGCAATCAATCATTCTGGGAAGAGTCTGGACCTTTTTGTACCCCAAACCCACAAATAAAAATAAAATGATAGGACTTTATTAAGAATTACAAAATTGCAAGCACCTAAATCTCATTTTAGAGATATATGATCCAGCTTTGACATGGGGCATCCTCCAAAATTAGGCAGGATTTGCTATCTGATGTTTTTCTGTGCGTAGCTTGTTCCAACTTATAATGAGAGTAGATCCAACAGAGGCCAAAACTACAGAGTCTCAGCTTCACAAAGAGCCCAGCCATTTCTCTGAACTCCAAAGGGTTCAGACACACATTCGGTTTGAATTGGTGGTCATTTTAGTCAAGATTATTAGGAAAAAGGCCAAATTTGTAATAATAATAAAAAGGAAGAACATAGCAGGATTGCCTCTCCACAGATCTGACTGCAACTTGGCCTGCTGGTGCAACGAGCTGGTCTTTGTGAACATAGATGAGTTTAATGTCATACTGTGGAATTTTCCAGGCAAACTTTCCATGGAGACAAGCAGGTAGAAAAGTTACATCATATGCATCTTTAAATTTGTGTAATGTTCATTTGTGGCATATTAAAAAAAAAAATAAAATAAAAAAATCTTACGTATAGAT
Organism: Periophthalmus magnuspinnatus; assembly: GCF_009829125.3. Classification (NCBI taxonomy): domain Eukaryota; kingdom Metazoa; phylum Chordata; class Actinopteri; order Gobiiformes; family Gobiidae; genus Periophthalmus; species Periophthalmus magnuspinnatus. The sequence goes on from NC_047126.1 coordinate 17,869,636, forward strand.
TTATTTTTACACTTTTTTACTGATACTTAAGAATTTGTGGAGCGACATTGTTCTTGAATCATTAGTTATACCCCATCAGCTCATTAATGATCATTGCTGCTTTGGATGATAAATCTTTTTTTTTTTTTTTTTTTTTTTTTTTTAGAGAGACATCAAAATTAAAGCAGTGCAGGACTTTGAACACTTTTCATCACCAACCCCATCTCTTGTTTTTGTAGTACACCCTGTTTAAGTTACTATCACGGCTGGAAATCTTGCTTCCAGATAACATCGTGACAGCCGTTTGGCCTGGAGGAAGTGTCTTATGAGAATCAGTGGCCAGATTTATTTCCTTGCCTGGTGCCATTTTATGCCTGTAACCTTGAACTTGGTTGGACCAGGGGTAGGATGAGGGGGTCGCAGGGTTGGGTCAGGACGATGGGGTCAGGGGGGTGAGGTCAGGGGGGTGGGGTCAGGGAGCTGGGGGTGGAGGTGTTATGACTTGCCGGATGCTGCAGTGTAGTCTGTCATTACAACAATTAATTGCTCCTTTTGGTGATTTACAGCAAACAGGAGGTGTGTGTTAGAAGTGTGTTAAAAAGAATAGGAAAAAATTGCATTTGCGAATACATTAATAAAATAGTACAGTTACAGTTTGCATTTTACGCAGCCAAAAGAACTAACAAAAAGACTGTGGGCCTACGAACTAACACACACTAACATTGTTTTAAACTACAGTGTTATCTGTTTTTATGGAGAGTAAGACTAGATATTTTGTTGTTTGTGTAGGAAATTATGGCACTTAAATAATTGCAGCCTTTGCAATTTGCCAATGCGACTAAATTTCCATTTAGTTGGAATTAATTTTGCAGCCCCGTACAACATTAACTGTAATTTAATCACTTTTTTTTTCAGTTGAACACAATCCTATTATAAACCAAATTGCAAATCTAACTGCACTCACAATGCTTGTCAGAGATATCGGCGTTAGATATTTTCCCCAAATCATTCAGTCTTCATATCAGATCCTATGGCTTGCCCAGAGTCTATTGACAACTGCAAATTTCAATCTTCGTTGACTGGCAGTAGCGTGTGAGGAATTGCAGTCATTTCATTTGGAGACTTGGACAGAATGAATATGCCCCATAAAACCATCAGCAGTTACAATGTGCTCAGATGTCCAGCGAAATTTCTATTCAGCTAATATTGATCATACCCAAACGTATCCGCTCCACTAGGACAGATGGGGTTAACTACACTCGAATACAGCCACATGGGGGGATTCCACGTCCATGTTTTTCTATATATATTTTAGCAATGAAAATACCTGTAATTGAATGAGCGCAAGATACAATTTTAATAACATACTAACCCATCATATACATTTTTACAAGTACCATAGTGACTGTAGTAGTGGGAGAGTTGAAGAGAAGTGACATGACGCTGGAGTTCTAACACGAGTTGTTTATTTACGATCAGTACGAACCAGCACCCGGAGACATGAACCCTCAAGACATGATAACGTTGTCCAATCCAGTTTAATCCTGTCCACCCTGGCTATGCTTCCGCTGTAGGGAGTATTATACCTCTGATGACGCATGCTAAGATAATAAGGACTGAGCTGACAGTGAGAGCCCTCAGGATACCGCAGAAATGGAAGCGGTCAGTCCCGTTGATTTTGTCAGTCATGTCATTTGAAGTGCTATCGTTTTCTTTTTATAGCCGCTTCTACCTTGTAAGTATTCCAGTTTGTGCAGCCTCACACTCGTATCCATGCTGTGTGCACTTTGTGGCCAGTGGTCGTTGCTGGAACAGTGGGCACAGGGGGAGGTGTGAGTGATGTGGCCCTGTGGAAAGGCCATCTGCCCCGGGATCCAAACCCGACTTCAGCCCCTTCTCCCTGGGACACTGCACCTGGTAGCACTGGCACAAACACTGGTCTGGCACTGGTCCAAACGTGCAGAGATAGGACTTGGATTTGGACATCTCCGGCCCGCATGGAGCTGCTGAGGGACTGGAAAGTGACCAAATGGAAGAGGAAGTGCAAAGGGCAACGCTGCAGGAGACAAGGGAGCTCAGCAAGGATCAATGTGGAAAAACAGACCAATAAAGTGGTACTGTGCTGAATACTATTAACCACTGAGCCTGTACTTTAAGCACACTCAGTAAGGTAGGTATATTTTACACATACCTTCAATCTTTATGTGGTCTATGATTACATGTCCGTAAAAAGAGTAGTCATTAAAGAGAATACTATGTAAAATTGTCTTTTCATCCACTCATAGTTGTATTTAGGGTCATTCAGGCATATTTGCGTAAACTTTATTCTCCTGCATTCCTGCATTTTCCCTACACCACATACACACCCATTGCTCAGTATTTACTTTGTCATCATTAGTTATTATTTTGGTGGTGGTAAGGTACTTATCTGTATTTAAAGCACTTCGTAACTCAATTAAGAAAGGTGCTATATACATCATTATTATTATTAGTAGTAGTAGTAGTAGTAGTAGTGTTAGTAGTAGTAGCAGCAGTATTTCTGTAGCCATAGCTGTCCTGAGGTAAACACATAAAAGTCACCAATTTGCACCATCACCTCATCAAATAACATGAACCAGAATTTGAACCGTCGACCTTTGGGTTAGAGGAAAACGCTTTAACTTTACTGGAGCAGCAGAGCATTCAGACTATTCAGCCTTTCAATCTTCTCTTTTAGCTTATGCAAATTTTTAGATTTGGAGAAGCTGATTTAGAGTTAATGCATCCCAACTCCAATGGATGAAATCAGACACATAATTTAACAATGTCCCACCTACACAAATTTTATCCTCAGCCTGTATAATAAAATTAAGAACATTTAATTGCTTACTCAGTTTAATCTTTTGATATTGTTATAATTATCCAATATGTGCATATAAAACGGTACATTTGTCCCTCTTACGCTAATTTTATCAAAGTGCCCTCTACCTCCTACTCCCACACCTCCACAGCTCTGCAGCCAAGTGGTGAGTCAAAATCTAACACCGATTCAAGTCCCATACACCATTATGTGATCTTACACTTCAACCGCACTCATTACAATCAGTGGGTGTGTAATATCAGAATGTCTTAAACACTGCAAAAATTAATATCTATGAGGTAAAATGACTCAATACGTTGGCAGACTTAAACGTTATTGCAACCACGATACCTTGAATTTAATTATAACGCTTTTCAGGATAGATATTACTTTTCATTGCATCATTCATTCAGTCCCCCACTCAATGTTGGTGAAAATAGTCACATCTGCCCTGGGGTAGACTGCCAATCTGCGGCACTGGCTGTGGCATTGGCCCACCCCTCTTCATTCACAGTATTCAGTGAAATGGTATATGCACTTGTCTGTTTTTAATCTATAATCTAGGCCTGAGTTGTTATTACATCTTACCAAGTCACAACTACTCTGAACAAAATAGTTATTTCAACCTAAATTTTTCCATTTATTTTGTATTGCAGTAGAAGTTAAAACAGTAGGTGCTCCACTCTTCCAGACAGGCCTCTTTGGTCCCATTTCTGCCCAGTTTACGTGAGCCTTGGGAGGGATAGGAGCAGCGATACAGTCCCCTCTTTTATAAGGTCCACGGTGCCCCCTGGACCCGCTCACTGCTGACTGGGGGAATTAATTAGACCCCAGTGTCTGCAGTGTCCAACAGGAAGACACTCGTAATACTAATGAGGCAACCAGTGTATAACAGATCATCTATCATTCGCTTTCATGACAAGATTACTAGAGAAAACTGCAACAGAAATGCAACTCGGTATATGCAACATTTCTTACCAACTTTTGAATGTATATTTGTCTCCTGGGGGATCATATAGTTGAATTGTTTATTTCATATGTAATTTTCCCTTTGAAACTAAATGCTGCTACTGCTGCTGCAACTGCTACTACTGCGAATACTACTACTTAGGGTGACTAGACATCCCTATTTTCCTAGGACAGCCCCACTTTTGAGCCCCCTGTCCCAACAGATTTATCCAAAACTACTGATTCTTCCCATTTTTATACAAGAAATTCAAGTGTAGAATGATGTAGCCACATATTTTGCGCTAAACAATTAATAATACACCTGTGTCCTTGTTGAGACACTTCCTAATGAGACAGCAGCAGTGTTTGAACATTAAAAAAGACATTGTGCTTGTGTCTGCTAGTAATAATCTAGAAGACCTGTGGATCATTATGTTATAATTTGGACTTTTTAAATCACAATATTGATCTAAAAGGACTTAAAATAAAACAAGTCCACTGATTTCTGCATTAAAAAACTGTGATGCCCAATAGGAGTTGACGTCATCACAATAAAAAGCCAACAAGAACGCAGCTGTCAGCACAATTTGACCAGTTTTGAGCCCTGTGTCCTCTGTCCCAGTAGATTTATCCAAAACCACTGATTTGTCCCAGTTTTATATAAGAAATGTCCCAGGTGTCCCTATTTTTGACCAATAGCTAAAATATACAAAACTGTGCTTGAAAATGACCCTACTACTACGCTTACCTTTGTGTTTCCAATCATTTTACAAGTCAAGAAATGCAGAATCTGAATCACTATAGGGTAACTATACTACGAATGCTGTCATTGTGTCCTTGGGCAAGACACTTAACCCACCTCGACCCCAGTGTCTGAGGTATGAATGTGTGTGTGAGCGACTGAGCGGTTCCTTGATGTAAAGCGCTTTGAGCACCTTGAAGACAGAAAAGAGCTGTATTAAAAAGTCATAGCCTACAGTGTCACACCCCCACTATTATCTCAGTAGAGAAAGTAGATTTGCTGCTGGTATTTTCTGAGAGCATTTGCAGATAAGGTCAACAAAGCCATTAGCGGCGGCGCACAAAAAGACCACAAGTAAGTGCAATGGCCAAACCGTACATTTCTAAGTTCATGCAGATTTACCGGTGCTATCCCTGGTTACCCCTGCCCCACAGTTTCAGAACCATTCCCATTTTACAGGTAACATTTCACACTTTCTGTTATATCAGAGTCCTTGACATGGTGCTTCTCCTTTGCTGTCACTGCTTTATAATGGCCTTTGAAGAGTCGCTGAAGGCTGGCAGCGCTGTGACATGAGGAGGCAGGCGCGATCAAAGCTCTACGCAACCGCTACATGCTAATTTCACACGCTAATGACGGGCGCTGGCTAAATGCGCAGTGACGTTAGCATCTGGAGCAGGTACTGTAGCTCCAGATGTCTTATGCATCCCCTGTGTGTCTTCTGAGATGTCTCTATACACAGATGTGCCAAATACCAGGAAGTTATCGAGGTTCGAGAAACACACGGTGACCTCCAACGGTGCAGTGCCAGCAGCGATAAAAATTCAAGCGCAGAATGATGTAGCCACATGTTTTGTGCTAAACAATTAATAATACATAGATTCACACCTGTGTCCTTGATGAAACACTTCCTAATGAGACGGCAGCAGTGTTTGAACATTAAAGAAGACATATTGTGCTTGTGTCTGCGCGCTATGACCTGTGACACCTGTGGATCATTAAATCGCAATATTGACCTAAAATGACTTAAAAGAAACCAGTCAGATGATTTACATATAAAAAAAAAAATTAAAAAAAAACGTCACCCCAACAAAACGCCATGCAGCTGTCGGGACGTCCTACTTCGAGAAGGTAAATGAGAAGGAAAACAACTATAACATTGTTAAAAGCTCTGAAAAGTTCATTTTTGCGTAATAGGTGCACTTTAACGGAAGGTTGAATTCTATTTATCTATTTTATTTTTATTTTAATATAGCAAAGAAAAAAAGTATAGTTAGCATGTTTTAGTGGCTGTGTTAAAATGGACACCAAAAATCTAACCATGATCTGATTTCTGGATTTATCAGATTTTTTTTTAAAATTTCAGACATTTAGATCACATGTGAGTAATCTGATTGTTGATTGTTCACACATCTGCAGGTTTTTATAAGGTAAGGTTTGCAAAACAGAGGCAAACTAACATGGAACAGACAAAAATGAAAGAGAAATTGAAGAGTTTTAGTTTTAAATTCATTGTGTTTTGTCTTCCAAATACCAAAGTTATTTAAAAAAAATAATAAATAAAAAAAAAATCATCGAGTAATGGATTACTGATTATTGATTATCAGATTTCTTTTGTGCATGTAAACAAACAGCAAATATCTCAGCACGAGTATCAGTTGATATCGGTTATCGCCAAAGCCAAACTATCGGTACTGAAAAAACTGTCCACTTATCAGCAATATAGGCAAAGGATGGTACCCGCCTTATGCTCAAAGTAGCTGGGATATGGTCTAGTTTTCTATATATCATCGATTCTTCAGATTCTGTAGGTCTGCAGGTCTGTAGATGTCATTGGCTCTGTCCTTGGCCACAGTTTTACACAAAAAAACAAAACAAAAAAAACCTCAAACCCTCTTCATCTTACTGACATAATGCAGTTTAGTTTTGTATTATCCCAAAAAAAAACATGAAAAATTACTTAAGCAATTATGCCATGAGTCTAACGATGTGTAAGTTATTAAATAAACCAACAAAGACATAAGGTTTTCTTGCTTGCTTGCCTTGACGTAGTTAGAATCGTAGCTTCCATTCTCCAGATGGCTCATCACTGTCATTTGAGTCTTGAAAAATACAAGTATGTTTGATTTTAGCAATAAGTGAACAGTGCTACCAACTGTTTGTCTGCTGTTTCCCCGAAGAACTGCGACTAATATGTTTTTGTGTTTTGTTTTTTCTGAGAAGCTAACAGCATGTTGAAAAGAGCAATAACAAACACATTTCCCAACCGTTAGGACTCAAATGCCTACATAAAAGCACCAGAATCTCCTAGTTTGGCTCAGATGTGAGGGACACAGTGTAAATATGTGGAACAAATCTGTTTCTAAACAAGCTTGTCATGTTGCCTAATCTCAGCAAACATTACATGGGCAGAAATGGGTAGAAGAAAACACACAAATGATGAAAGTGATATTGAATTGCTAAGACAATAAGAATCCAAATTGTCACTTTGTACGCCTGAATGGGCAATGAGCAACAACAAGGCTTGGTAAAATAGAGAGAACATCAAAATGTGCAGAAAAAAAGACATGAATAGTGGCCATTGGTGGTACTGCAGCTTATGATCATTTAATTAGCTTTTAAACATTCATTTCGTCACCTAGGCATTAGTATTTCACATTTTCTAACTTCAAATTATGTATTAATTTGGAAAAAGTATACTTTGTTATAAAGTCTTGTGTTCTTAGTAAACACAATTTGGGCTCTGAAATGCTCAGAACAAGTCCAGCCTCAAGATTTCCATATCACTCGAAGTTAGTGATTTCTTCGGGCTCAGTGAGAATGTGGTAAACAGCTGTGAAAGATGCAAAATACAACTCCAGGTATTACTTATCTATTTTATTTTATTTTTAATGATGGGTCAGCAGTAGAACATCAGCCTGGGAACACCTTAGGGTCCCATCGGAGGAGCTGGAGGACGTGTCTGGGGTGAGGGAAGTCTGGGAGTCCCTGCTGCCCCGCGACCCGGCCCCAGATAAGAGGAAGAAAATGTATGGATGGATTGTGATATCAAAATCTGTTTTGAGGCCCATCCTTAGTATCACAAATGAGTTTCTAGAATTGTGACAAAATGAATCCAATGTAATGCAAAGTCATGTGTACAAATAATGTATTTTATGTGATATTACTACATGATTCTTGCTTGTGGCCTTCCAACTTCTAACTCCCTTTTTAAAATGTATTTAGGATTGTACTTTAAAACACAATTATAACATTTGAATTTAAATTATTATCATTATGAAGTGGCCATTTTTCAGACTTGATAACACACTGCATACCGGCCACAGCACCCACATACACCCACATGCACCCACATGCACCCACATACACCCACATACACCCACATGCACCCACATACACCCACATACACCCACATGCACCCACATACACCCACATGCACCCACATACACCCACATCACCTCACATTATTTTCAAAGGCTTCTCTGGCAGCATGTGAAAACCTTTGCATCCTACAAAAAGGAAATCGCTGTGTGAACTTGACCACCCGGTAACACACAAATGAAAGCCATCACTCAAACATTAGGGCTTGTCCTTTTTCCAATGTTGCAGCGTGACAAAATAGTGCTTTGACTAACGATATGTATGTGCTACTTAACACTGCAGCGTCGTTGGCAGCAGACCAGGGTGTGTACGTGTGTTCGAGCGGGTATTCATTACAGCGTGAGGACTGCAATCTGTATACACGCTCACATCATGTGGATATTAAAACAAGACAATTATTTTAAAACGCAGCAGTGGTGGAAGAAGTACTCAGTTCTCAATTTAATCAAGTCAAAGTACAGATACTGGAGCAAGAAAAACAAAAACAAAAAAATTTCAAGAAAAAATATCACATGAAAAAAATCTACTTAAATCAAAGTATTAAAGTACCTGTTTAAAAATGCACTTAAAGAGTAAAAAGTAAAAGTACAGATTTTTTTGCACAGATTTTGAGATCTAATAAATGTAGTGCTGTGATAAAGATTTGTGCTGAATTTTGTTCTACAGAAACAATTAATTTCATATTTTCTTAGCCGTTAGCCATTTTTATTTGTATATTTTTGTTTGCTCAAATTCTGAGCGTGTTAATAATAAACCCTCAGCCTTTTCAGCAGGTCTTATACAATAATAAAAATACTTTCACTTTTTAGTCCAGTTTAAAAATGTAGTGGAGCATTAAGCACAGATACCTTCTCTCAGATGTAGTGAAGTAAAAGTAAAGTATTCACTTTAAAATGTACTTAAGTTTTCTGTCGTGTTTTATTGTATTTGTATGTTTTTATCTAATTTTTATCTTGTTCAGTGTCCTTGGGTGTTTTGAAAGGCGCTTATAAATACAATGCATTATTATTATTATTATTATTATTATTATTATTATTATTATTATTATTATTATTATTAAGTGAAGTACTGATACCTAAAGTGTGTATTTAAGCAAAGTACTTCACTACTTTTACTTTGTTACATTCCACCACTGAAAAGGTGTCATACCTGCATTAAGGTTAAGGCATACGTTAATGTCAGTTAGGTTAGTCCCCAGGAAATGAATGTAAATCAATGTAATATCCTGTGATGGAAATTTAAGTATATTCATGTTGTGAAGTAAAAATATTCTTACCATATGTCTATGTGTAAATGCAGAGACCCAGACCAGACATTAACATGTGTGAAGGCTCCAGCCTGTCCTCCAGGAAAGTCTTTGTTGTGTTATCTGTCCTCAGGTGGAAAAGTTCATTATCTCATGGGTATGAAACAAAAGTCACTGCTTTGAAATATATATAGCTTTGTCATTCTGGTATAAATACTCAGAGCTCAGATGCTCAGGGGAGACTAAGGACCAGTCCGAGAGATGCTCTAGGGGAAAGACTTGGTACACCGGAAGGCTCCCAGTCTGTGGCCAGGAGAGGCCTGGGCCCTGTCCTGTCCATATCTGCTGTAACAAAGAATAAACCCCTTTTTGTATTTCAAAACTCACCCAGGCTTCGCTATTATATTACTTTTCATCTAGAATTGTATTTTTGAACAGCCCCCATAAGGCATGTTAACCCAGCCGTGTGTGTTTGTGTGGGCAGTGGAGGAGGTAAAGACGAGCAAAGACAAAAAGATGTTTTTGTTTAAAATTTTAGAGGTTAATTTTAACAGCGTGAGTGGGCCACACAGGGTTGTTATTGTATAGACATGATTTGAAATGAGTCATCGTTTGAACGGCACTTAAAGCTTACCTGAAAAATAATTGTCAAAGGTCTTTCTTTTGTGGGATATCTCTATTGATTATTATTTAATTCAACTTAAAAATGGGGCATTTTGAGAAACACTTGCAATGAAATTACACTCTCAAATGAAGAAATGCAGAACATAGCATATTTTCCATAGTTGTTTTTTTTTGGCTTCAGTGGAAAGATAAAAGTGATAGAAGTGGAACCATGTCACTTTTTAGATGAACTAAGGCCCCTGCACTTTCCATGTCACTATGTTTTTTAAAGGCACTATACCAAATTCCTGTTGTCTTGACCCAGAACTGATATTTTGTAAAAGCAGCTCTGAGGGTCATGCTGGCGCTCTGTGGCCTCTGAAAGTTGAGTGAGGAATAACTTTGGATTGCTGCAAATTGTTTAAAAAGAACTTGTTTGGTTTTGAGAGAAGAAAATGACAGAAACGGAACATGCAAAGGTGTTTTGTTTTATAAATTCCATCCCAATTTTACCATCACTACAATCACAGCAGATGCCCTTACGCACGACTCAACTCTTTATAAGCTGAGAGCAGTGGAGAAACAGTGCATTACTAGCATGTGGCTGGAATAGCAAATGGCATGAATTTGAACATGTAGATTTGCTTACGTTGTACCTTTATACCTTCCAGTACTGTACAAAAATGTACTTCTATTGCACAAAGATAGCATGTTAAAATAGTCTCATTAAGGTTTATCTGACTTTGCAACAAGAGGTTTTTATTTGAAATTGTGAATCACCATCTGTATCTCTGCTTTTCTGAGCCAGGACAAAAACACACTCGTTTTTTCATTTTCACATTGCGACACACTGCGGCCGTTTTACAGACATCCTGGGATTCAATTTGAGACACCAAATGCTCCTGCTCTCCCCCTGCCCCTGATCAGAGAGAGAGATGGGCCTCAGTTTGAGCCACGGAAAGGGAAGAGTTCAGAAAGGAGGCACATAATGTACAAACACCATGGACTGCAATTCAATCGCTTTTACTTTGTTCCGTTTGTCCCTTTGAATGTGTGAAGGAGCTACCATCTACAGATTTAAATGAAAAAAACTGTGCGGCTAAATTCAGGGTAGTGTTACATTTGGATAACTCCTGCTGAGACTGAATCTTATAGTTTACAACCAGAAAACAGCAAGTGAAAATAGTACTAAGTATTGAGTATTTTGAAGTTCGCTATTGCTGAAGTAAATGTAGATGATAAACGATAATTTGTCACTGATACAAAAATCCAAGAGCAGATTTAAACCATAAAGACTATTCTAAATCTACAATATTGTTAAAAAATCAGTAGCTGCAATAAATAAACAGCAGAATGAAACACTTAACACTTCAGTTTGCATCTTTAATGAGTCATAGAAGTCATTAATTCAACCTTTAACAGCTTAAATCTTATCGTACAGCCAAAAATCTTCCAGGAGTGCAAAGAAAATGTGCACATGATGAATACTGACTGCAAAAATATATTGTTCCAGCTTTCATATACTGAATAATAAGTCATGGTTATGGTCACATTTTTATACAGCGCTTCTTTTCCACCTTAAAGGCATTCAAAACACACACATTCAGACACCAGTGTACACAGACTTGGGGCAAGGTGGGTTAAGTGTCTTGCCCAAGGTCACACAGCGGGATTTGAACCACCAACCTTCCCATCAATGGACAAACACCCTACCAACTGAGCTACTGTCGCGCAAAGTTGACACTGTAATCATCGTGTCAAGCCTACCTGGTACAGATATATTATCCGCTCTATAATCCAAGTATATTAAGTGTTAAACAGGAACTACATTAGCATGCTAGTTGCTTTTAGTTTTACCATGATGGCAAAAATCTGTTCTGGCCTCGGAAAATCACGCAGAAACTCATTGCAGTAAATAATGAAAATGCTTGGAATGCCTAAAAGTAAGTGACAAATAACTTTAGATCACTGCAAACTGTTTACAACAATCTAGTTTTTCAAGTTTTTAAGAATGAGGTACAATTAAATCGAAAATCTGTGTGTTAGCAAACCTTAATATTCCTCTCAAAATACAATACTGAAATGTGACTCAAATTAGTTTACGCCACTCAAATTAATGGGTCACCTGGGAATGTAAAGAGACCCCATTTTTATTGATAAACCTCTAAATCTTTTATTCAAACATTAGATGAAATAAATAAAATGTAAGAAAAAAAAATTAAAACCCATTACACTTGTAGTTTTGGCAAAATCCATTCTTTTGGCTGAATAGCATCTGCCTGTATTGTTTGGATAATTAGCTTGAGCGTAGCCATTGAGAAATCCCATTTGTGGACTGGACCTGCCTCTGCCCTGTGCTCCGTTATAAGGCCAGTGTCACCGTCAGTATTATCACAACTGTCAATCACAGCTCGAGCAGCGGAGGGGAGCACCAGGGGGAGGGTGACGGGCGACACTGGGGGGTCGTGCTCGGCCCAGCGGGGAACACAAGAGCACCGTTTTCTGAAGAGAGGGATAGTCACTGCAGTGCTGAGAGCAGAAGACACTGATCTACATATAGTGACGTATGACAATGGTGAGGTTATACAAGAAAAACACTGGCTGACAGTCGGTGTGAAGCGTATTACCATAGAGTGACACTGTGCAATCGGTTCTACTCTTTTGTTTTCCTTCATACACTGCAGAAGGTAATATCTAAGTAAGTTCAAGTTCAGTGTCTAAATTAATTACATTTTTACATTAGACTTGACTAACACAAACTTTTTTATTTTTATTTTTGCAACTAGCTTTTCTCAAGATCATGCCTTTTGTTCAATTTGTAGATCATTTTATTTGTGAAATTTATTCAGATCGAGATAAAATGTTTTAAATTTGATATAACCTCAGCAAGAGTTGACCTTTTGCAGCGTATCCTTTATCAAACTAACTTCATGATTGCAAAGTTTGCATGTTCTCCTCGTGACTTTAGATTCCCATTAGCAGTACCCAAGGGTCAACTAATCTCTCTTGTGTATTCTGTAATTTAAGTCCAAGCTCTGTTATCAAGCCGTGCTAGTAATTTTCATTAAACCAAAAAGATAATCATCAACATAATGGTAATAAAAATGTCCCAGGGATGGTGGAGACTAAATTGAACATCAAGTTTAGAAATTCTAATACTATTCCAATATATTTTGTAAATTAAAAATGCCACATAAAGCAATTCATTAGGCATTTTGATCATGATTCAATCTTTGTGATAGTCTCATACTGTGAAACATACTGGTATTTCGATCTTTTTCAACGCATCCTGTCGTTGTGTTCTTTAGCAAGACATTTAACAAACTCCAGTGTCTGTGCACATTGATCTATATGAGTGATTCTTCTATGTAAACGAAATGGTGGTCAGAGGGGCTGATGGTGCAGGTTGGCAGCCTCACTTCTGTCAGTGTACCCCAGGGCAGTTGTGGCTACAAAAGAAGTTTACCACCACAGAGTACGGAGTGAATGAATAACGACTAAAAGTGAACTATGTAACTTTTCTGGTGGAGGGCCCATCACCTGCTTGTCTCAGTGCAGATGTTAATGCTGTGTATCTCCATGGAGACAGGTGGTTGACTATACTAAGCCAAGATCTGTGGAGAAGAGACCTTACCCAAAATAAGCATGCATGTTTTCTCTAAGTAAGACTGTCACGATGAACAAATTTTGAAGTGTGATATATTGTTGAAGTAAATATAGACAGTAAACGATAACATTGAAACCAAAAAATAAAGTAGAATATCCCCCAAAACGTATTCTAAATGTACACTGTTAAAAAAAAAAAAGAAAAAAAAAGAAAAAAAAGAACTGCAAGTAATAATAACAAAAATGCAACCCTTAAGTAGTTAGTTTGTATCTATAAAGAGTAAACATTACTGGCTGAGCAGTTACATCCACTGGCTCACAGGTTGGTGCTACGATCCAGCTCTCACAGATGAATGCTGCCATTGTGTCCTTGGGCAATTAACCCTGTGTACACTGGTGTATGAATGTGTGTGTGAACGGGTGAGTGGTTCCTTGATATAAAGCGCTTTGAGTGCCTTGAAGGTGGAAAAACGATACATAAATGTGACCGTTTACCATAGAAGTTTGTAATTCAACCTTCTACGGCTCAAATCTCATTATGATACAGTAAAATAGACAACATGTTCCCACTAGTACAAAGAAAAAGTAGCAATGGTAAATATTGTCCTAAAAAATTATTGTTCCATCTATACTGAACAATATGTCGATATAGTTATCATCGTGACAGGCTTATTTCCAAAGTATTTTAAATTCAATTCTCTATACTCAAAGCAATTACGACTCGCTGCAGGTGACAGACATTCACCAAAAAGTTCCTAGTGCATCAAATCGTAGCACTCTGAGAGGCTCTGACACGCCTGTAAAGCACATTATTATTATTATCATTATTTATGGACACATGCCAGTGGTTTACCCTCCTGCAGAAAAGTTGCACAGTGCACCTTTAAAACTTTTCCTATAGTATGACACAGAAGACGCCTCAAAAAAATGCATTGCTATTCCCCAGCACACCTGTCACACCGTCTGGAGTTCAGAGACGACTTTTTCACACAAAAGATAAAATCTGTCTACAATATTTCCAAGCACTTGCCACTCGAGTATACAGCCATTTTCTCTATAATAAAGATACCACGGGGGGCAGATTTCTCCACTTAGCTATGAGATGAAGAGGCTACAAAGTGAGTGGGCACAAGTGGTATAGAAGTGTAACTAATCTGAATTAGAAGAGAGGAGGTGGTAATGCAATGGGAATTACACAACATGGACCACCAAAGGAGCTTGTGGGTAGAAAAGTGTCCAAATTTGTCCGTTACTCAATTTGTAAACTTTTTGGGAGCCTTACTGACAACGCTTCAAAGTAAAACAAAATAATGGCTTAGGCCTGAAGGAGGATAGATGTTCTGGGGGGGAAGTAGTTAGCTTCTTGGTATGGCGTTGCCCGTAGCGACTCTATGGAGCGTGACAGTGCTAGCTCGCCTGATCTCTGCAAGGCACGCACCCTAAGGACCCCAAAGCCTACACAGAATCCTTCATGTTGTTTGTTGTTTTAATGTGTGGGAATGGGTATTTATCACATTGTGGGGACTTTAATCTTTACACACTCACATCATGGAGATCAGAATCTTTTATGGGGACAAAAATCTAGTCTTCATGATGTAAATTGTTTGTTATAATAGATCAAAGTTCATATATGGGTTAAAATAAGTTAAGGTTAGGGTTAAGGTTCAGATCAGTCTCCAGGAAATGAATGTAGGTCAATGCAAGGTCCCCAAAATGCATAGAAATGTAATGTATGTGGGGGTGTGTGTTTGGTATTTTGTTCACTGTCATCTCAGCGGGGAGCCTTAAATAACAGGTCTGACAGATGATGATTAGAAGATGCTGAGGTTGGCTTTGTAAATGAATATGATTTGATGTATGGAAATTGATACAAAATGTAAATTGATGTTATAGACCTAACAGTAGAAGTAGAGGGAGTAACTATAAGCAATCATTTAAAAAGGTAATGTTACTTTGAGTACAAGTAAAAATAATCCAAATACTTACTGCTTACTGTTACTACAAGTGGGAAAATTGCGTTACATAAAAATCTCTTGTGAGCTTCAAGACAATTTTACAAAGCTGTTACCTTCTCAAAAACGTACATGGATTTGTGTTGTGTTTCATTTACACATTTGAGTAACCCTTGATTATTCTGTCTGTCTACATCTCCAACCCTCAAAATGCTCTGTTCCACTTTGTGATGTCATGTAATGGTAGTTTTCAAGTTAAATGGGATGTTTTCGCCAAAATGCAGATGAAGTTGTTTAGCAGGCGCCGCTTGATTGATCAAGACGGAAAGACAAATGTGCATATTCTGCTGTGGATAGACAGTTCCAGTAAGTAAAAAAGTAAAAATGCATGAGGCTATGCTTGCTAATTCACAAAGTTAAAATCGTATAATAATTATTTATAATAATTTTTACTATGCCAATACCTTTAAAACGGCACACTTTACCTATGACACTTTGGCCCTGTCCCTTGTAATCCACAAAAGAAGCAAGTGTCCAGGCAGCTGTCCTGTCCCTCAAATCGGACTTTCACGTGTCTCGTCCTTAAAGTCTTGACAGCAGAGACTGAGAGGCTGACATGGTGTACAGGAGGAGGAGAGTCTGTTATGGGTTATGGACCAGATGATCACCTTCTCCTTCTGTGCGGTTCCAAATGGCCCAGCCCATTCATGTCCTCCTGCGTCAGATTTCATTCACACCGCTATGATCTGTCGCAGGCTCTATGAGGAGCATGAGTAGGCTACAGTATAGGTTTAGCTTGTGTTTCCCAACATGTCTCTGGTGTGCGAGCATCAGCTGTTTCTCATGTACACATCTTTGAATTTGACTGTGGATCAGGCAATGCAAGCACGGGGCCTATGGCTTCATTTGCGTGAGGCATATGAGCTTCTGCAGTGACTACAATGTAAATCCAGTGTTTTTTGAGTGTTTGCTCAGATGCTAAACTCTCATTTACATAACAGATTTGCTAGAGAAATAAGAGGTGCAGTTCATGATAGTAAATCATGTGCAACATGCCCACAAACAGCACATGCAATTTTGTTTCCCCCGTTTGCACTCACTAACATTAGTAAATATACTCCTTACTGAATTAAGGGTTTAAATCTACTTTTTTGCAACTAAACTGTTAATAGCATTATCTACAATTTACCATGTCTACTCCAATTTCTTTTTAGTGTAAACTAACTTGCAGCTTTTTGGTCAAAAACGTGGAGTTAGTGTTTCTTCAGTGGCAGGGGTGGAGTTTAATGTGCAGATGCCTGTTAGACCAATCACACTGTTCCTTATACAGTTGTGGGAGTTTATGTGTTTAGTCCCACTTTAAGTCAAAGATATGTTCATGGTTCTGAACCCAATAGTAATAAAACACACTCAAAAATCAAGATTTAACAGTAAGAGGAAAAAAACAAAACAAAACATTTGTTTGTCATATCATATTGCCTAGCCCTCCTTTAACTTTAACATTAATCGTCATTGTCCATTTCTGCTTATATTCATATATTCTGGAAGTACTCTCTTATGCATGATTTAAAATTCAAATTCGGCAAATGTATGCAAAATATTAGTTGTCAAGAGCTCGAATGACACATACAAAGACAAGAGTCAACAGCAAGTGATTAAATCCATCATGGTAACGTCATTGAAGTCAGACGTCTTATACATCATGTTGAAGTTACCCAACGTCATGTTAAATAGATGTGTCACATTGTTAAGCTTTTTCTCTGACAGCGACTCTACACTGTCAAAAGCACCGTCAACTTTCTCTTTGACAAACAAAATCTACCTTTCTTGTAACACAAACACTCCGCAATCCACAAAGACTTGTTCTTCTTCTTTGGATTGTGAAGTAGCAGATACTGATCGATCTGAGGACACTTTTTTAAGTTCCTAAATGTGTTTCCCAAAGTGTTTTTAAGAGTAAACTCATAGTGTCAAGAGCTTTAGGTGAAGGAGCTGTCCATGGTGCTGAACCAAATACTATTAAAACACATTCAAAAGGAGGCAGTCTCTTTAAATAACACACTAAGACTTCAGTGAAGGGGTTTTAATACTGCCAGACAAACTCTTATCTACTTTAATTATGCATAACTAATTAATTTGTTTAGCGTGATCACATTGGTTTACACATTGAGAAGAGAACACGGGAAAGAAACTGCCAGTTTAATAAGTTATATTACAGTTCAGGTTTTTTTTTTTTTTTTTTTTTCTGAAGTATACCAAAGAAACTGCCAAAGAAGCATGCACACTATATTTGGAGAAGCTAGCGGCTAACTGCCAACTTTAACTCAACACTACATAGCCTTAAGTGACATTTACGCTGACATCAGCTTCTACTGGGCACCGCCATTTTCTAACGCTGGATTCAGTATTCTAATGCTGGACTTGTTTCTTTTATTAAGTTTATTAAGACACATGCACAGTAGGTCTTCTTTAAGTTTTCCTGATTTGATTTAACCTAATTAGCAGAAAATTGTCACTTTAACTGTAGTAACAAATCATCTTATAATAATTAGCTTTTTTTGGCAACCATTCAAATTTTTAACTGTGACTAATTTAAGCATGTGATTAATCACAATTAATTGCATGTTGAGCACAGTGGTCAAAAAACAATACAAGTTTTTTTTTTTTTTTTGTCTCTTAAATAGCTCTTTATTTTACATTTCAGGCCTGCAGTATTCACCCAGTGCTTTGATGTTTTGACTTGTATATGATTTTTCTATGGATCTGGTACTAAGTTATTTAAACATGAAGTCCAAATAATATCAAAAGGCTCAGTGTTATGTTTTGATGTCTACTCAAATACAGGATTGGAATGTTATTTAACCTTTTGAAAGTAAAACTATTTTGTTTCTGTTTCTGTGGCAGGACTTGGGCTCGTCTCTGTCGCGCTCTCTCTGTTCAGGTGCGCTCTCTTTCTCATGTCAACGTGCCCAGCCCTAGTTTTAGAGCATTTGTCAAATTCACAGATGATCCCTGTCACTTTGCCATATGTCTGTCATGTTTAAATCTGCAACGACGCGTGTAACAGAGACGCCATCTTGAATGAGCAGCTTGTAAATGTTTAATGTGTGACAATCTAATTCTGACACTTCTCAATCAAAACAGAAGCCGATTATTAAAATCCACAAGTACTGACCGTGTTTCTGTTTGTCTGCCAAAAATTAACATGCTCAAATATTTGTCTTTATATGCACTATGTAATTTTCCATGGGTCTGTCACCTGTTTGTCTCCATGGAGATGTTACTGCATTGCCTGGAATGTTCCACAGTGAGACATTAAACCTATCATTCGGGCATTACAGTGTTTTCATTGTAGAATATTCTAGGAAGAGCTATAACATCTCCATGGAGACAAGCAGGTGGAGCACTCTCCATCACAAATGTTACACAGTGCACATTTAAGATATAGATTTTATTAGGTGAATTCTTTAAAAAGAGCTCCTCATATTTATTTTTTATTTTTTTATGTTACACAGGGCATCCAAGGCTAGTTTGAATCTGACCTTTTATTTTATATTTTTAGTTGCATTAGGACGGTGCATATTAATCAATGTGTCAACAAGCAGCCTCAACATAAATGTGCCAGAGTTAGCACAATAACTTAGTAAGTTTCATTTGCCAAGAAAAAACAACATAACAACGGACACATTACCTGACATTACAAGACACTGAACATTGAAATCTAATAGACAACAGACACTGACAACACATTTGAGATATTACAAAGAAAGCAGAGACTTTTATGGACTTACAACAGTGGTAATCTAAGCTCTGACGCTTCAACATTACAAAAAACATTTTAATTTACAACTATATAATAGTAATATAGGAAACTTTTGCCCCCTCCATTCAGGCCCTTAAATTTTCACATCATTAAATTCAAGAACTCAAACCTATTAAATGTATATAGTGCTACAGATATTTTGAGGTCATTTGAAAACAAGCACAGGATCCCTAAGTCAGACTTCACAGAAACTAAAGACTCGTTTCCATGGGACGGTTCATCGCTGGAGGTACTACCTAGTACCTTAGAGGACTGGCAGGATTAAGACCTGGGACCAGCTCACATGGGGTGGGGCTACACATGCCTCTACGCAGTCATCGGAAGACCAGCAGTAAGCCAGTAGTGGTGCACGCGTGGCAAAACAAATATGTGCCACCTCATAAAGGAGGATATTTCTTGGATAAACAATCATCAATAACATGGCTCGAGATGTCACATGGCTGGGACCGTCACATTTCACCATCTCGCACTGTGCGGCGTAGACTAAGCACTCGGGCCACTACGTGGCTCCAGTAACAGCAGCAGAAGTGTCCTATGCTGCTTTATTTAAAGGGCCATGTTGTGCATTTGGTTGTGTCTTTGTAGTTGCCACTGCTTCTGGTTCTTGATGACAGAAAGCAGAGTCTTCTGTTCTTGTTTGTGCAGGTTCATGAACAGAAGCATGGTGCACAGAAACTCTGCTCATTGTTGTGTCGTGTTGATCAGTTTTCATGCTCCTTTAGCATACCATTGGGCGTGGCTTGCTAGACCTGCGTCACGCCCAAAGCAGCCTTGGCTGATTGTAATGGAAGCACTCCCTGGGTGGAGGTGGCCCCAACCAAGGCAGCCCAAAGCGAACCATTCCTTTGGAAAAGAGGCTTAAGTGCTGGCTGTTAACTGATGGGTGTCATGGTAACAAGGAAAAGCACTGAGCAAGAATAGATGGAGCCGACACCTGGAGAGCGGGTGCGAGACTGAGAACTGTAGTGTGGTGGTGATGAAGTCATAAAGTTATGTTTTAAATGGTTAGAACAACATGCAGTATGTTGGAGGTGGGATTAGACTGGATCAGAGGTTCTCAAACTGCGGTTCTCTAAATTTATATGTGAATGTCATTGTTTAAATAGGGGGCATTACGCAAAATTTACTTTTTGGAGCCCCTCATCAAATGCCTGATTTGGTTTTATATGTCATCCGTGCATGTTTTAGTACACTCTACAGTACAAGCCTGTGAAGTGAGATTCCAAAACACCAGATAGCATGGGCTGGCGAAATGTTTGCATAGTAGCAACAAGCTAATTTTATCTCTGTATGTCGCTATTATTTATCTATGTGAAAGAATATGTAAAGAGAATTGGTTATTGAACTTGGTCTATCTATAGTTTCCTTACTCGATTTACTGGCATCTATATGTGAAGAATATGTTGTAACTAGAAGCAGCTACACCAAAATGCAAACATGTGCTTCTGATTGACAATCCACTGATCTTCATTGAACATAAAATGTGACATTTGCTAATGTAAATAGTATGTCCCTTTCATGTTCCATAGGCGCAGAACGGCACAGGCCCCCGGAGAGAGAGGCTGCATTAAGACTATAACCTTTTCCATGAAGAGTGTCTGCACTGCCAGCGACTCAGTGGGAAGCATCAGAATTATCAACCACACTCAGGCTTCTGCTGTCAAGACCTCACGTAAACAAGACACAGGCACATCTATGATTATATGGCAGATTAAAGGTTTATACGCTAACTGTATTGATCTTCTAACATAAAAGTGATATTATGCAACTTTGACTCTTTTGAGCTTTCTACCACGTTATAAGGTTGTTGCCTCATTAAAAACATGCCTAAAGAGGTTTTAGATGTCATTCATGAATGTTTGAGTAATTTTGCGATCTCTCCCGGGCACTATTAGAACCGTCCTTATGGTTAGCAATCCGAGCTTGTGCAAGGCTCAGCCCACGTAACCCACGTAACCCACGCTCCCGCAAGGCAATTTTTCATAAATATAGAAAAGCATGATACAAAACAATAACCTACAACCTGATGTGATGTGCAGTAGTTTCATTAGCAGAAAGAACTACAGTATAATTGTGTTGTGATAGTGCTCTGAAGGGAGAGTGAGCATCAGAGCATGAAAACAAAACTGAACTATATTATATTTTTTAAACATATTAATACATTTTTGTTGTTTTTTTTTTATGTTAGCAATTAGCACTGCATAGAAGTGCAATACCCTTGACTACAAACAAAGCGTGGATACCTGTCCGGCCAATTACACTGTTCCTCATATGTCCAAACCCTGCCGCTCCTCCCCCCTCACTCTCCCCTCATTCTCCCCTTTAGTCCTCCAGGTACTGCCCGGTTTAGCAGCTCTATCTGAAATGTGGGCGGAGTTTAGGTGTTTAGTCCCACTCTAAGGCATTATAGCTAATTAACTCTAAAGACACAAAGCCAATGTATGAAATGATATTCTGGGGGCATTACTGCATAAAAGGCATTTCTAAAGATTACAACAATGAATAGACTTGTTATTTAAATAATATTTAAACATAAAACACGCACAAACATAAAACATCTCAGTATGTGATAAAATACAATATTTTGTTGATGTATTAAGATCTTTCTATTGACGACAACATCAATTGTCCAAGTCCTCCACACAGAGCAGAGCGACATGGGTTTTGGGGGGAGGTGTCTGAAGTGACTTGTGACAGATGAGTGCTGCTGCTCTGACGCCCAGTGGGGGGCGCTCTTCAGATCTGTCACTGCCTGTATGTCCTCCTACGCAGCTGCTCCGCTCAGCACTGCTGCAACTTTCTCTGCCACAAACTTTTCCTTTAGACGGGCCTTTAAAAGAGACACTTAACATCAAAATTACTATTGGGTTGGAAGTTGTTATATTTTCCTAAACTGGCTTATTTGGCTGATCCAAACAAATATGGAGCTATGTTTTGTTGAGTACATTTTGGGGTAACTACACTTAAATAGTATGACTTAATTTACTGTCAAAAATATAAAAACTCAGACACTTCAAGTCCTGATACTTGTTTTAGTATCGATAAAAGACAGCCCCTTCCTCTCTCTTCCTAGTATCGATATCAGGTTTGAAGTTTTAGTTTTGTAACAACACTAACTCATAATGAAGCAATGGTTTATTAAAATTCACTCAGGCTTAGTAACTACTTTCCCTAACTCCTAATACCCAAATCTTGCAGTACTTCATAGGGCTCCTCTGTGTTTTTAAAGCCCATTCATAATTCCAAACTCTAACCATTCCCGTTTCCACCCAACCAACCAGTTTCTATCCACATATATTAACTTCTACTACATTAAAGTACTACAGTTTTCAAAAGTAAGCTATCCGTCCGCTGTTCACTAAAGACCTGTCTGTTGCTTTGGAGATTAAGTGGAAAATGATAGTCAATAGGAAAATATATATATATATTTACGAATAAAAACTGGATTTGATGAGACGGCCACCCACACATCCTATTTGCATGTACATAAAGTATCTGTACTTGATTTTTGTTTATGTACTTGCCCAAAATGTGTCTTGCCCCAGTACAGCCATATTATAAAAAGAGATCTTAGACTCAAAATGAGACTGCTGAGTACTGTCAAGCTTTTTTTTTAACCTTCCGACAACTAAGCAGCGCTAGCATGCCAATTACTGTCAGTTTTACATGATGCCAAACCGTCGCTCTGACCTCTAAAAGTTGTAAAAAAAAAAAAAAAAAAAAGTACTTATGAACTCATTGCAGTGAATATGTGGATGCTAGGAATGCATTAGGGAGTGAGGAATAACTTTGGACCGCTTCAAATGAACTGGCTCTGCTTTTTTGCGTTTGTAAAGACGGTAAAAATCAGGTAGCGCATTTCATTTTTTTACGATGAAAAAATACAACCTTTTCAAAGACGCCAAGGCTGAGTTCACGTCCTTACACATTTTATAATTAAACCCATAATGGCAGTAACATATGCAGAAGCAGCCTAAGGACTCCCGCGCCTCTCTTGGATTATTCCTACATTATCCCCTGTTGTATGTATTTTTATTCCTAATGTGCTGTTCAAACTGCTGTTATATGTGACTCTAGTGGCCGTGGCATTATGATTCATAATTAGAGCTGAATACTATCTGCCACAGAGCCCTGCAGCGACGTGGGCTGGTGAAGAAATGACAGTAAATGACTTTAAGGTGAACCATAAGACTATAGAGGGGCTTATCGTTCTCCCTTTCACAGTGTTGACTCACGCGTACTTATTTACACAGCAGTGCAGTTTGTACACAAATACTGCTTTACATAACTAATACACGCTCATAGTAAAGCTGAGGAATGCCAGAATGAGGGCGATGTTATAATGGTGCATAAATAGAGATGTGTTAGGTTGTTCGATTTGGTTCTGGGGGTGATGTTTTAGGTAGACATTGTTGGTTGCATTACAATTTTTCGAAGCTATAGTTTATTAAAAATGATCCAGGTTTAGTAACTACTTAATGAATACCCTAACTCCAAGTCTTAGTTTTCTCTAAGTTTTAAGTGGGGTCTGTATCATAAACTGTATATAAATGGACACCGCTAACCCGCTAGCCACTGCGTTCCAAATAGGAAGTGGGCACGGGCGCATTTCCGGCTCCATTGATTCACTTCATATTGAAAAAATGTCACATCTCTCTCCATAACGGCTGCTGTTAGGCTCGTCATTTTGGATTTAAAATGTTCGTATTAACCCGCTCTACATGATCCTGGTGTTTTTATGTCACCGTTGTGTCCATAAATCAAGATATGACCATTAATACCCTTTAATAACCTTCTTTTTCTCCCGCTAGCGTTAGAAACAGGTTTGATTGACAGCATCGCTAAGCACCCGCTCCCTGCTAAACCAGCGTTGCGAGCCGGAAGTGGTGTTACCTTCAGCAGCCTCACTACACATTGGCTTTTGGTTGCTATGATACTCGTGGCTGGAGTTTCAAATTGGTCCCTATAACTGCTCTAGCCTCGATAAGTTTCATTTGAGTGGAGCCGACCGCATTGGGTGACGTCACACTCCCTTAGTCTGCTTCTTTATACAGTCTGTGATCTGGTTTCACAATTTACTTTAATATCTGGCATTTAAGTTTGGAGTCTTTTTTTGGGATGAGTTTTTGTAGCCACAGATGCCTTGTAGCTGACTAGCAAACAGGGCTGCCAGTCTGAACCAACAGTAGGAGTGGGTGATATCACAAACAACACATTTACTTTATATTTTCTTTATGTATGTATTATTTTTTGTATCATAGGCAATCTATCAGAAATGGACTAACATGTGACTTTAGGTCATTTGATTAAAGGGCCACATTACGTTATTTTCTGATCTACGTTACAATGCTGTTTCCTCATCACAAACAGACCTGGAGTTGTGTTTTGTTTCATTCACACATGTTTAACGCGGAAATGCGGCATATTTTGGTTGAGTTCTTCCCTCAAACAGAAAACACTTGTGATGTCATGTGGTAATACAGGAAGTGCTCCACTGTGTTTTTAAACTCAATACACCTTCACTAGAATCATTTGGATAATTTTAGCCTTGGAATTCACAATCTTTTCTAAAAACCGCCGCTTCATGACATCACAAGGTGGAACAGAGCATTTTGAGATTTAAAGATGACAGACTAATAATAAAGTGAAATAATAAATAATAATAAATGAAACAAAACACAACTCTAGTCACGTTTTGAGGAGGAGTATATGCACTGGTCAACTCATCGCCCAACAAGACCCTATAAGTAAATTGTACTCTATTACTCAATCAGCCATTGTGTTGAGAGTGTATTTTAATTTTCAAGCGTAGATAAGACATCTCTTCTATCCCGACAGCAGTAAAATGGCATGTGTTCCCGGTCCATACTAATTGCATTTTATCTCGAAAGAAAAGACAGAGGCGTGCTATCAATTCACTTTCTTCTCCCACAAAGCTTTCTTCTAGCAGTGTTAATTAAAATTTAAAGCAAGCGTCTGAAACATTGCAGTGAACGGATCACCACGGATACAGCACTGATTCAACATAAGTCAAAGGATTCACTGTTTTTCTCTCTTATGTCTGTAAAAAGGAAACAAAACAATATAAAAGTGGATTCATCGGGTTGCAAAATATACGATGTGCTAATGGAAATGTTAAAGCAGCATTGCATAACTTTTCTGGTGGAAACTTTTCTGCCTCCTTCTTGTGTCCATGGATAGTTTATTGTTTAAGCCTGGAATGTTCCACAGTGTGGCATTATTACGTGGAGATAAGATACATCATTTCCTTTACAAACTCTGAACGAAATATTCTGTGTTCTTCATAAAGACTGAATAAAATTGAAAAGCAGGTCAAGTTACAAGTTGGATCTGTGGAGAGGCAAGCCCGCTCACAGTGAAAGTTCATATTTTTTCAGTAAAACACCTGAAATTGAATAAAAGCTAGATATACAAGTTTAATGCCACAGTGTGCAACATTCAAGTCATTACATTACATCCCTAAGGAGACAACCGGTAGCAGACCCTCAACCAGAAAAGTTACATAGTGCACCTTTAAAATCACTTGACTGAAACGAAAACAGAACAAAAATAGTCGGTTGCCTTTAAATGTGAGTAGAAATGTTTATCAAGTGTACAAAAAAAAAAAGAGTGCAATTATTCCTGCGGTTCAAACAAGCTCCTCGGCAACAAAACACTCCACAAAATTGATGTTGATAGTGTAATGACATTAACAGCACTAAATTATTATTGAAGACGAAAATGGGGCAACAGTGACAAGTCCTTAGTCATGGGTAATAATCAAGGACTCGCGCTTCATTTACTTTCTTTCCCTCAATATCAATGATACCCACACTTTACCTCGCACAGTGCACCTGTTTGTCTCCATGGAGATATTTCTGCTTTGCCTGGAATTTTCCACAGTATGGCATTAAACTGACATATATATCTCACATATTTTTTGGTTACACATGTTATTCTTGCTAAAACATGTATTCTTTCTGTGAATGAGGTCGGACTTGTAGCTTTCTTTGGTGGCGCCACTTGCTTGTCTCCATGGAGATATAGGTAAGTTTAATGTGGCTCATATTACACCTTTAAATTTAATCTGATGTCAGTCGCCTTATTACTATATTACGGCTCACGTAACATATGTGCACTTTTATTACTTTCCAGAATAGTAAAGTATTTTCTACTGCTACCAAGCAACGATTTGTTCAGTTTGATAAAATGTGCAAAATTGAAGTTAAACGTATGAGAGAGACACTATATTGGCAGTAACGGCATGCACTAATGTATGAACCCATGCCAAAGATAAAGGTCAAAGAGTTATAGCTCTACACTTTTTTACTAGTAGTGTTGTCACAGTACTAAAATTTCAATAATACAGAATAGATCCAGTACTCTGACTATAAAAATACAACAGTGAAACTCTCTAAAAAACTCTTTAATCAGACAACATCATGTGATTTTCAACATTACGTAACAATACTTTCTTTCATATTCCCATGTGGCCTTATATCTGTGTAATCCCTCCGTTATCCAGGTAGCAGCTCATGGGTGTGATCTTATACTTGTTCTGACACAGCTCAAGATCATTCTAACCCTATTCAGGAAAGGTTAATTTCTGTATCCAGTATCTAGTTTTGATCCTGGTTTTAGTATTGGTTAGTAACAGATTTTCTACACTTTTGTCAACCCTAAATACTAACCCTAACTACTCACCATTTCCAGCAGCGGTACTCAATACGTAAACTGTGCGCTTTACCAATGACACTCTATCACCAGATGGAATACAACTACGCACAGCTTGGCCGATGGCAAAAGCATTAAGACGATAAAAAAGTGACAACATATTTAAATGAACAAGTGAACCCACAAAAGCAGAGTGAGGTAAATTGACCCAGAACATGCCATTTGACGTGCCAGGTGTTCAACTTTTCAACTTACAGCTAAATTACCAGTAGAAGTGTTCGTAATGCTTTCTACCTCTCCATCTCAGGCCTCTGTAATCTTGGCTCTCACACTGGATGAAGGAAAAAGGTATTGCAAGAATAGCCTGACCTCTTGAACAACCTTTAGCAGCTACACTCAAAAGTCCTACCCCCGATACTGAACCAGAGCAAGGTTAGATGTTTATATTATCCTGGAGTACAGCGAGCACAAATCCAATTCACAACAATATAATGGGCTATTCATCTTGTGTAATAGTTCTTCAAGATAATTAACCATTGAACCAAAATTGCAATTTGAGTGGACACAATTTGCTAACTGGTTGGCACCACTTACGTCCACAAATAAAATATTCTTCTTATTCTGCAGCAAAACCCCGTAGTTTAGATCTTATTGGTTCATATTTCAGTCTTGTCGATTCTTCTGGATGCGTTGAAAATGTGAACTTTCAACAGAATCCTATTATTAAAACATAAATCTAATCACAATCGCGATGCTTGTCAGAAAAAAGTGCAATGCAATGACAGTAGAAAACATTTACTGCATAAACAACACGGAATGAGTGTGAGTGTGATGCAAAATCCATTTGATGTCCCAAGAAACTGTTGTTGGAAACTGAACCTGGTCAATCAAGCCAGCAAAAGCAAATTAGTAAGAGTCTAGGGTAAACACAAGCAAATATGCAAATGTGTGCTTCTTAATTTGATGGAAAATAATTATGTGTGGACATGTCATAGTTATACAACTCATTAAGTCGCGTAAAGAAAGATATTAGTCATTTCTCAGCAACAACGTGGGCAGCTGCTGTGCGTAAACGTCCAAACAGCGTGGTAAGTGTGGTTAGAAAGTCCAGAAGTGTTTATCTGCTTCATATATAGTTTTGTGCTTGTGGTAATTACATGTGGATGATATTATGAGTGAGTTGTGAAGCAGGGACACGGATATAAACCAAGCCGTGCACTTGGCGCCTCCAAACCGCTGCATTAACAAACAGTGAGCGCTTCAGAGTGGACAGAGTGAAGGGGGAGACTTACGCTGCTGTTCTGCCCGGACCAGTGGACCATAGCCTGGTTGTGTGAGGAGTCTCCGGACAGCGCGAAGGTAGAGCTGTTCAGTTTGAGCTCGTCTTGTCTTGGCACGGCTGCACCTCTGCGTTCCTCCCCGCTCCAGCGCAGCTCCGACCGCCTCACTCTGCGTCCTGCGTCCAAATCTTTCATCTCTCCTTTGTTTCCGCTCACTTTAAAACCAGCATTTGCAACTTTCACTGCGCTAAACTCCAGTAGAGGCTTGTCGTCTGTATTCCTTCTCTTTTGGGATCCTGTAGCGCATTCACCGTTTGCGCAATGGGCACTTTGGACAGGTGTTTCCGCGCTTCTGCCGCTCCGTGCCAAAACTTCTCCGCTCGAGTCGAAACGCACCAGTAATTCCTTGGGTCGCCACAGATGTCCGGATTGACACGACCTGCAAGTTATGTCCGATTTGGTGGCGTGGAGCAGAGCCAGCGCCACGAGGAGAGGAAACCAAAGCGCGTTATTGTGCCACTTCGGGCTCGATTTGACCCTCCACTCCATGTCTGCTGCGCACCAAAACACAAAACCACTTGGTCTTTTGCTTCTTAAAAGTCTTGATTGGATCTGGTAACGCTCGCCTTTTCCTGTCGCCTCTGCTGCAAGTGGTGACGCTGCCCAAATGCGGTGTTGTTAAAAGTGAGCCCGAGTCTAAACGGACCAAGTTGAAGGATTTGATCAGATGAGCGCGGTGGAGAGGGAGGAGCCGAGGAGCGAACGAGAGAGAAATTGTTGCGACTGCTGCGCCTGCTGTGTTTTGCCCGGCGCTAATTCACTCTTTCCTTTCATTCCACGTGTGCCCCAGCGCTGATGGGATCACACACGTACACGTCCGTCCTTCAGAGGAAATAAATGTCCTCGTTTAACAGATGAAGCGCTCTTTTTTTTTTTACCTGTGACAAGCCTGTTTGTGAGAGATGGTCCTATTCTCAACAGGGGTTCGCGCTAATTGGAACATATTAATACGCTCCCAATTAAGCGCACTGTCAAGGCTGGGAGATTTTATGAATTCTTAAACGCCAATAAAGTATTCAGCAGCCCGCACAGGAACAGGGTTTCTACTGTTAAACACGTCTCCACGCGCGTGTATCCAGGCAGGTCACATGGCACATCCCCGCGCGCTCTGGGCTCAGTGTGAATGGGGCAAACAGGCCACACACATATTATGTATCAGTTAATAGTTTTTAAGTGGAGGGAGATAATGGTTTTGAAGCACAAGTTCTTACAAGACCTCTTCTGTTTTAGGCAAATTGAAGAAACCATATACAAACTTTGTGTCAAAATATGGTGAAAAAATACTTCAAAATAATTACACTATTTGGAGTACATGTGTACATCCTGCTCAATAAATAGTCTAGTTATTATCAATGTGTTTATCGTCCAGATTTTCAAATCAAAAACTGACACACCTGGGTTGGGGCAGTTGGTAATAAATGTATTTAATAATATTACAATGCACTTGATCCATTCATGACTTATCCACACCTTTTTCACGACTTAGTATATCATTTTTTGTGTTCTGGCAATTTTCAAGCACATTTTTATGTATTTTGGCGAAACAAATCACAATTTATGCCCCTCTTTACTTTTGGCTGGTATCAACTTGGTCAAAAATAGGGACACCTGAGATATTTCTTGTGTAAAACTGGGACAAATCAATGGTTTTGGATAAATCTGCTGACACAGGGGACACAGAATTCAAAACTGGGACTGTCCTGGGTAAATAGGGACATCTGGTCACGCTATGTTAGCTTCAGTAACATAAGATATGATGTGTACATTTGAATATGCACATACTAAACTGAACTTCTAATGCTGGATAATTGTAATAGTCGGTTGATTTTTTTTTTTTTGGCAAGATTAAATGAAAAATGTGTCATGCTGTGAAAGTTCACTATTCTACTTAGGTGTGACTCTTAACAATTGTGCGCCAAGTCTGTCAGGTCAGCAAGAAGTAAATTTCATGTAACTCACAACAAGGACAAATGCGATGCAGTGGGCTAAGTGCTCGCCCACTCTAGACACTTAATGGTTCAGACGTCATCCATGAACCATTGCCACCGTCACTGACATTTCACTTCCGTTGCATTGCCCCACTTCTGTAACAGTCATGGTTGGCTGCTGTAGGTACGGCATTCGACAAAACAAAAACCTCACCTATAGGTTTTTGGTAGTTGGTTTCTTGGTAGATAATCAAATGAATGAATTGATTTATCTTTATGTAAAGGTGCACTGTGTGACATTTCTGGTTGGGTATCTGCGTCTACATTTCATTACCTTAAAAAACATGCATTCTTACTGAGAGATGGTTTGCCTCTTTGCAGATCTGACCTGGAGACCTTCATCCATTAGATCTTGTTTTCTTTTTCCAATGACAGACAACTTTGCATTGAAATAACATCAAATCAACATTCAAAGCCATTTAAAGGTCCTATATTCCACAAAACTGACCCATCTAAGGTTTAAACAATGTTATAGTGTTGTTACCTCATCAAAAGACAGACCTGGAGTTGTGTTTTATTTCATTCACACATGTTTGAGTAACCCTGTCTGTCTACATCCCCAAAGGTCCAAATCCTCTGTTCCACCTGATGATGTCATGTAGTGGTAGTTTTCAAATTCGCAACCTTTTACTTTTTGTTCAGAGATAAACAATTCTAGGGCTGTAATTATCCAAATACTGAAATTCTAGTGAAAGAGAAAACACAGTAAAAACACAATGGAGCACTTCCTGTATTACCCCATGACATCACAAGGTGGACGTCGCAGTGTTTTTCAGTTTGAGAGAAGAACTCAGTCTGAATTTGCAGGGTTTGCGTGTTAAACTTGTGTGAATGAAACAACACAACTTCAGGTATGTTTTTAAGAGGAAACATTATAACAGAGATCAGAATATAGTGTAATCTGGGCGCTTTAAAAGTAGATATTTCATCCATGCTTTTTGCAGTGCACATTTTATCCCCGCTCTCCGTGCCACCAGAGTTTGTTGGAGGTTCTGGCAGAAACAAACCCGTGAAGTTGTGTCCCCTCCCTCTCTCCCGTGCAGGCTGGGGTGGGCTGCATTGCTCGCGGTGCCTAATGACTGGGGGTTATGGTGATTGCTGATGAGCTCTTAGTGGCACAAAAGGGAGACGCCAATGGCCACGGTACTGCAACAGCTGGAGGCTTTCTGGTTCGCATGCAGCACAGGAAGGCCATTGTGCTTGGAGAGCGTGATTCATCCCCGGGCAGAAAAAAAACAAAAAAAAACATCCAAAATCTGCCACAAATGTGCGACTCAAAATGACGGGGTTTGGAATGATAGGCGCTAATAGGGGAATGAGTTTGTTTCTATTACTAAACAGATTCACGTTGGGACTGTAGCTTGTTCAAAGTCACATACTGGTAATTACCCATCTGTGGTGATTACAGCTCAACCGATCCACACGGGTGTTCATTTGGCCTGATGTGAGACCGGCCACATGTTTCTATTTCAGACAAATTATCGCCCTTTTATTACATTTTTATCTTCTGTGTGAATGGGGTTTGAATAGGGCTCAGGCAAGGAGTGATATTTGGATAGGAAAGCATGCAGTGGTGCCCATAGATTGTGTATATAAATGGATATAGCTAACATGCTAGCTGCCGTGCTCCAAATAGGAAGTGGGCACATTTCTGGCTCCTTTGACTCTAGCTCCAGTTCATTTTACATCATAACACTGATGCTCCTATGAAGTATGCATACTGAAAAAAATACATAATATAATCGGGGCAGAATTGGACCTTTCCCGAATAGTTTTAAGATGATCTTGATCTTTTAATTAAAATGCATATGACAGTTACTAAATAAAAAAATAATAAAAATAAAAAATAAATAAATAAATAAAAAATATTAATAAAAATAAAAAATAAAATAAAATAAAATAAAATAAAATAAAATAAAATAAATAAAATAAAGGGGAAAAAAACAAAAACCATTATGTCACCATGTATAACAAAATGCTATTTTTATATTGAAGGGTTGTTGGTTTAACTTTTAACTAACTTCAAATGAACTCTTTTATAATTGTCTGAACAGAGAGTATGTTGTGTGCTTAGTGTGCTGGTTTTGTGCTGCTTTTTTCCTGCCCTGTATTTTTAAATGTTCATTAATATATGCTGTCCCTTTACAAATAAATACATGAGAAATTATATTCAAGATTTTACTAAAATGCATTGGTCTTTTCCACTTTTTATTTATTTATTTTATTTTGGTGAAGTTTATAATTTTACTTCCTGCTTAGAGCTAAGTCCATAGCTGTTACCTAGCAACCATAATGTTAACAAGGGCCAAAGCTAATCTGTATTGCACAATAGTTATGATTTCACAAATAAAAATACTGTAAACAACACGTATGAGTGACAATGACATAGGTAACTGATGTAAAACTATGATAACTAGTACTCTCCTACCAGACAGAGTCGTAATTAGAAAAACATGAAAACTTGTCATAAGCACTTGGAAATAGAGTTTGAAATTGTCATGTTGTGACAAACAGTAGTAAGAGTGATTTGCCATTTCAAGGAGATTGTGGGCTGTTTTTCAATCCAGAAAAGCATCTGTCTAACTAGCTCTCACAATTCCAGTTGCTACTATTCACATGTTTTTGGCCACTAGAAAAGCTTTAGAACTGCATTTTCAGATGGAAGTGGAGCAGAGTGGACCACAAAAGGATGATTTGAAAAGTGTTTTATAATTAGATAAAGACAGTGTGTGCAGTGGTCTGTTTTTTGGTCACAAAGTTCTGCTTTTACAATACATTTTAGAAGTTGCGTAATTCAGCTCGACATTCCCAGCGATGACCATTGTAGTGTTACTTTCTCATAGGTATTTCAGTTTGCTTCCAGCTTCCAAAGGCATGCAAATTCAAATCAATGTGTGGATGAATGGTCTGTATTGAATAACCAGCGCCTCTATAACTCTCCTCTGATAAATGTTCAGTCGTGTCTTTTGTAACCTTTTGCTTAGACCTCGTTTTATTCACCAATGCCAAAGCTGTATGCAAGCTTGTGTTTGCTCGAGTTTCTCCACTTGTCAACCTGTAGACATATTTGTATAGAAAAGGAAATGGGTTAGTCTTGGGTGGTCTGACTATTGAACTGCTGCTGTCTATAGAGAAACCACAAACTCGATGTTGTAGACTTATTATGACTCTCCATTCAAAGCCAGTTCAATTCCATTTACCAGAAACAGAATGAAGGCCATAATTAGATGTGAACACTGCTGGGTCAATAGAATAAACTATAGCAAACCATAATCTGAATTAAAGTTCAATAGAAGTGGGCAGAGTAGCCAAAAATTGTACTCAAGTAAGAGTAACGTTAGATCAAAATAGTATCACTCAAGTACAAATAGTGGTCCCAGAAATGAATAATTAAGTAGAAATAAAAAGGTATTTGTTACTCAAGTTAAGGTAACAAAGAGTAACTGTCAGGACATAATTTGAAATTAATGTAATTTGAAGGACAAAACATTAAATAATGCGCAAAATCTGGTACTTAAAAAAACAAAAACAAACATTATATCTAAAGGAGCGGTGCAAGAAACACAAATGTTCAAATCATTTCATATTGTCAACCTAAAGCTTTTGCCACTAATAGATTTACTCACAGCGGGAAGAATAATCAAAACATTTGCTCAAGTAAGAGTACTGTTTGTGCCTTGGGGTCCCACCAGAGGAGCTGCAGGGGTGAGGGAAGTCTAGGAGTCTCTGTTTAGACTGCTGCCCCACGACCCGGCCCCGGATAAGCGGAAGAAAACGGATGGATGGAAGAGTACTGTTGCTTCAGTAAAATATTGCCGTAGCAAGAGTAAAAGTATGTGGCTAGAAATGTACTCAGCTTCTTTAAAAAGTCACTCAAGTAAACGTAACTGAGTAAATTTAATGGAGTACTACCCACCTCTGAAGTGAAATGAGTGTCAGCAAGAATCACTGCATACACTCACATACTGATGAGACTGCTCTGTCTGCACCATCAGCTTTGTTGATCTTGTCTAAGATACAACCACTAACCCCTATGATCTTTTCTTTTAATCATGCACAATTTACACAATGTTTTGACCCAAAGATTAAAACTATGGCTGAATATCGGCGCTGCTTTCTATGCAGCTATGTGCTACATACAAACAGCTGTATCAAAGTAAAACATTTGACAAATTAAGTTTTTCCAAAAAAAATATACAGTAGACTGATCATGGACTAGCTGTTTAATATTATTGTTCTTGAAAGTTTACCTCTAACCAAAAGAAATTGCACAAGTCACTGCACAAATCCTTGACAATTTTTATTTCACAATAACACTGAGGACAAATCTATTTCTCAAATAAACTTTTTAGACTTACCTTAATTTTCATTTCTGTCAGGATCAATAGTGAAGACCTTCAGGTTTTGGCAGTTTATATTACATTCCAGATCCAAAGTGGTTGCTGTTGTTTCATTGTGAGAGCGTACACCAAGGTGAGCCAGTTTAAATAGGAAAGATAACATATTTTAGTCACCTCCAAATACTGTAGATAGGTTTAAAGAGGTAAAGCTAAATTTAAACTAAAAAAAAACAAAAAACAAAAAATGTTACAATACTGTCCATCAAACTAAGATAAAAATATTAATGATCTTCTAAACACAAAATAATAAAAACAACATATAGAACTTTTATTTGATGCTGTGTTCCTTTGGGGACTCTTTTGACTGTAACACCAATCAGGATATCAATGGTAAATACAGTATACACCACACACAGAGTAAATAAGTGTACATCCATACGTAAAACAATATTCGTTGCATGTTAATGATATTTTTATGGACTAGCTTTTAGTTTTTGGGAACATGCTTTAAGTGAGTGTAATTGAATTATATCTAGTTTTGGATTATAATTGAACGGTCTCTATGAACCAACCAGGATTGTTTTGTGGTGTATTGGTGTAAATACTTTGCACATACATTTGAACACTGGGTTTGGAAAGGAATCTGGCTTTGCTTTGCAGCCTAGTTCATAGTTTAACATCTGCAACTAATACTACCTTTTTATTTTTAATACGCTAGCTGGATTATGTGTTATGGAGAGAGAAGTATAAATTTCTTTTGGATTATCTCTTTAATATTATTCAGATGATAACCTTGCAGAGCTTTAAAGTATTTGTAACCCAGTGGCTGGAGGAATACTTTGACGATGTATTTAGTTACAGAATAGTGAACACCTAAATTAAAATGTATTTTGGAACATATTCCGTTACATGGTCCAATCAGAGTACTGTATTCTGAATACTTGGAATACTTTTGCATGGAGTAGTATTTAAATTATAGTGTAAAAACAACAACATAGGGCTAAAAACAACTTTGTTTCACTTATTGTTATGCAGTTCCTATCACTGATTTGAAGAGGGAAACATCTCACATTTACTCACCACAAGCGTAGTGTTTAATATTTTTTTCTCACTAGTTATGTGCAGTTTGAACCCAAAATTGTCTGTGATCAAGTACTGCAATGTATTACATTGATTTTAGGAAAGTAACTATATTCTGAATACCACCTAATTAAAGAATACCTGTACAAGAATACAGTTACTTAATATTTACATTCAGTTACTTCCCAACACTGCCATAATCATACATCAAAAGGCATAATATTATGAAACAGAACCCTTCCCTGATCGAGCTACTTTAGCATTCTGCTCATAGTACGTTAAAACTGCATGTTTGCACATCTTTTTATTGTGACAACAGCTGAGGTAATACAAAAGTGATTGAATGAAATGACCCTTCAAATGATGTTCTTAAAATAAATCGGACCACTCCTTCCCAGTTTTTTCCAGGTCCTCTGGCCCTGTCCTGTGGGAGATACTGAGGATGATAAGTGGGAGCTCTCATCGCAGTGCACAGCATTAAGCAGACATATTGTAGTGAATTAATGGAGCTGCAATGGACAGGCTCCTCATGGCACCTGTTAGACACTTATCAAACACATTTCTTCTTCTGTGTGTGTATGCGTGCGTACGCGTGTGTACATGTGTGTGACTGCCACCCCACATTGCCCCCTATCCCCCACCCGTGAGCACCATCCATTCACAAGGAATCAATGTCATGCCAATAGCTGAAATGGATTTTTGAGGATGTTGCAGCAGGCAATATGCAGGGCGCAGTTGTTGTCATTTGTATGTGCGGAGTGAATACACAATAAGATACCAGAAAACAGGGGCAGAATTGTAAGGAGGTCTTCAAGTTGAGGTCAAAAAGTAGGATTTAAGAGTGAATTTCTGTCCAAGTCTCAGCACTTTTGCAAGAGAAACATGCAGACTTTTGTGAACATGTCATGTCACGGGCTCTAGCGATTATGTTGCTGCATTTGTTACTGGTTACTTTTTGTTTTCATCTTACAGACCAGTTTGTTTGTTTACCTTGACATGTTTTGACTACTTGTCTGTAGTCATCAGCAGAAGTCTTTGGTGCAATCTTCCTTCCAGGGGAGGAAGGACAACAGCGCCCTCTGTAGTCCGACTTCTTCAGAACAGTATTCCAAGTGCGGGAAAGTAAGAACGTCCTCTCGTCTTCGTTTCCATGTCAAGATAAATAAACCGACAAGTCTGTTAGATGAAAACAAAAAGTAATTTGAAGAAAAGACCAAATTAACCTTTTTGGATTAAGTGCTACTGGATCTGTAGCAGTGTTTGATTTTTCCAATACAAATTTTTTTGCCCGGGACATGCATGACTTAATTTGTGCATGGGTGAGTGTTTGAGGGAGGGGGAGTGCTAAACACTCGTTTCATGTGCATGAGAACAGGCCATTCTTCAGCTTGTGAGCTTGTGTCTAAAAACAAATACATGTGTCCATCGGGACAAAAATTCAAATAATATGCATTTTGTAAATACTATCCATAGTCAGCCCATAAATGCAACCATATCTCAAGAGGAAATCAATTGTGACTCTGAATGAGAGCCAGTATGTGAATGATGTCCTTTACAAGACTCTGATGGGAGTCATTCAGAGGCCCAGTACATTCTTTCACTCTCTGCTTATTTGAGTGTATTGAGATTTTGATTAAAATAATTGTCTTTGGAGTTGGCAATAATCATTTTTATTTTATGTTAATAGTTTGCTGCAGCGTGGCATACTGCTAAAAACACCTGCAAAAAACGCATCTGACCTTTTCTTCTTTTTTTCTCAAAACCACAAATTCTTCCATTTGAGTTGTTCAGTCAATGTATGACACTGACTCATAAAGTCTCTTTTCACAGTTTTGTACGTGTTTGGTGATTCACAGCCTGTTCCCTGGTTACCCTCTGTCACCAGCTCTTCAGAGCATTACAGCTTCAGAACAGTGGACAAACAGGCCATGGCCTTTATGAAGCAGCCAAAACATGGCGTTTTAACAGAAGCTCAGACAAAGAGAGGCCCGGGATATGTAAAACAGCTTTTGTGTTTGAAGAGCGTGAGGTGCAAAGAGGAAGGAAGTCAAAAGCACACGTTAGAAAGAGTTCAATGGCGTTGAGGTTTTATATGGGCTGATACTGACTTGAATTAAAAGTTACTGCGGCTTTAGCACTGCAAGAGATTGTTACACCAGCCTTTTTACAATTGCCTGGGATCTAGAGCACACTTCTTCAACACTTTTCAAAGATGTGAGTTTAGTCACCAGTGAATCTCTCTTAGTACTGATAAACATGACTGACAGGTGGATTAGCCAATTAGGGACACGCATTGTCAGTTTGTATCAAAACAAATATGGCTGCTTACGGGGAAAAAGGGGGGGGAAAAATATCACAGGGGACTGTAAAATATTGCAGATTTCAGCAGAATCAATGAGTGAAGCACTAAACTCTGTTAATCTGAGGTGAGAGAAATGTTATTTTGTTTGGAAATTATGGATGACCAATGAGCTTCATTTCACATGCCTCACTGAAAAAAACAAATGTTTGTCACAATTTATTTTTACACAGACTCATCAAAAACACTTTTTGATCATGTTTTAAATGTTGGTGATTTTTCAATGTAAATTTGGCACAGTTGGTTTGATTTAATGCAGCGTCATGAAGCGTCATCACCTTTTCACATCTGTAACAGAAACATGAAGATGAAGAGTTAACCTTACTACAACTACACCAGGATCAAATTTAAAGCAAACCAAATTCTTGAATGAATATTAGGGATGTAGCGATATCCAAGTCTCACGGTACAATATTATTTCTTTATAAACCTCATAGTACAGTATTTATTGTGATATTTGGGAATGCTCACAGTATTATAAAAAGGCTCATGACATTGATCTTATGCTTATAATAATTAACATAACAGCCATATTAGCCAGTCATTTGACTTCATTTGTTCTAAAGCGCAAAATACCAATTTATGTTAAGAACAACTGTAATGTGACCAGCCTGGTAGAGTAGTAAAAAAATAATGTCCAAACTGAACTAAACTATGTTTAATGACATTGCAAGTTTATAGTTTTAACACTTTCTTGTTCTGTAAAGCATTTTGAATAAGGCCCTACTTTGTGATGTGCTCTACAAACAATCTTCCCTTGTCTACACAATAAATAAAACTGTGCAGGAAAGTTTATATTCTATTTTATTTTATTTTATTTTGCCAACATCAGAAAACATGTGAATCACAGGCTGTGTTCGGCAGTATACCACATGCAGTTGTAGCTTGGTGCTGTTTCTCTGAAATCTTTTATCTTGGACTGGACTATATTTTTGATGAATTTGTGGAACTTTTCTCAGGGTAAATTTTGCCAAGCAAGTTCCCATGATGTTTGTGTTTCTCGAGGAAACATACACTGTGTCTCAGCAGAGCTAATGCAACTACTGCGTTGTTGTTCGTCTGCCTCCTATTCTCCTTTAGTGTTTGTGGTCTTTGCAAAACCAAAATTGTTATTGTTGTTGTTGACACGAGACGTTGACACGTGGAAATTGTGCAGCCTGCAATCCTATTGGCTCAAACTGTGGATCTGACAAGTGATATGGCGCAAAGGATCATGGTGTAAGTTATATGTAAGTTATATTGTCTGTGTAGAGCCTCAATCGTCCAGGTCTGATCCATCGCAAAAAACAAAGTTCAAATCTGTCAACTGGACAAATCGTTGTAGGAGTGAAGACGTTTTGCTGCTCATCCAAGCTCTTCTTCAGTTCTGGAGAAGAAGTGGCTTGAACTGAAGAAGCGACTTGGATGAGCAGTGAAACATCTTCACTCCTATAACGATTTGTCCAGTTGACAGATTTGAACTTCAAGTTATATTTGTTTTTTCTGCTGACACAAGCTCAAAATTATTATTTTGGGCATAAATACATGCCGTTAATACCGAAAAGATACGATATCAAGGCAATTTTGCAACTGCGATATCTCGAGATCACCAATACCGTTCCATCCCTAATCGAAAAAGACATCCACTACTATCACACGGACACAGACCCATTCAGCCAGAACAATGAGTTTAGGAGATCCACAGCCACAGCCCAAATCAAAGCCAATCCTTCACCTACTCCAGCCTACTCTAGTGATCCGTTTGCAGTCCATTTTCATCCCAGGAACAGAATCTAAAGCAGAGTCCCAAATTACCCAGGCCGGACCTCTCCTCTGTGTTGTCAGCCTGTTTGATGGGATGTAATTGGATAATCCATTTTTAAAGGGCCCCAAAAAACCTGACAGGGGCCATTGGAGCGGATGGAGTAGGGCTGAGTAATGTGGCCATGTTGGATTTACCGTGACCTTGATGTTGTCAGCCTGATCTGTGCTTCCTGAGTAGGAGATATAAGGCGAGGTGCAATTTTAGTGAATTTACAAAAATATAGCACACGAGTACGTAATGCTTAGCTTGCTGTCTTCGTGTATTTGACTCTTTATATTAGGGCAGTGTCAAAATGTCATCAATATTTAAGCTCAATAATCAGCGTGGGTCTTTTAAATGGAGAGGTCTACAGCCAATTGTCTGTCAGTAAAAGCATGTGGTTTGGAGTCGATTTCAGACTTTGGAGGAAGGATTATGTGCGTGTGTTGGCAATGATTAAAAGTTTGTATATGTGAAGGAAATTAATATTAATCGTGAAAATCATGATACATTTTTCTGCTGTAAGACTTGGCCCTACATTATATTATATGGTAAATAATCAATGTATTAAAATGTCCCTAAAGTAATAAAAACTGTAATACCTTATCTATAAAACTAATAAGTACACATGGGACTACAAAGCATGTTTTACTGCAGTATTTAACCTCCCGAGTACTTTTATATTATATACGCTAAATCAAGTCACAACCCAATCGAATGTTACTCTTCTTCTGAAACTTAACTATAAAGAAGTTTGTATTATTCTAAAGTATTGAGCATAACTAAAGTGTTTTTACAAGTCTGGTGCAAAGACACTGTTTTGCACCATCATGGTACAAAGGGATTCTTTGGTTCAGATATACTTCATTGTCTCTATGGAGATATTTGTCCTCTGCAAGTTCCTCTGTTCTTATGGTAAGCCAAAAGAGCAAATCGTTTTTCGGATTCATATTGAGCTTTTTATTGAGAAAGAGATTCAAAATAACTGCCAGCTCCACTTTCACTGATTACTGTAATAATGTGGCTATTTCTTGTGCAATGAGACGTCTATCTCTCCATTCTTCACTACAATCTGTTTTGTGGCTCTTTTCTTCATTCTCCTTCATGAGAACCTTAACTCTAAATTGCTGTTTTCTGGTGGCAGACATAATGGCCCAATGATCTCGCTATTTCTGCTTCTTGAAAGTCTAATTGTGGCTGAACAAGAGCGCAGAGAAAGAGGGATTCTGCGGGGATTCAAAGAGACACTTCATCACACTCGGAGCTTTGGGAACTGTGCATATTTCAGACACAAAGGCCTCTCTCTCACACACAGCCCGGGCCGTGTAACAGAGGCGGAGCTGGGGTGGAGGGCAGATTCATAATGACACAGTGGCAGTGGCTCAGTTAGTGTGTGGACTTTGATCTGAAGGTTGTGGGTTCAAATCCCGCTCTCTGCCTTAACGTATAAGAGTGGTCACATCTTGGTGTGATACTGTTGTTATGTCCTTGGGGAAGACATTTTCCCTCAGTGTCTGTGTACACTGGTGCGTGAATGTGTGTTTGAGTGGTTCCTTGATGTAAAGTTCACTGAATGCCTCGAATGCCTCTTGATTTATGAACATGACCATTTATCATGTATTGGACGCAACATCACAAGTGAGAATAATATTTGGGTGTTGACATTTAACCCACCTGCAGTGCACTAACCTAGTACTTCTCTGTGTGTAGTTGTTTTTGCATGAGATCAACAGGTTCGAGAAAGTTTCTGTTAATTTTACTCTAAAGGTTGCAAAGACTCACTCATTATCATAATAAATGTCATATATATCTTATGCTTTATCAACATTTTCTTATCTCTTCTGCTATTCATTCACCGTGATTTGGCAGATTTGTTCACAAAAACATGAAAGCCTTGGTACGGTTTATTTTTAAATGGGGATGCACTAAAAGCAAAAGTGTCTGCTCAATAGCGACAAAAGGCTAAATATTCAATTTAAAAACACAGTAGAGTACTTTTGTGCTTTTAAGTGAGAGATGGTCACTTGCTTGAACAAAATTTCAGACTCATATGTTTGATGACAAAACATTATAAGATATATTTTGTAGGTGCAGAAGGATGGAGTCTTGTCTAAGGGTCAAACGGGTGGTAACTTTAAAAGCTTTCCAAGTGAGACTGAAATATTCATGTTCACTGCCCAAGAACATCACCAGGAATAAGACGGTGATTATTATTTCATCTGATTTTGGGGCCAGTGTCCAGTATTGTCTGAGCTCTACAATGGGCATTTCACTGTCTAATGGAGATACTCTGTCACTTATGTAATCTTGGAAATTTGTAAGGCTTTTTAGCAGTGGATTTGGGGAGTTCTGGACCTATTTCTGTCTATCCTGAAAAGATTTAGTCTGTCCGTGGCCATGGTTAAGCAGAGCTGCACATGATGTTCAATAAGTGATAAAGATGGAACAATCAGATTCAGAACATGGAGTCAGGTTAGTTTTTCATACGAATGTGCCATTATGAACCAGGGAACTGGATGTGAAATGATTTTAGTCACAGGGAAAGTACCAAAAGAAGAACATTGTAGGTTGTTTTATCATTTATTTATTTTAGCCATGCTTTATGTAAGAATCGTTTGCTCAGTTCATCAACAACAATTAAACATTTATTTTTACTTGAGATTTGATATTCTGTGGAAGTTTACAGTCAAAGGAACAACATGTCCGTGGAAATAAGCAGGAGAAAGCCCTCAAAGCCAAATAAGAGTTAGGTTTGTGGAGATGCAAGCCCGCTCAGAGTAAAGCCGCATGATAACCAAAATTAAATGAATACAAGAAAACACGCTTTTATTTTTAATTGACTGCGTGCAACTTTGAGTCTAGATTTCAGCACAAATTCTGAAACTTGCCAAAAAATATGTTGATATATTTGGATGAGGTCCAAGTCTGACACAGTTCAGATACCAACTACTAAAAAGCACAGATTTATATATTGTTTGTTTCCTAAGTGATTATGTAATATTGTACACACATTTTACAGCATGTACCTGACAGTATAAATAGTTCTTGATTCCCAAATAATGTTTTTTTCAGCAATAATTTCGTCAGCTCTCCTGTTGTGTTAGTCTAAACTCGTTCTCATCGTTGTATGCGCTCTGGTTGTTTACCTCTGTGTTGATGACTTATTCATGGGACAAGCTCTGCATTACTTCACAAGATGCCACAATTTGTCTGAATACACTGATCAAGTCCATTGTTTTGCTTTTTGATCTCCTTTTCAAAAATCCTTCATAGATGTTTTTCTGACGGTTTCAGTCTGACTAAACATTCCAGGGACCAAAAGGATGAAATCAAACTTTGTAGTCTTTTGTTATGGTTTAGCTGCCGTGTTTAGCAGAAAATCTACAGTTATATGACAAACTTCTGTACAAAGATATGTTTATTTGGACAATCCTCACCCCTTTTGCCAATATCATCAAGGCTTACAAAACTATTTTGCAGTGTAAATAGATCTGATCCACAATAAAGTACTTGGTGATTAGCCAAATAAACACTAAAGGGGAAATATATAGCAGTATTAAAACATTAGTTGAAGTTATACGCAGTGTTCTGGGTGTATTCCATATAGTAACATCAGGATGGTCAACATATTTGAGCAAGAGAGTAATTCGGAGCTTTTTCGGTTCTGAAGCAACTGTTGGGAGAATAGAGGCGA
Organism: Periophthalmus magnuspinnatus; assembly: GCF_009829125.3. Lineage (NCBI taxonomy): Eukaryota > Metazoa > Chordata > Actinopteri > Gobiiformes > Gobiidae > Periophthalmus > Periophthalmus magnuspinnatus. The sequence continues at coordinate 17,913,013 of NC_047126.1, forward strand.
CAAAGATGGGAGTTGATTAAAAATTATAAAATAAATGATAAGTATATAAAACAAAACATTGTTGAAATAGTCAAAATATGAGTTAAGTACACATCTATGGAGGAAATATTTATAATACACAATGCACTTCCCTGATATTATCATTAAAATAAACGTAATGCAACAAGTGGCCAGTTTATTAAAGTGATTGTACAATGCCAAGCCCAGGTACAGAAGGAAGGGCATCTGACATAAAACAAAACCAGGAATGGCATGTTGTGGAATTTAATTTATATTATTATTATTTTATTTATTTATGTTTTGTTTTTTTACCTCCCGATTGGACAGGGAAAGCAGATGTGACATACATAGCAAGGCAAGATTATTTGCGTAGCGTAATTCGTACACAACGTAATTCAAAGTTGCTTTTGCACAATACAAACTAATCAAAACATAAATAATCATCATTAAATTAACCTTAAAACAGGCGAGTGCAGAATAAAAATCTTTCAGTCCAAACAGAACCGTTTTGAACCTGGATTTAAACATTGTCAAAGTAGAGGCCTGTCTCACATCTTCAAGAAGACTGTCCCAGGATTTAGCTGCAAAAAACTAAAACACTGATTCCACATGTTTAGTCCTGACTCTGGGCACCAGCAGGAGGCCTGTCCCTGAAGTCCTTAAAGTGCGAAATGGTTCATACACACGGTGCCTGTTACAATGACAGTGTTAACACAAATGACAACATCTTTTTGTTTTTTTGTTAAATCAATGTTTAAGCTGCCAGAAAAAAATGTGTTTCTTGGACATAACTTGTCCCAGCATTTTGGATGGAATGACATATGTAGAGGAATTCCATTTTAGAAGTCACCGCTATCGTATATCTGTGTACTTTCCTCTTCATTTTTTCACTCTTAACTGTAAAAATATGAATTGACCACATGCACTATCCCACCAAACCAAGTATGAAAAGAAAAAAACACAAAAACCTCTCATATTCACTTAAAAGTTGTTGAAATTATTACAATATAAGAACAAAAAATGTAAAGCACTAAAAGATGCCAAGCCATCACTTAAGGCCAGACTGCTGAACAAGCTAATGGCGACTATTAGTAAGAGCAGTCTATGTTGCATTTAACTGCTAATAAATGTCATTTGTCTCATTGTATTTTGCGGCGAAGTGCACTCACTAACATGCTAATCCATATATTTATAATTGACCTCTAGTCTGAACCGGACCGCCTGTCTTAAGGGATAATTACCAGAGAGGCAGTGATAATGATCTCTTTAAGTTTCTGTGCCCTGTGCCATCCGGTGAACTTTGACCCCAGGAAGAGTTTGTAGTACGGGTGTGAGTGTATAAAGTTCAATGAAGTGGTAATTTGAGGTGGAGGGAGCGGAGAGAGTGGAATAATTGCAGAGTTGGTAGGTGGTCTTTGACTTGAGTTTGAACATATTTAATAAGCACACTGCGTCACTTCCCAGCTGCGTTCAGCATCTGTCCCCCAGTGTGAGATGGCACTGAAATAATAAGAGGAAACTCCTGATTTATGCCTGTTTCAATGGAAGTCCATGGCAAATTGAATAAAGGAGGTAGAATCAGATAAAATTACTACAACCTTCAAAGTACTCCACAACCTTGCACTCACCTGTACCCACTTTTGAGGTGAATTTGAGAATTTGAAGGGCGTCTATAAAAAAAATGATTTGTTTAATATTAGTGTTGTTGTTAAGACAAATTAGGCTATAGTGGATCGCAAAGTCACTTCAAGGTTGTTAGTTCAATCGCTATTTTATGCTGTTGTTGTGCTCTTGACCATTTTGCCTTTATGCGTTATGTGATAGGTGGTGGATCTGTGCGCTATGTGTGACCAGCTTTCTGATTTCAGGCGCCATTTTGAGGACATTTGACCATTAAAAAGCATTTTGTTTTGAATTGTTGTTTCATCATTCTGAAATCCATGAAAATATTGTTCTATTTTGGCTACATTTTGCTGCTATATTAACAAAATTGAAATAAAACATATGACTGAAAGGTTTTTATTCTGCACTCTACTGTTTTAATGTTAATTTTATGATGAATATTTGTGAGTATTTATGTTTTGATTTGTGTAATTTTAATGTCCTTCTTATTCTGTAAAGCACTTTGAATCACTTTGTGTACGAATTGTGCTATACAAATAAACTTGCCTTGCCTTGTACTACTTCTGATTGTTACTGACCCTTTCGTGCTGGCACCATAGACTGTATTTATAAATGGACAAAGCTAACCTGTTAGCCGCCTCGTTCCAAATAGGGCACACTTCCGGCTCCATCGACTCCATCAACTGCTGCCCCGCTCCAAAATGGCTCATTGGTTGCTATGATACTCGCGGTCAGAATTCCAAATATGGAACTCAGCTCCAAATTTGCCCGTGTAACCACCAGCCTCGATGAGCTTCATTTGACTGAAGACGAACGCTGTGGGTGACGTCATGCTCACTTAGTAAACCTCTTTATACAGTAGCAACAGATGAAATTTAAATCTGTAAACTGGACAAATCGTTGTAAGAGTGAAGATGTTTCCCAATTCCAACCAGAACTGAAGAAGCGGCTTGGATGAGCAGCGAAACGTCTTCACTCCTACAACAATTTGTCCAGTTGACAGATTTAAAATTTGTCTTTTGCTATGGATCAGACCTGGACGACTGAGAGATTACACAGACATCTTTATACAGTCTATGGTTAAGCGGGAATCTCAATTATTTTTATGGAAAAATAGAAAAAAGTCTTGCTGCTAAATAATTATATCAACCGAAAAACAATTGTGTATTTCTGCAGTATCAATGAGCAAACAACTGAACAAATTTGAGGTGAGAGAAATCATTCAAGTCAAAATTATGGGTAACCAATGAGCTCCTTTGTTTCACATGTGGCACTGTCTGAATCCGACTAGAGGCGAAAACAGTGGGGACCGGCCTGTTATCCCCGTGTATAAAAAAATGACCACATTCCAAAAAAACCCCTAACAAACTCCAAAATTAGCACCCACCCATGTGTAGTATCTCCTGTTGCTTCTCCAACGTGTCCTTGCAGCCCCAGTCCCTCCTCCGGGCTGTATTTAGACATCACAGGAGCCCAGAGCAGACCCCAGCCTCGTCCATCTTCCCAAACTGAACCACTGCTGTAATTACACACAGTATTAGGACACATCTGTTCTACCAGGGGGATGAAACTCGGGGGATTTTAACTCGCACATTGCAGTTCCTCAACAACAAGCTCTAAAACAAAATTATATACTTGTATTTTTATAATAATTATGTCACATTATAATTTCCCTATATATAATTAAAGGTTCTATATTACACAAAATGGATTCTTGTGAGCTTTAAATCATGGTGTTACCTCATTAAAACATCCTTAGTTGTGTTTTATTTCATTCACACATGTCTGAGTAATCCTTTTATTAGTTTGTCTACATCGCCAAAGCGCAAAATGCTCTGGTCCACATTGTGATGTCATGAAGCAGTCATTTTCGATTTATCAGCTGCTTTTTACCTTTTGTTCAGTAGAGATTGGCTGAAATGATTCAAGCGAAGGTGTTTGGAGCACTACCTGTATTATCACATGACATCACAGAGTGGAACAGCGCGATTTCCATTTGAGAGAAGAACTAAACATTGTTGTGTGTGAATGAAACAAAAACTCCAGGTCTGTTTTGGATGAGGAAACAACATAATAACATAGACCAGATAATAGCATAACATCAGCCCTTTAAAATTAAATGATTAGTTTATTATTGGACCTACCCAAAATTCATTGCAAAATCTAATTTGATTAATTTGTAACGTTATCTGCACTTCTCGAGATGCATGCCCTTGGTAACTGGTTTGGGCACACTGCAGTACCACTCCAACGTACAATAATATATCTGTAATTGGTGGTGGTATAAAATGTGCTTGGAGGAATTTATTATTCAGAATTTTATGACCATTTTCCTTTGCTCTTTATTATTAGATTGTAAATTGTGAGTGAGGTGCGGTGTCCAACTCATTTCTCTTGTGAATCATTAAGCTTTGAGTTTAAGGATGAAGAATACAGGTAAGATCTAGAGGCCACGTTTACCTTGAAAGACTCTTATAACGTGATCAGACACGTGAGTCCCGGGATAAGCGGCAGTACAAAGCAGATTCACAAGTCGCTCTGTCAACCTTGTATTTTCTGAATGAAGCTGTGCACCGTCATAGAACATGGGGCAAGGTGAGTGCAAGCTGACCGTTTAGACCAAGGGTCCATCCATCCATTTTCTTCCGGCAGCAGTCTAAGCAGGGACTCCCAGACTTCCCTCACCCCGGACATGTCCTCCAGCTCCTCCGGTGGGACCCCAAGGCGTTCCCAGGCCAGCCGAGAGACATAGTCCCTCAAGCATGTCCTGGGTCTTCCCCGGGGCCTCCTCCCGGTGGGACATGCCCAGAACACCTCCCTAGGGAGGCGTCCAGGAGGCATCCTGAGCAGATGCCCGAGCCACCTCAGCTGGTTCCTCTCAACGTGTAGGAGCAGCGGCTCTACTCCGAGCTCCTCACCCTATCCCTAAAGGTGCGCCCGGCCACTCTGCGGAGGAAGCCCATTTCGGCCGCTTGTATCCGCGATCTTGTCCTTTCGGTCATTACGCAGAGCTCATGACCATAGGTGAGGGTAGGAACGTAGATTGACCGGTAAATCGAGATCTTCGCCTTCCGGCTCAGCTCCTTCTTTACCACAACGGACCGATACAGCGACCGCATCACTGCAGACGCTGCACCGATCCGCCTGTCAATCTCCCGCTCCATCCTTCCCTCACTCGTGAACAAGACCCCGAGATACTTGAACTCCTCCACTTGGGGCAGAGACTCACCACCCACCCGGAGAGAGCAAACCACCTTTTTCCGGTCGAGAACCATGGCCTCGGATTTGGAGGAGCTGATTCTCATCCCAGCTGCTTCACACTCGGCTGCAAACCGCCCCAGTGCCTGCTGCAGGTCCTGGCTCGAAGAAGCCACCAGGACAACATAATCTGCAAACAGCAGAGATGAAATCCTGTGGTTCCCAAACCAGGCCCCCTCCGGCCCCTGGCTGCGCCTAGAAATTCTGTCCATAAATATAATGAACAGAACCGGTGACAAAGGGCAGCCCTGGCGGAGTCCAACATGCATTGGGAACAGGTCTGACTTACTGCCGGCAATGCGAACACAGCTCCTGTTCTGGTCATACAGGGACCGGACAGCCCTTAGCAAAGAGCCCCGGACCCCATACTCCCCAGCACCCCCCAAAGGACACCACGAGGGACACGGTCGAATGCCTTCTCCAGATCCACAAAACACATGTGGACTGGTTGGGCAAACTCCCATGAGCCCTCGAGGACCCGATGGAGAGTATAGAGCTGGTCCAGTGTTCCACGACCAGGACGGAAACCACACTGCTCCTCCTGAATCCGAGGTTCGACTATCGGTCGGATTCTCCTCTCCAGTACGCTGGAATAGACCTTACCGGGAAGGCTGAGGAGTGTGATTCCCCTGTAATTGGAACACACCCTCCGGTCCCCCTTCTTATACAGAGGGACCACCACCCCGGTCTGCCATTCCAAAGGTACTGTCCCCGACCGCCACGCGATGTTGCAGAGACATGTCAGCCAAGACAGTCCCACAACATCCAGAGACTTGAGATACTCAGGACGGATCTCGTCCACCCCCGGAGCCTTGCCACCGAGGAGCTTGCCAACCACCTCAGTGACTTCAGCCAGGGTGATGGACGAGTGATGGACATTTGGTTTTTTTTAAATAAATCAAATAAATTATGTCTCTCTGTGTAGCCTATTAAGTTCTTTTTTAAAGTTTTTTTTAATTTTTTTTCTATTTTTTAAAGGCCAAAAAAAATTTCTCTCAATTTGCTACACTCTGATTTACTCTAGTACTAGCAAAGCATTCTGGGATTTGTAGTATTAGCGATGCATGCGCTATATACCTACGGGCCAGCTCTAACGCACATTTGATATGATCTCATGGGCCAAACATAATTACACCGTGGGCCAGAGTTTACCCCTGGGCCTGAGTTTGACAGATATGGTTTAGACCAATGGAGAAGAAAAGAGCTGCATACTTTACACGTGGGAACTGTCAATCAAAAACGAAATATAGGCTATGAAGTGCAAGTGCAAGCCAACAGAAACGCGGCCACTGTATTCATGTGAAGTGGAGAGCAGCCAATCACTCCCACGCTCGTTACGGCACATTAAGTACCTAAAGCCTGAATATTACTCATCGATATAGCAGAAGTGTCAATGTGCTCATCATCAAAAATAGGTCAGCCTTTAATGTACCGTGCAACACTATGGGCTGAATGAACGACACTTATGTCACTTATGTCGAAAACGCACACCTCATACAAATGTACACACCAATTTTTTTTTCATTTTTAAACGTTTATAGACTTTAATGATGTGTGTTTAGTCTAACGCAGTATGGTTTAACAGTGTGTATGCAGCTCAGACATAACCTTCAAAGCTGAAAGTATTAAGTATCATCTTTATAAATCTGTGAGCACTGATATAAAAGAATTCTCATTTTATCCATTTCCTCATGTCACCTCTGTCTCTCTGCCTGGCCACTCACTCGGGTCACGGCACTGGATGCTTGTCTGTGATTGGTCAGAGAGTCATCTTCTTATCTTATTTGAGAACTTAACTTGGTCTGGAGCAGGGTATTTGCGTTCAGGTCATATTACCTTGATAGAAAGTCATCCTGCTTCGTAGTACAGTACTGCTAAACCAGAGTTAACCCCAACGTTATCTAGCTAACCCCTAATCCAGCTTCGTAGTACAGACCTCAGAGCAAATTGTCCCTCAAAATGTCTGCAATTGTTAAAGCAGTATTTGTTTAAGTAGCATCAAAATAAATTAACCACAACAGCAGCAACAACAGCATCGTCTTCGTTGAAAAGCCTGCTCTTGTTTGTGTACTATTATAAAAGTTTGTATTTCCAAAAGAAGTTGATTTCATTTGTATAATTGATTTCACAGCTCTCAATGCATAAAAATAACTCCACAACAAGTTAGAACACTTTTCTTGAATCAGATAAATAACATCGTTTTCACAGTGCTCAGAGGCAGAATGGTGTGGGCTATGTTCTGAGTTTAGCATACATATTTATAAGAGACCACACTGGATTTATGGTGAAGGCTGTGGCGTCGGTATTGGCACTAAAATCTATGGCTTTATAAAAGGATTTAGTGAACGAAACAGTCAATCAGCCGTTTGGGTCCACGGCAGCTAAGTTAACAGAGCATGGGGGGTGAGAATGTGTATTTACTATGAACAGATGCAAATCAAGTGGATATAAAATAAAAAGATTAATAGTTTTGGGACCAGAACTCAAATGGTTGTGAAGAAGAGGAGATGAAGAGGAGATGAAGAGGATGCACTGGAAATAGTGTTTGACTCATAGACTGTATATATAAATGGATATAGCTAACCTGCTAGCCACCGCTTTCCAAACAGCAAGTGAGCATGGGCGCGCTTCCGGCGGCATCGACTTTCACTCCAATTCACTTTACATTAAAAAACTGTTGCCCCTCTCTCCATAACTGCTACTGTCAGGCTCGTCATTTTGGTCTTAAAATGTTCATGTCAACCTGCTTTAAGTGATCCTGGTATTTTTACTTTCAGTATTGTGTCTGTAATTCAAGATATGAACATTAATAAGAGACAAATCCAGCTGCTTTCTTTCCCCAAGGTCACTCCCTCTAGGGTTAGCAATGGGTTTGATTGACAGTGTTGCTCATCACCTGGCACCTGCTAAACCGGCATTGTGGGCGGAAAGGGGTGTTACCTTCCACAGCTTCACTCCAGGTTGGCTCTTTGTTTGCTATGATACTTGTGGTCTGAATCCCAAATGTGCAGCCTGGCTCCAAATTCGCCCCATACCTGCTCTAGCCTCGATGAGCTTCATTTGACTGGAGCCGAACTTACGGGTGACGTCACACTCACTTAGTCCACTTCTTCATACAGTCTATGGTTTGACTTCAGTCAATTAAGCCGATTGAGCGTAACAGTTACTCTGGAGCCAAGTTTCATATTTGATATTCCAAGTCTGCATTTCATAGCAACCTAGAGATTGGTTCAACAAACTTGCAATATTAATATCATGGAATAAAGTGCACTACTTTAAGAAGCTAAATGCTGACTGCTTTTTTTTTTTTTTTTTATCTATGTGACAGTTAAACAGCTAATTCTACCATAAAGTTCTGACCTGCTTAGTTTTAAACTATTCACCTTATTCTGGAAGTTGCCATGGGCGCTGCCATCATCATTTGTGTTGTAATATTTTTCATGGCGCTGCTGATCCCGATAGCAAAAAGTACTATATGGACTAAAGAGCTGTTTTAAGGCCTCCCAGAGAATTGGTGCAGTGTTGCCTGGTTGGTCACCTGAACAGTGAACATTTCACATGAACCTACTTTATGTTACATTTAGGAGGCAAAACTTTTCTCATATTCTCCATTTAAATGAATGGGATTTGGCTTAAGTGGAAGTGCCACCACAAAGAAAGCGCATTTTAGACGCATTTACATTGAAAGTGGACGGGGATAAATAGGCCAATATGGATCCTACAATTTTGTGATGTCAGATGAACGCAATCTATTTGTTAGTTACTTCCTTTGAGTGGTTACCTGTTTAAACCTGCCATACATTGTCATCACTCTTCCACAGAAACAAGCAAAACTACTGAATAATTGTGTTTATTATCTGCCATGGGTATAAATGAATATGACTCCTCTTAACCACAAGTGCTTACAATTGAGTTGATGCAGAGTTGTAAAACCTGTAATTTGCCACAAACACTAAAAAGACTGTAATCTTACAATATCGCCAATGGCTGTGCTGAAGTAAAAACACATTTTGGTACGAAGTGGCTGAAAGCAGTTATTTCACTTTTCACTTTCACTTACACCATTTTCTTTTCAACAGCAGTAACTTTCTAAACGGCCTTGTATATTGGGCAAATTGAGTGTTTTTAAGCAAAGCACAAAAGATAGCCAGGTAACACTTAATAATAACGACACAGTACACTTTTAATAGCCTTAATAAAACAAAAAGACTGATTCAGGCTTACTCAATTAATACCCTAACCCTGACTCCTAACCCTAGCTATATTTTGTTTGTTTTATTAGAGCTAATTAAGGTGCACTTAGTATATAGCTGCACCAAAGCACGTACATGGTATCTTTTGACCATGTAAAACAAAGATGCTGTCTATGCTTATACAGGTATTATCATATGTCACATGTAAATCGGGCTGTAGTCTTTGCAGTGACTCGTGTGCGTGTCTGTGTAATCCTTCAGGGACCCTCTTTTGCTATGACGTTTGTGCTTCCTTAAAACTAGATGTAGTATAGCAAGAAGCAGCAGCTAATTTTATTTGACAGGACAAGAGAGTAGTCCCTGGAAGAGAGCTTGTATCTCCAGACAGGGTTTCCCTTTCTTTTTCCCTCTTTTGCCCCCCCCCATCTCTTTCCCTTATCACTCCCATTTTCCCTCTCCCTCTCTCCCACTCTCAGCCCTCTCCCCCTCTCTGTCACTCTCTCCCTTTCTTTTTCTTTCTCTCTCCTTCTCACACTCCCTCTATCTCTGCCTCTCCCCCTCTCCCCCACTTCATCACCCCTTTCCTGCCTCTTTATCACTCGACCACTCTCGCTCCCCGACTCTCACCTTTTCCCTCTGTCACTCTCACTCTCCCTCTCTCTATCTCTGTTTCTCCCTCATTACTCTTTCCCCTCTCCCTCACTATCCCTCTCTTTTTCCTCTCTCTCCCACTTTCCCCCTCTCTATCATTCTGCCAAATTTTCCCCTCTTCCCAACTCTCACCTTTTTCCTCCATCACTCTCCTTCTCTCTATCTCTGCCTCTCCCTCTTCACTCTCTCATTCTCTGTCTCTTTTTCCTCTCTCCCCCTCTCACCCCTTTCCTCATCCCTCTCTCTCTGCCTCGCCCTCATCACCTCTTCCCCCCTCTCTATCACTCTCTCACTCTCACTCTCTGCTCCCCCCTTCCCCACTCATCTTTTTCCCCTGCCACTCTCCCTCTCTCTATCTCTACATCTCCCTCCTCTTTTCTCACGATCTCTAACCCCTCTCTCATCACCCTTTTCCCCCTCTTTATCACTCTCTTACTCTCCTTCTCTCTATCTCTGCCTCTCTCTCCCTCATCGCCTTTCCCTCTCTCTATCACTCTTTCACTCTTTTTCCTCTCTCTCCCACTCTCACCTGTTTCCCATCACTCTCCCTTTATCTCTTCCTCCCCCTCTTCCACTCTCTCTCATCCATCACCCCTTTCTTCCACTCTCTCACTCTTTTTCCTCTCTTTCTCCATTACCCCTTTCCCCTGTCTCTGCTTTTCTTCCCGCTCTCCTCCACCTCTCTACCTCTCTTTTTCTTTCTTCCTCTCTCTCTGTGTGTCTGAGGTCTTTCCCCAGAGTGGAGATTGTCCTGAGGTTCAAACTGCATTAGGTCTGAGGAGTTACACGGTGAAGGAGAAGACCAGACCAGTGGACACAGGCTCAATTGGCGGCAGACAGCAGATAGTAAATCCAATACAGGTTATAATTAAAGTTGTGATGTTAGATTACAAGTTCACGGACAGCTTACACGTCTAAAATGCTATCATTATTACTTGAGAAGATTTCTTGAGAAAATGGGTTAATCAACAGGTGATGAAAATTTAACACTGATGCCATCACATCTGTGTGCAGGTGTGAGCCACAGAAAAAGAAAAATTCAAATCTGTCAACTGGACAAAACGCTGTTAGAGTGAAACTGCCATCATAATTAAGCAAGGCACGTTTATTTGTATAGCACAGTTTGTACACAAAGAAATTCAATGTGCTTTATAGAATAAGAAAGACATTAAAGTCACAATACAACAAATCAAAACATAAATAATCATCTTAAAATTAACATTAAAAGGGAAGAGCTCCTCCCTTCAGATAGATACAAGGCAGTGTCCACCAGTAATCTGACCAAAACTGAAGAATCAGCTTGGATGAGGAACATCTTCACTCTTACAACGTTGATATGTGCAGTACTTTTAATGAACGTCCAGTTGACAGATTTTATATTTTTCTTTTACTATGGATCAGACAAATGACAGACAACTTTCAGTCTTAGCACAGCTAAACAGAACCGGTTTGAGCTTGTCTTCGGGAAGACCAGGTTTTAGCTGCATGAAACTGAAATGCTGATTCTCCATGTTTAGTCCTGACTCTGGGCATCAGCAGGAGGCCATTCCCTGAAGTCCTCAGAGTGTGAGATGATTCATATGGCACTAACATGTCAGAGATGTACTTTGGTGATTGGCCATGGAGAGACTTGTCACAAGCAGAGCTGCTTTAAAGTCTATTCTCTGAACCACAGGAGCCAGTGCAGAGACCTGAGCACAGGACTTATGTGCTCGTACTTCCTGGTCCTAGTCAGGACTGGATGTACTGCAGCTGTCTTAATTAATTAACAAATCTAAATATTCTATTTTTTGAATGGTCAAAAGTCCTCAAAATGTCAGGTTATTGAATTGTAAGAGGAATAGTTAGACATTCTGCCACTCTCAACATAAACAATGACTTAAAAAAGCATTTATCTTGACTAAACTCAACAATTTATCAAAACAACACCAGGAGAAACACATTCCATCACCATTGCTCTTCGGGGCAAAATCTGTTTTCCTCTCTTACCTTTAGTTCAGGTGAGTCATGGTCTAAGATCAATTTAGATTCCATGCACAATTTCAGTCTGCGTCGTGTATTTTAACAACAGGCTGCATGGAATGATTACACTGAAGTAAGCGTGTGTATAATGATGCACGTGCACTCGCCACGGGCAAATGGGGAGGAAAGATTAAATACAACAGTTATTGTTTGCAAACTTCAGAGGAAATAATGACCTTGGATAGAAGTTAATAGCTTCAGAAAACAACTCATTTTTTTGCATTCTCATAAAGGGGGATTGCTGCCAGACCTTTGATAGTGACTTGGTGACAGTGACAATGACAAGTGGTGAATGTTTATGTTTTTATTGGTTTATTTTAGCTTTAAACTAGGCTGAATGCTGCTGCTGTATTGTTTATGTAAAAGGCAATATTACGGGCTTTTTTTCATTTTGAACATTTTGATTTTTGTATTTCCTTTAATACAATACTGTGTAAGTTTGCAGAAATACCTCAAAGCCTTAGTTGGAGTCAAATTTATCCATAGAAAATCCAGCAAAGAGGCATGGAGCTGCATCTGCTGGTACATTGAAAAGTGAAGTAGTTTGCATGACGCTAAAACAAGGGTAAACTGGTCAAAAACACAAAACTGCACTTTGGTTGAAATTTGAGATAAGCAGATAAGCTGAAAAAAGATGTGTAAGATGAATTCAAAAACAAGGAAGTACATCAGAGAGACGCAAGCATGTTGAGCTTTAGAGACGCATATGGACTTAATGTATGTAGTATTGGTTTAGCAACTTTTGTGAATTTACTTTTTGGATATTTCATAGTACAATAGAATGTAATTAATAAGGATCATTGGCTCTTGCCCCCCATCTGAGGATATGACATCACCACATTGTATAATCTGAAAAGTTGTGTAATCCCTCTTTCCTCTAGGAGTGGTCCACGGCAGAAAAGTCTTCAGCAGTATTCATCTGATTGTGTTTTGGAAATTGAGACGTTTGAACTGCTATCCAGAAGTCATTTGCAATCTTCAATCAACATCAATTGTAATGCATTTGATATAGAGCTTTTCAAGACACACAAAGCTCTTATCGTATAACTTCAGACTTTCCTTTCAGACTGTTCTCGACTTCCAAATGACAGTCAAAGCATCTCAAGTTCAAAAACATGTCACAAAAAAACACTGCTCCTGAGAGTTTACCCCAGCGGTATTGAAGGATGGGTCAAATGCAGAGGTCAAATACAGGGATAAAAAAGTATATCTTAACCTAACCTTTAGCTTCCTCTTTTACAAGCAGGAAGAGATTAGAGTGAAATCTGCTATGGACACTGTGTGATAGAAATGTCTGAGCAAACTTGAGGCTAAGGTAATGGCTCGGTCTAATCCCTGGAGCCTTGTTAATGTGATGGCATTTCTAACTCTAGACTCATAGACTGTATCAGAGCCACAAGTGTCATGTTTGGAAAGGTATGTCTCCAAACCGTAACATTTAAAAACATACAAAGGTTATTGTCTAATTAGGAGTTACATCATTAGTGCATACCTGATAGACAGATACAACGACTCTACTGACATAGTTACTGTGCACATGACAGGTGTTCATGTTTTTGTTGTTGCTCAGTTTGATGGTGTAGTATCCAGGACTGTATATGTAAATGAGAGTAACTAACTCGCTAGCCGCCACGTTCCAATGAGCTGCAGTGAACCTCTTCATTTTGATCTTATAATGTTCATTTTAACCTGCGCTCCATGGATCCTGGAGGTTTTCTTTTGGTATTTTGTCTGAATATCAAGATATAACATACTAATCAGGCACCTTCTTTCCCCAAGGTTGCTCCTTCTAGCGTTAACAACAGGTTTGATTGACAGTGATGAAGCGCCCGCTCTATCCTAACCCAACGGTGCGTGCGGGAAAGGGCGTTACCTTCATCGGCCTCGCTCTGGATTGGCTCTTTGGTTGCTATGATACTCACGGTCGGAATACCAAATATGGAAGAAATTCACTCCTGCTACTGCCAGCCTCGATGAGCTTCATTTGACTGGAGCCGATCAGTATGGGTGACGTAATACTCCTTTAGTCAACTTCTTTATACAGTCTATGGGTAGTATCTGGCAACTACTGTATCTATCATAGTTTTATAAGATTTTTATAAGTGGGGAAAAAAGAAGAAAAGTACAAAGATACAGGAAGTAGTAGTGAGCTCTAAATTGGAATACCCATAACCTATTCAAAACACATTAGTCTAATAATAACTAATGTGCAATTTAGACAGGATTTCTTAACATCGTGGTTGCTAGGTAACAGTTATGGAAAATTACAAACTTCACCAAAATGTCCTGGTCCTGGTTTGGTCGTGAGTCGAGTCTAGTTTAGTCCCTTCCTATTTCTAGTTCAGTCCAGGTCTACGTCCCGGTTTAGTCTCTGTTAATTCCCAATTTTGATGTGATCCATGTTAGTGTGAATGCACCTTAAACCAGCAGGACTATGTTCTATCAGAGAACTTGCTCAAATTCAATCAACCAACATAATCTTCCATTGGTACCTCTATTCTATTTCAGAATCCCTACATTTGACTTTTTAGATAAAGTCATATTTTATACACTTTTATAAATCCTTCTAAATCATTTTACTGATATTAAAATCAAACAGTAAGAGCAGCGGTTTTATGGATTTTCTCAACGGCCCGAAAAACGGATCATTTGCTGTCATTTTGAAGCCAAATCGGTCCATTAAAAACTAAGGGATTGTCATATTGTCAGGTTAGCCTTTAAAGCGTGCTCATTTTCCTATTTCATTTCAGCTGCAGTGGCTTTTCCCATCAAACAGCATGAAAACCCCCTCTTCATTTGCATCATTATAAACCGGACACCAAAATGCATTTGAACAGATTTTGACGGAGTGGAAGTTGGAGGTGCAGTGGACCATGTGAAGAGGATAAGAGCCACATTTTGACCAGTGCTTCATATGCTCAATACACGAGCCATTATGTTTGAATGGCTCAGTGCGTTTCATATTTGCAGATGTACACATTACAGCCATTACATAAGTCGTGCTAAAATCCCTCTCAGTAGTCACAGTGCAATTCAAAATATACTCTGGATGAAACTTCAAACATGGCGAATTTCCACGGTAACAGTCGTTTTTTGAAGTAGCAGTGCAAAAGTCTCAGATGCATTAGCAAAAACATGATTTAAGGATATGATATAATATAACGCTGTGTGTAATAGCTGTTGTAATTAGGCCTGTCATTTTGGGGGTCCGTATTTATCGTGGTACTTTTTCTTTGTACTAGTGAAGAACTTTTTCTTATTTTATTTTTTTACTTTTCTGAAAATTTGAGCCGTAAAGGGTTGATTAAATAACGTGTATGACTTCCATGTATTTTATTGATATTATATCGCAGCTTATGTTTATTAAAAGTACTGCACAAATCTGAGGAAATCCTGCTTTAGGGCAATTGTGTCAGTAGCAAAATTTGTTAATATGACAAGCCTAGTTGTAATCATGCAGAAAGTTACATATTTTAAGTTACTCACAGTTACAAGTTACTCAAAAGTAAAAGCTTCTCAACACCGTCGTGAGAGCTTCTCTGGACCACAGTCTTCCTTATATTGAGAGGGGAGTTAAAGAAGCAATTTTTGTTAGGAAAGACAATCCTTCGATGAACAGGAATAGGGGCCTTAGACACCATCTTTCCTCCCATCTGTAACTCCATCCCCAGACCCCAAGAAAACAAAGGAAACAAAGAGAACTATATAGCTAGCCAGGATGCCAATAGGTGTGAAAGCACCCATCAAGAGTTGAATGATTTTGTTAAGTATGACTCAGGCACAGTGCTCACTTAGTGTAGCTCAATAGACCTAGCCTACATACAGAAACTGTAAACAATAGCTGTTTCCAGTTTCAGTGTTGTTAGCTCCTCCCTTCAGATAGATACAAGGCAGTGTTCACTAGCAATCTGCCCAGAACTGAAGAAGGGGCTTGGATGAGCAGTGAAACGTCTTTTCTCCTACAACTTTTTGTCCAGTTGACATATTTTACGTTTTGCTTTTACTATATGATGAGACCTGGACGACTGAAAGATTACACAGACAAGGTACTCAAAAGACTACATAATGTAACTGCTATGACAAACTGGTTCAAGAAAAGTTGGCTAACCCAGTTTAATACTTGGTTTAGTCCTGTTATAGTCCTGGTTCAGTCAGGATATAGTTCAGATGTAGGATTTTTGGATTAGTCCCCATGTATTCCCAATTTTGATGCGTGAACGCAATTTTACGCTTACTTTGCAAAACAAGCATCTATATTTTGTTCATATTCTCTTCTACTTCCATGTACCTGTATTCGTTTTATTTTTCACTTGGCAGTTCCATCTAATCCGACCACCCACACCAACATCTTAAAACACTCTGAAAACTAAATTGGGAAATGCCACTGGTGAAGTATGTTCCCTTTCACTTGTACCACACAGTAACTCGGATCTCATATTAATTTAAGCATGCCCCGCAGAAACAATAAAGCCATATTGGGAGCACTATAGTAAATGAGTGCTGAATGAAAGTACTTGAGCCAGACTTTCTTTTTATCTATCCCCCCATTTCCCTCTCCATGTCTGGACCACCACCGTTATGACACCCTACAACACATATTTTCGAACAGTTGCTTTAAATTATTCACCAGCTTTGCAATTTTCATGAGGCTAGCGAGGTGATTACATAGTGAAATGACTCTGCGGGCAAAACAGGAAGGAATCTCTTTCACCCACTTAAAGGCACTGCTGCACTTAAAAGACCCATAATATGCTTCATTTCCTTTTTTTAGCTTATACAATGTTATAATATTGTTTCCTTATCAAAAATATACCTGGAGTTGTGTCCTGGTTCTTTTGCATATTGCTGAGTATTCCAGGTTATTGAGGTCAGCTCCCAGGGGTTCAGAGGTCATTTAGAGGTCATTGGTTACGTACGTCGAGTAACCTTTTAGTAAAATTTTATCTCTCCATACTTCATTTTTGTGGTCCAGCCTTTGAAAGTACTAGATTTTATGCACTAATTAATTTAGACCTAAACTCAAAAATAAGAAGTTGCGTTGAGATAATGACTCTTGCTTTTACTTGATTTATAGTATCCCCAAATACTTTTCTTTTTGGTTATATATGTTATTGTTTTTATCTATCTAACAAAATATTGGAATATACTGTATCGTAAAGTCGCAAAAAATATTCAGTTTTCTTCATTTAAAAACATTTATTATTACATTAACTTAGATATTGTATGAAAAATAATATCAAATCTAGTTCTCACATCTAGTCTAGTCTGCATGTGTGAATTGTAACTTCTCCTACAAAACACAATTTATGTAAGTACTTTTATGGGGTTTTCTTAATAACTATAGCAAGAACATGAACTTCAAAGTTTCAAAATGTCTGCCCACATTGTACAGTGTGGCTTTAGTCTAACAGGGCCGTGATCTCTGACCTCTGATTGCCGCATGCAGCAGAGGACATCCCAAAGCGGAAGATGAATGAAAAGCAGAGGAGAGACGTTTACGAGCCACACAAAAGGCTCCTTCGTGAACCGTTCTGAATGAATTTAATTGTAGCAGTGGAACAGTGGGGCACAAGTCACAACCTTTTGGCTCAAACAGGGTCAATCAAAGGCCAAAACTAATTTAAACAAAAACTGATTCATGGAGTAAGAATCTCAGAATAATAATAAAAGAAGGACTGTTGTTTTCTAAAGAACAGTTGCACAATAGTCTTTCCAGCAAGATGAATTCTCACGATTTTTGTGAGTTCACAAACTCTTGAGAATCTATGCAAACCAGCATTGTGGTTTGGGTGGAAGCCAGTGCCAAACGAACCAAAACAAACAGGGCGATGCTGACAGAGGTTATTTGGGATCGTTAATAGGGTGACGACCTCAAATGGTAGAAAAAGTCTCCATGATGTGGATGTGCATACAGGTTTTAGTCCACACAATGTGATAAATGACACTTCCTCCAGCTCCTCCATGGGGATCCCAAACGGCCAGGAGCTGCTGAAGGAGTGAGAGTCACTATCATATTATTCCTTTAGATTTGCAAATTTCTTTGACTTCTCAAAAAACACCAGTTACAGAACGATTCCGTATTGTACGTAATGATTGGCAACCCTCAGCTAACCTGTACAATCACAGAAACATTACCACGCAGAGCTGGAGCCTCATATTCACTCAAACTTTAGTAATTGTTGAACTGACATTCAACAATTTTATAGGATGAAAAAAATTGTGCAGTGCACATCAGGCTTAAGATGTAGGTCCCTCCAGCTGACTCCTCACTATGTGGAAGAGTAAACACCTGGGTATGTTAGTTTCAGTGTAGTTACCTCTTCCCTTCAGACAAATAAATAACAGTGACTTATACCAAAACCCTGTCAGAACTGAAGAAGCCAGGAAGTGAGGAAATATATTCACTCTCAAAAACATGTCCAGTTGACAGAATTCAATTTTCTTTAGCAATCTATTTGTTAAACTCATTTAAAATACTTACCACATTTTGACCCTTGTAAAATAATCCGGCAGTTTTCCGGATCCCAGCCACTTCACTCTGACGTGTTTCATATTTGACAAATATATGCAAAGTCACGTGATCTCGTAGCGGCTAGCGGCGAGGAAGCGACGTGCATTTAAAAGAATTAGGAAGTGTCAGCTAGGCTCTGTTTGGCCTGGGCAGTCCTTAAGTCTCACGGCTCATACCATCCATCTCTGTCTACGGCCACAATGAGAGAAAGATAGATGCTTTCAATAAACGCAGTCTCGAGAAATCTGCAGGAAATGATTAAGAATGATAAATGAGGGGACTATTTTTTTGACTGCAGTTTCTTGTGACATCTGTTATGAGCTCAATGGCACAAAATGGTGCGATGAAAGCTAACGCACAGACCAGAGAAACACACATACACCGCAGACACACTAGTGCGTGTGTTTTTACTTTGAAGTGGTTATCTTTAAAACGCACACTGACAATAACAAGGCCGGCTGTGATGAATGTTTAATTGAGCCAACGGAAGATTTCTCTGCTAATTGGGAAGCACTTTGTCACATTCTCAAAAGCATGAACCAGTTTAATACTAATGTTATTGTATCTTGGCTGTAATATTATAAAATGGGCTGGTTATTTGTGGGGTGGGTTACAGTGAACATCAGATATAACCGTTTAAAAACATATCCACTTGAGGGAATTCAGAGTTACCGCACTGACATTCAAATTAACTTGTTTTTTAGTGATATTTACATCAAGTGCCTGTCCTGTCCCAACCAAACATGAACATGAATGAACCCACTGCACCCATTCGATTTAGATAAACACAGGCACGGCAACTTTATTTGTATAGTGCAATTCGTACAAAGTAATTCAAAGTGCTTTACAGAACATAAATATACAAAATACTACATAGCTGCGTAGCTTTTGTACCAATTAACCTAATGTGTAGTAATGAAAAAAAGATAAAAAATTGAAAGTTTTAGGTGCGCTAATATGGAGTTTGTACTATTTCAGAAAGTATAACAGAGAAATCACAGTTTTTGCAGCTTTCATACACTTTACTCACTTTGTAAACTTGCCTTCCTTGAATACCTTAATCTTGTTCTGTCATACAACAAAGAGTGTGGTCACAATGCAATGGAATACAGGGCCCTGTTCAGCTCAAAATCCAAAAGTGCAGGTTTTAACCAAAGTTGAAGACTCTATTCTGTAGCTGCGTATCCTGAAGGCAAATGATAACTGATTAAATGTGTCCTGTAAGTGTCTGTTTACATTCACACCAAAATCTGATTATTATCTCATTTCTGGAGCTTGACGTTTATTTAAATGACACGCCAACTACAAAATCTGGTGTGAGTGATGAGAGAGACCATGATCAGAAAGAAATGAGATGATTTTGCTGTTTATAAAGTCTATTAAAATGTAATGTAGAGTGTGATTTAGCCGCAGACAGTGTTGTCTTACAGGGGCTCTTAACTCTGTCTGTGTAGGTTTCCTTGGAATGCAGTCATCTATTTCAGACAATCAGACAGATTCAAGGTTCTGGGTAAAGATTTGAAAAAAAAAAAAAGTGTTTAAATCCATCTGTTTGGTGGCACTGAAGGAAGGGTCAGCAGTAAAATGAATACATCTGTACAAAGAAAATCTACACCTTTGTTCATGTCAGGCGACTACAAGCAGAAGCTAACAAGATATTAAACAAACAGACATTCCTATAAGTATATCTTTGTACTTGACCCTGAGTAATTTGTCTTATTTTGTTTAGCAATGTGTGGAACAAGTGCTTCCTCCTTCACAGGCCAAACGCGCTGCTTTCCAGGGGACATATTAATTCTGTGGCCAGATAGCTTTGGCTTGATTGATTCAAAGTCTATTCTTAGTTGGCATTTAGCTTAGCGCTAAATGATTTTCAGCTTGAACTGTCTCTGTCTCTGCTGGATTCTTTCCTCCTTTGTATTTCCCGGTCGCAGTTTCTTTGGCCCTCTCTGAAGTCCTTTCTCTTCTGTTCTCTCTCTTTTCCTCTCTTCAACCCCCCCTCTCTTCTATCTTTCACTCTCTCCCTCCCTCTATCTTTATCTCTCCTCCTTCTGCCTCTCCATCCCTCCCTCTCACGTCTTCTCTGTCTCAATCTTACCTTCTCTTTCCACTTTATTCACTTCTCACTAATTGCTCTCTCTTTCTCTCCAACCTCCCTCTTCCCTCCTTCCTTTTCTCTCATTCTCTTTCTCTTCATCTCCTCCTCCCCTCTCTCCTCTTCTCTCCTCCACCTCGCTCTCTTACTCTCTGTCCTCTCTTTCACTCACTCACTCTCTCCTCCCCTGTCTCCTCTTCTCTCTCTCGCCTCTACCTCACTCTCCTATTCTCTATCCTGTCTTTCACTCACTTTCTCTCCCCTCCTCTCTCTCCCTCTTTCTTCTACTCCCTTGCCTCCTCTCTCCTGCTCTCTCTCCCTGTCTCCTCCTTTTACTCTCTCTTTCCTCCTTACTCTCCTCTCTTTCCCTCTGCTCCTCATCCCCCTCATCATTTCTCTCTTCCTCTCCCCTCCTCCCTCTGTCTGTCTCTTTCTCATCCTCTTTCCTCCTTATTCTCTTCTCATTTCTCACTCCTCCCCCTCTTTCTCTCCTCCTCTCTCTTCATTTTCTCTCATTCTCTCTCCATCTCCACCTTCCCTATCTCTCCTCCACCTCGCTCTCTTACTCTCTGTCCTTTTTTCCACTCATTATCTCTCTCCTCCACTCTCCCCTCTCCTCCTATCTAGCCTCTCTTTCACTCACTCTCTCTCCCCTCCTTTCTCTCTCTCCTACTCCCTCACCTCCTCTGTCCTCTTCTCTCTCTCCTCCTTTTACTCTTTCGCCCCCCCCCTCTCCTCCTTACTCTCTTCTCCTATCTCTCCTCTTTTTCTCTCTGCTCCTCATCTCTCTCTTCCTCCTCCCTCTGTCTCTTTCTCATCCTCTCTTTCCTCATTATTCTCTTCTCCTCTCTTTCTCTCCTTCCTCTCCTCATCTCCTCCTCCCCTCTCTAACCTCTTTTTGGTTTTTCTTCTCCTTTTCTCTCTCCCTCTCTCTTCCTCTCTTCTACTCTCTCTCACCTCTTCTTTCCCTCTCTTCATTACGCCCGCTCTCTTCCTCATCTCTTTCTCTCCTTGTCCTCATCACCTCCTCCCATCTCTCTCCTCTTTTCTCTCTTCCTCTCTTTTCGACTCTCTCTCACCTCTTCTCTCCCTCTCCTCATTACATCTGCTCTCTTCCTCTCCTTCTTCCTCTCCTTCTCCCTCTCCTCATCACCTCCTCCCATCTCTCCCCTCTCCCTCTCTCCTGCTCTCTCACCTCTTCTCTCCCTCTCCTCATTACACCTGCTCTCTTCCTCTCCTTCTTCCTCTCCTTCTCCCTCTCCTCATCTCCTCCTCCCCTCTTTTCTCTCTCTCCCTCTCTCCTACTCTCTCTCACCTCTTCTCTCCCTCTCCTCATTACGCCGCTCTCTTCCTCCTCTCTTTCTCTCCTTCTCCCTCTCATCGCCTCCTTCCATCTCTCCCCTCTCTCCCGCTCTCTCACTTCTTCTCTCCCTCTCCTCATTACACCTGCTCTCTTCCTCCTCTCTTCCTCTCCTTCTCCCTCTCCTCATCACCTCCTCCCATCTCTGCCCTCTCCCTCTCTCCTACTCTCTCTCACCTCTTCTCTCCCTCTCCTCATTACACCTGCTCTCTTCCTCCTCTCTTCCTCTCCTTCTCCCTCTCCTCATCACCTCCTCCCATCTCTCCCCTCTCCCTCTCTCCTACTCTCTCTCACCTCTTCTCTCCCTGTCCTCATTATGCTGCTCTCTTCCTCCTCTTTCTCTCCTTCTCCCTCTCATCGCCTCCTAACATCGCTCCCCTCTCTCCTGCTCTCTCTCACCTCTCCTCTCCCTCTCATCATTACACCTGCTCTCTTCCTCCTCTCTTCCTCCTCTCTTCCTCTCCTTCTCCCTCTCCTCATCACCTCCTCCCATCTCTCCCTCTCCCTCTCTCTCTCTCACCTCTTCTCTCCCTCTCCCTCCTCTCCTCATTACGCCTCCTCTCCTCCTCCTCTCTTCTCTCCGTCTCTCCTTCGTGCTTGTTGCAGTACATAGTCGTGGCCCGTGGTTGGACAGGCGCAGAGCAGCTGCCTCTCGTCTCACTCGGCCTCGACAGATTTTGTTACAAATTCCAACAAACTGCTTTTTTAAGGCCCTGCTGTCGTGCGCCTCCAGCTCCTTCATTTCTGCACAAATTTAACTCTTTTTACAACCACATTTGAGTTAAGTCGTAGCAAAGGTGGATGAAGTACTCAAGTATTTCACACAAATGTTGTTAGTGTTAAATGTGGTGATACTGATTCAAAAATGATACAGAATTTGGTCACAAGTTGCAATACAAATCAATTTTTTCTCATCAAGTGTATGTATTTATTTGTGTTTGCTCAAAAACTTAAACTTGTTGATCATAGTGCTTTTTACTTTTCAGTACAGTTCAAAAATTTAATGCAGTAGAAAGTACAGATAGTGCTTTCAAATGTAGTGAAGTAAAAGTAAAAAGCATCCACTGTAAAATAAGTTACACACAGATACCTAAAAATTCTACTTAAATATAGTATTTTACTACTTGTACTTCAAGTCTGAACTATTATTTCAAGATATTATGTTTCTTTTTTGACATCTTTGTATTAGGATCAATAGTAAACAAAGATCAGGAGTCTCAAGAGTAAACAAAGATGGTAGATGGTATAAGTATAAAAGTAATAAAACGTAAAAGAGCCATACCAGGTTTTTTCATGCAATAAAGTAAAGTTTGTTTTGCTCCACATATTGTAAAAGTGGCCTTATCTGCTGTCTGCATGAAGCATTTTATCATCCACAAACTAAAGTAATGCTGGTGCACTGTTAGCATCCTAGTTGTTTGTAGCATTGGCGTTTCTGCAAAATTGTGCTCCGGCCTTTGAAAGCGGGGGAATAATTAGGACGCTAGAAATGCATTAGCAAAGAGAGGAAAACATTTGGCCCACTGTAATCAGTTCAGGTTTATATGCTTTTTCACGTCTTTTTTTTTTTTAAAGCTTGTAAAATCAGGTACCGCACCAGATTACGAGACTGACAAGACCGAAAAGAGACTTGGATGATGCATAAGGAGGCATAATAAGCAGGTTTTGCACATTTGCAGATGTGTCATGACAGTCAGGGGCTTTTGGTTTAACTATAATTTTCAGCCTATTCAGGAAACCAGTTTTGCTGCCACAGAAATTAACGCCCAAGTGAGGGAGTTATTGAGCGGAGAAGTAGACATCCGAGCGGCAAGTTGACAGTTCCAGCATTTTAGGAAAGTAAAGTGGCTGCGAATAAATGAAATCAATAGTTTTTATATTAGATCTTTGTACTATACTGTGCCCAACAGAACAGAGATGAGATGGTAACACTTTACACAGAGACTATTCCACTTCACTGGGCTGTGCTCTTAACATTAACAGATGGAGAAACATATAGAGTCCTTTTGCACAGTCTGCCAATTTATGTGTGATAATTATGGTTAACATGCTGTTCGCAGTTCAAATATTGTTGGCGTATAGAGTGACAGAATATATACACTGCAAAGCCCGATAGCATTTAGTCATGATAGCACTAACGTAATCATATCATATAAGTTTTATTTATGCACGTTTTTTCTTTTGCACATACAGTATTGCTTGTCATGAATGTGGTTTGCCCAAGGACACAACAAAAGTAGCTTAAGATAAGATGAGAAAACCTTTATATGTCTAACAGTGGGGAAATTCCAGTAGTATTGCAATGTAAACTTCAAGAAAAGATATATATGTGCGATTATATAGATGTATTGATATATGTAATCAAAAATCTGTATATATAACTATTAAAAATACTTAAAGTTAATGAATCTAGCTAACTAGGTAACCCTAGAGAGGCGGATGCTATCGTCGCCGATGGAGCGTGGTTACCGTAGCTCCGCAACCAATTGTGTTATCGTGTAAATTCAAACGGCGTCTCAAAGCAGAGGCTTGGGGCTCTTTAAATATTTTACTGTCATTACTGTAATCTGCCTCCGTTGTCCCTCGAAGATGACGAATGAGAGCGCAGGTGCCACGGGGGATTTTCCCAGTCACTTACTCAAAGCTTCAAAGAAAAAAATATGGATGGATAAAGTGTAAAATAGAGGTAGTTGTGTGAAAAAATGAAGTACATTCTGATACTTTCTTTAACATGATTTTTATGGCTAAAAAAATTATAAAAGTCTAGGCGAGCTACACTAGTCTATAATGTGCTCAGTCATTAAAGGTTTAAGATGCAAAAAGGCTTAAAGATAATAAATAAAATATCCTTAATAAAGTTTGAAATGTAAGGTCATTCACGGTCATATGACGCTCTTCCTCACTGGGCGATGCTGTGTCATCTGTGCCGCCTGTAGCTCTGTGCCACACGGGGATATCTGCACTGAACCGTGACACACAGAAGACCTTCACTCTCATATGACCACGCTGCCAATGATTTTATTCAACTTCCACAACCTGAGGCCTAAACAGCGGAGTGAAAGCCAAGTAATGATTCATATGTGAAATTGGGATGCATCCTGAACAACTACTTCCATGTTATACCGTAATATCAAAATGTAGTGAGACTTATTGTAATGTCAAAATACGCCCATGTCCACAGCACCACGACAGCACAGGAGGAACCTCTACTGCACAGAGATACGGAGGTAAAAAGTTACTCAAGTAAAAGCAAAAGTATCGCATGAAAAAATCGACTTATGCAAATGTATTCAGGTATCCCTTTACAAATGTACTTTAAGTATTTCACACAAGTGTTGTTAGT
Organism: Periophthalmus magnuspinnatus; assembly: GCF_009829125.3. Taxonomy (NCBI): domain Eukaryota; kingdom Metazoa; phylum Chordata; class Actinopteri; order Gobiiformes; family Gobiidae; genus Periophthalmus; species Periophthalmus magnuspinnatus. Next base: position 17,938,069 of record NC_047126.1, read on the forward strand.
TTGTTTAAGTCCTAAATGTAGTGATACTGATTAAAAAAATGACAGCTCAGTGTTTGAACTTGAACATTTTTGTCAGGATGTTACCACCGACATCGTAACAATAACCTCTCAAATCATATCTTATAAGTACTTTCAACTCTACTACATTTTTAAACTGGACTGAAAAGTAAAAAAGTTCAGATACCTGCGCTCAAATGCAGTAAAAGTAAAAAGTATCCACTGTAAAATGTACTTAAATATAGTACAGATACGAAAAATTCTACTTAAGTACAGTACTTTACTACTTGTACCTACTTATTACTACAACCTCTTAGCTTAAGTTTTTGTGTTATAATTAATACTTTTATTCAACTTTCACATCTAAGGCAACAACACAAAAGCCAAGTAATGATTCATATGTGAACTCGGGATGCATCCTGAACCAAAATATTAGTAGCACTTACAGTAAACTCTGTGCTCCCCTGTATTTTACATCTATACACTTACAAACACATACTTCCTCCGTTTGTGGTTTGAAAATGGTTCTTCACTGATCTTCAAACATAACAAAACGCATGCACTTGTCACTGAAGCCTGAATCCATTGTAATAGTACATGTTAAATATTTTATTACTAAACAAATGTGGTGTTCCAATGCTTCTGCAAGTTTTATGTAGCTTATCACACAGAAATGGGGGAACAAACAGCCAGTTAGCTTGGTGCTAAATGCATTATAAAAACACAGCAGCGCGCCCGTAAATCAGCTCTAATCATATCAGACGTGCAGTAAAAGCTTTTGCATTTTCCCATGAAATGTTATAGGTGTGCTGCAGGTGTACACGAGTCTGGGGGTGATTAAAATAACAGAGGTACTTAAGTATGTCTTATGTAGCCCATCTCTGCTGGTCATTTTAACATAGGGCTATTTCTGATTTATGAAAGCTTCAAGGGAAACTTCTTATCTGGCCACTTTTACGCCTCCATTAGGCCCCTGTGCGGTTATGGATGGCTCAATGGAGATTCATCATTTATGGCGCAGTATCTGACACCACTCCTCCAGATCAAAATCAGGGCCAGAGCTTTGCATCTTCACTTCCTTTGACTGTCATGTCTGTGACAAAGGCTTCTCTGCTCTCCTCATGCAACCAGGAATTAAGTTCAAATATGTGGTGAAATGTGGTGGTATTATACCGGGGACAAAAAAAATAAAATAAAAATTAATTAGTCATCACAAAGAAATGTATTTAGGTTTTCTTTGGTGTGTTACATAAACTTGTCCATTTAATTTAATATATTCTCCTGAATGTCTTGTGAGGCTCCTGGGCTGAACTTGCAGGAAAATTATTATAATGTTACCTAACTAAGGTCCAAAATATCAATGTAGTATTAGTTGTGATAGTTGTGCAATGTTTTTACCATTGTCCTCACTACTACTGTCACTCTCACGCTAATGTTGAGTGTTGTGTATATTTATACTAATTTAATGTATAGAAATGTAAAAGTATTGTATTCAGAATGCAGTAGATACTCTGATTGGGACATGTAACATGTGAATTGTATTGTATGTCATAAAATGCATTTTTATGCTCTATAACTAAATTTTAAGTATTCTTCTAACCATTTACTTTTAAATAACGTCAAAACAAGGCCACTGTGTGCATCGAGAAAACATGTCATTGTCACATAGTCAGGAAATGTGCATTAGCATGCTAGTGTCATAACAAAACTCCACGCTGCTCTCTAAAAATTGTGAAATGAACTTATAAACATTGCTGTGAAAAATTTGAATGCATAAGGAAACCATTGAAAAGTGTTTAAAATAAACTAGTTTTTCATGTTTTTAAGATCGTAAAAATTAGGCACAGGACCTTTAATTTTTCATTTGTTGCTACAACTTATCATATGTTTTTTTAAGACCCAGAATGGCTGCACTGGTTGGGTTGGCCCACCAGCAGCTGCTGGATAAACCCTGGTCCCTCATGTGCAGTGAAACATTTGGCTCAGTGCTGTAGCCAGACAAAACACTAGTGTGATTAACAGTGAGGATGGCTCTAATGAGAACGACCATGAAAGTGAATGGCTCAAATGTACCTTCTCTGTAAGCTTCAAGGTTCAAGGTTATTTTATTGGAACAAACAAGTAGATTTTGTTTAGCAGTGAGTCAGCTCCCTCACACAGATAGACATCATCTGGAGAAGTGACCACAGTCATAGTGCAGGCTAAAGAACTAAAACCCATCAGAAACAACACATTAAAACAAAAGTACAAATATAGAATTCTATCAGCGTCATCCTCCACTCATACCCCACCCCTCCTTCAGCCACAGCCTCATGTCAGTGCACCTCAGGGGTCACAGGAAGTACTGAGAAGTGAATCAGAGCTGGAGCAAAACCACTGAGGACAGATATGCAAAATGTTCTTTTTTTGAGGTTTTGAGCCTGTACCTTCATTCTGATTCTGAGCATTTCTGCTGCCAAATTGTGTTCATTACTACTCCATGTATATTATTATTAGGCCCGAGCCTGGGACAACGTCCCGACGAGGGACAATGGCAAAAATCAAGTAGTAAACACGCCCCGACATGCCAGTGAGTGGTGTCAAAAATTAGAACTCGATGAGCTCAAATTGTCACAATAGACCCTGAGAAAAAATAACAAAAAACGACTCGGTAGCGCCCCCTCAAACTTTGATTTTCATGGGGCCAATGGGAGCCCGACTCAGAAAAAAGTCAATGTAAAAATTTGAAACTCACATAAAAAAATAGAACATGTCGGGACATGACAAAAATGATATTATGGCCCCGCCCCAAAAATGTACAGGAAGTCGGCCATATTGGATCAAACCCGGGAATGACAAAAGTGCACACCCTCACATTCAGGACATTTTCTCGCACAATTTTCATCACTAACACTTCAAATTTGGCCAAATCCCTCTAAACCCATGTGTGATTAAAGATTATCAATTAGATTTTGAATATGACTATGGGTCTGGTCATGGTAAATTTTCGACACAATCACAATTTTTGGAATATTTCAATAAAATAAGAAGAATTATATAAGAATTTTTTGCGCCATGGATTTTCATTCAAGAAACTTGCAAATTGGTCCAAATGAACTAGATCCATGTGGGATTATAGGCGACTCTCTTGAATTTTTCTAAGTCATAAAATGTGGGTGTGACCAGCCTGCAAAGAAAAAAGATGTTTTTTGAAGTTTTAAATGGCCTGTACCTCAAACATGTAGTGTCCTATTTCCCGGCATTATACGTTTTGTTAAAAATCTTGTTCTTAATGTAATGATATAAATTTTCATAGGTCTCACATTATATTGCTCCACAGCGCCCCCTTGAACTTTTGAATAGGACCAAAAAAATTACTTTGAATTTTCATTTGAAATTCGGCATGGACATCTGGCTTGACAAACTGAACAAAAAAGCCTATGAGAATATACCTCTATCTGCAACCATGTTACCGTGGTAACATAATAAATGTGTCATTGAAATGAATGGGGTTCAGAGTGCTGGTCTTTGTTGTCGACTAAAACAGATGCTCTACACTAATCCAAATATGGCCTAAAATTCAAAATTGGCAAAAAAAAAATTTATTTTCATGTGCAAAAAAATGTATGTTTCATAATGACTCAATAGCGCCACCTCAAAAATCAAAATACATTATGACAATGAGAGACCTTTTTCATCGTAGACAAATGAAATTTGGTACAAACAGAACATGTCAAGACAAGTAAAAAATGTATATTATGACTTCACCCTAAACCCTACAGGATGTTGTGGGCAGAACACAATATTTTCTAAATTGTAACTCTCACATTTGAATTTTTTACACTGTGAATTTTCACTCAAGAAACTTGCAAATTGGACAAAATGAACTAGGCCCATGTGCAATGTTCCCTCAAATTTTTCACGAGTCTGAGCAAACACACAAACTCCCTGAGCGTCCCATGGACCAATGCGAGCAACATCAGATGTGTGCACTGTGGTCATGCTGCATCACATCCATCCAAGTGAAATGGTTTATTAAAAGAATCAAATTACCGCATTTATACGATGAAAATGACAAAAATCTTGCTCATGACCTGTGTAGTATGTTAAATTGGAAGTATAAATATTTAATTTTAACTATGGCAAAACATGAGCTTCCAACCAAACCAAGACAACTGTAAACTCCAATGTTGAAAACACACTTAACATTTTTATGATAAAGCTCTGACTTGTATTATGAGTATAAGCCATTGTGTGAAGCTTTTTCTTCATTTTCACAACTCATAAACTAGTGACAGTATTGAATGACCAATACACACTGAGAGGAATCTGTATCTGCACACCCAGCTGCTAAATATATATTTACAAACCACACACAAACACACACACACTTCAAAATGTAAACAAACACACACTGGAAAATAAAAATACACTGTACATGTGACAGTGTGACAGTCATTCTGTGACAGAGGTTGGAAGATCGAGTCCCGCTCGGACCAACTTCTGTCATTGTGTCCTTAGGCAAGACACTTCACCCAAGTGGTGTGTGCGTGATAACTGGTGGTGGTCGGGGGGGGGGACTTCATCCAATCCATCAAAACATAAGGTCCTCTGCTCCTGAGTCCAACATGAGATCTTCACTCGGTTCCACGAACCGCTCCGGGTCCGAGATGCCTCTAGTTTAACTTGTACAAACATCCAGAATGAATTGTTCTGTGTTTATTTTATTTTCAACTCCGGTTCGATTTTTTTGTGCGCAGCACAGGTTTTCTGTGCGCGGAAACCGTGTCAGCAGTGCGCAATTGCGCACGCGCGCAGTTTAGAGGGAACAGTGCCCATGTGGGATTAGAGGCTCCTCTGACGGCTCCTCAGGGATGTAAACAGTCCGTCCTGTGACCAAACATCCATCAACGACCACAACCCCTGAAAAACAAACTTCTATGAGCACATCTAAAGTTTGAAGTAACAGTACTGGACTATACAGTTACTCTTACCACTGTGAGGAAGTCTATAAGCAGAGATGTGTAGTACTCAGTTACATTTTACTTTTTGAAGAACTGTATCTTTACTCCTACTTAAGTTATATTTAGTTTGAAGTAACAGCCAACAAGTGACAAAAGCTTTATGTTGACAATATGAAATGATCTGAACATTTGTGTTTCTTGCACCGCTCTTCAGTAGTAGTTTCCCCAAATACTTCATATAAATACTCTTTGCTACTTAACAAATTTCTTGGGTTACTCTTAATCTTATTAGTACAATTTGGCCAACTCTGCCCAATTCCGCTGAAAAACAAACGAAAATTTGACCTGTCACATTTGAATTTTTTACATTGTGAATTTCTATTCAAGAAACTTGCAAACTGAACAAAATTAACTAGACCCATGTGGGATTATAGGCAACTCATTTGGAATTTTCTACATCAAAAAATGTGGATGTGGCCTGTAAATAAAAAAGCTATTTTTTGAAGTTTTAAATTGTGCATAACTCAAACTCTCAGTGTCCTATTTCCCGGCATTAATGTACATTTTGTTAAAAATGTTGATCTGAACGTAATGATATAAAATTTACATGGGTCAGATATTACATTGCTCCACAGCGCCCCCTTGGACTTTTGAATGAGACCCAAAAAAATGTATTTTGTCAAAAACATTTCAAATTTGGCATGAACAAAAAAATTAATGAGAACATACCTCTATTTGCAACCATGTTACCGTGGTAACATAATAAGGGTTCAGAGTGCTGGTCTTTGTTGTAGACTAAATAGATGCTCTACACTAACCCAGCTATGACCTAAAATTCAAGAATGGTGAAAAATTTTGAGTTTTCAAGTGCTAAAAAATGTATGCTTCAAAACGACTCAATAGCGCCACCGCAAAAGTCAAAATACAGTACGCCAATGAGAGACCTTTTTCACCGTAGACAAATGAAGGCAAGGCAAGGCAAGGCAAGTTTATTTGTATAGCACAATTCGTACACAAGGTAATTCAAAGTGCTTTACAGAATAAGAAAGACATTAAAATCACACAAATCAAACATAAATAATCACAAATAATCATCATAAAATCAACATTAAAAGAGAAGAGTGCAGAATAAAAACCTGTCAGTCATATGCACAGCTAAACAGAACTGTTTTGAGTCTGGATTTAAACATTGTCAAAGTAAAGGCCTGTCTCACATCTTCAGGAAGACTGTTCCAAGTTTTAGCTGCATAAAATTTAAACGCTGATTCCCCATGTTTAGTCCTGACTCTGGGCACCAGCAGGAGGCCGATCCCTGAAGTCCTCAAATTGCGAGATGGTTCATATGGCACTAACATGTCGGAGATATACTTTGGACTTAGGCCATGGAGAGACTTATACACAAGCAGAGCTGCTTTAAAGTCTATTCTTTGAGCTACAGGAAGCCAGTGCAGAGACCTGAGCACAGGACTTATGTGCTCATACTTCCTGGTTCTAGTCAGGACCCGAGCAGCAGCATTCTGGATGTACTGCAGCTGTGTTAAGGCTCGTTTGGAGAGGCCAGTGAGCAGGCCGTTACAGTAGTCTAACCTACTGGAGACAAATGCATGGATAAGTCTCTCTAAGTCTGGCTTTGACAGTATACCTTTGATTTTTGCAATGTTTTTTAGGTGGTAAAAAGCTGCAGATGTTATTGATTTGATGTGGCTGTTAAAGTTCAAGTCTGAGTCCATTATTACCCCTAGATTTCTAGCCTGATTTGAAGGTTTTAGAGAGAGAGACTGGAGGTGACTGCTGACACTTTCTCTATGTTTCTGTGGGCCAAAGATGATAACTTCAGTCTTGTCTGAGTTTAGCTGGAGAAAGTTGTTTTGCATCCACACACTGATCTGTTGGATGCAGTGGCAGAGTGAATCCACTGGTCCATATTCACCTGCTGCTAGTGAGACATAGATCTGAGTGTCATCTGCATAGTTGTGGTAAGACACATTATTGCTGCGTATTAACTGGCCTAATGGCAGCATGTAGAGATTGAACAGCAGGGGTCCCAGGATTGAACCCTGGGGCACCCCACAGGTCAGGGACATTTTATCTGATATACATTTTCCAATTTCAACAAAGTACTCCCTGTTTTCTAAATAGGACTTGAACCAGTTTAGTGCCGTACCAGAGATGCCCACCCAGTCCTCCAGTCTCTGTAAGAGGATCCCATGATCAACAGTGTCAAAAGCAGCACTCAGATCTAACAGGATCAAGACTGAGACTTTGCCTGCATCAGTGTTCAGGCGGATGTCATTTGTCACCTTGATAAGAGCAGTCTCAGTGCTGTGGTGGGGTCTAAAACCTGATTGGAAAACATCAAAGGAGTTGTTCATTTCAAGGAAGTTAATAAGCTGTTGGTAAACAACTTTTTCAAGGACTTTGCCTAAAAATGGCAGATTTGAGATTGGTCGATAATTGTTCAATATTGTGGCATCAAGACTGCTCTTCTTTAGGAGAGGCTTGATAACCGCAGTTTTCAAAGCACTTGGGAATGTTCCAGATTGAAGTGACATATTAACTATGTGAGTGAGTGGTGACAGCAAACTGTTGAGCACAGACTTTAAAAATTTAGTGGGTAGCACATCGAGGCAGCAATGAAATTTGGTACAAACATAGAACATGTCAAGACAAGCAAAAAATGTATATTATGACCCCACCCTAAACCCTACAGGCCATTGAAGTCGGACATTGTGGACGGAACCCATTTTTTTCAAAATTTTAACTCTCACGTTTGAATTTTTTACGCTATAGATGTTCATTCAAGAAACTTGCAAATTGGTAAAAATGAACTAGACTCATGTGGGATTATAGGCTACTCTTTGGATTTTGCTAAGTCATAAAATGTGTGTGAGTTTTTACTTGCACTTAACTCAAAAATGCAGAGTCCTGTAAACCAGCATTAATATACATTTTGGTCACACTGATGATCTGAACTTAATGATATACAATTTACATAACTGAGACAATCCATTGCTCCACAGCGCCCCCTTGAAATTTTAAATGTGATCCAAAAATTTTTACTTTGTCAAAAACATTTGAAATTTGGCATGGACATCCGTATTCTCATACTGAACAAAAAAAGCCAATGAGAACATACCTCTTTCTGAAAGTGCGTTGCCATGGCAACGTCTGACATTTCTCATTGAAATACATGTTTTTTTTGTCAACTGGGATGAAAAAAAGTGTATTATTAATTATTATTATTATTATTGTTATTATTATTATTATTATTATTATTATTATTATTATTATTATTATTATTATTATTATTATTATTATTATCATCATATTTTTGCCATCAACATTTGTCATGTTTTTTTTGCTTTTTCATGGTTCATTCTCTGTTGCCATGAGAGTGATTGCCAAATCCAAATCCAAGCAAAATACTGTGCATTTTCTGTACATAGAGAATGGCTTTAACATCTAAATTTCAACACAAAGGTCCTTAAAAGTATGTAAGTGTATTTTCCCCAAACAGCATTGTAGGTCACAAAATCAGCTGTGCACATGTCAACATCACACACCAGAAGAAAGCTGGATGCTGAATGATATTGCTTGTGGTACCTTGAAGTATTTAAGGGATGGATCAAATGCACAAATTTCACTATGGGGTCAAACAAGTGTAACCCACCATCAGAACACCCACACAGTCAGGATATGTCCAATAACGGTGTATTTGCTAAACACTTGTCCCTTTTAATATTGTTTACTTCATTTCTGCATTTTTAAAAATAATTATTTTTCATTTTTAAATTTTATGACCTCCGACACTCTTTGTGTGTATCCTAACAACCCAAACGGCCTCATGGGACCTATAAAGCCTCATAAAAGTAAAAGATGCATCTATTTGAAATCCCTTCAAGAACAGAGCAGTAATAATGAGCATGCACTGGAAATGGATCATAGACTGTTCCTCATTACATCCTCCACCCATGGACTTAAAATAAGCTAATACTTAGAGCGACTACAGTGTCCTCTGATACTCCAAGTTCAGGGTTGGATTTCTTTACGGGGTTTCCTTTGTAAATTTGGTTAAGATTTCCCAGCATTTGAAGCTATATATCAATCCCAAATTCCCTTTAAGAAGATTATTTTTTGATTGGTGGTGGCTTTTTAGTTGAAATATCAATTATAATAAAAGCAGTTGGCTCAACATTTATAGCCCTATATCTTGTTTCAAACTAACCACCCACTTCATAACTTTCTTTTTTGTGTGTTTTTTTTTTTTTTTTATCATCCCTTAAATCCGCATATAAACTCTTTAGGAGCCAAAGTTTGCTGGTTCCATCGACTACAAATCATACTGCCATTGGCCACTGAGCAAAACATCACCACCCGGCCAGGTTCAGGTTAATCAGGGAACTCCAAATTGATATCCTGTAGGTGGGTGTCTTGTCTTGAGTAAGGACACAACAACAGTTTGTACTAGAGCCACTGCTGCCCCACTGTGGCATCTGGTATTTGTAGCAGTCTCCCATCTTAGTACTAACCAGGCCCAACATTGCATATTACACAAGCTTGAAAAAAAAAAAAAAATTACAATTATTGCCTAGATGTATCCTTAAACACGTGAAAGCAAAGCACATGGCACGTGTCTATTCATTTCTATTGCTCACAGTTCTTTTTCTGCGTTATATAACTGAGAGGATTCGTAGATAGAGCAGGGTGCACTTCCAGACAATACAGAGATTCCACATTGGGATGACAAAACGAAGAAAAGGCTTATTAACACCCTGGCTGTGCACTTACTGGTTTAATGAAGCCTGAGCCGGGCAGAGCTTGTCTCCAGTGCAGTGCTGAGTGGGCGGGAGCATGAGCTTATTCTTGTGTTAAAAACAGGCTTTCAAGGTAAAACCAGGATGAGGCGGGTAGTAGCCAGAAAACATACTCAAGAAACGCAAATGTTCAAATCTATTCATTTTATTGAGGTAAAACTTTTGTCACTTGTACTTACAGTATGAAAAGTAAATAAAACATTGACTCAAGTAAAAGTGTTACACTGTCAAACATATTACTCAAGTGGCCGTTAAAATATGGCGAAAAACTGTACTCTGAGATGTACAATTTCTTTAAAATGCAACTGAGTACATGTAACTGAGTAATACCCACCTCTGGAACAAGGTGTTTTTCACACTTGGCTGTTGATGGTTTGATCTCTGCTGTTTGCTATTGATACTTCAGGTGTGTCTTTGAGCAAGACACTTCCTCATATTTTCCATGTATAAATGAACAGTTAATGTCACTTAACCAACTCTATATTATGTGTATTTTGTTGTAATCTGGAATATATCAAATTTCAAAGTATTGCAAATGGATATATGAGGAACAGTTTGATTGATTTAACAGGTATCCACACTTCAAAATGCTACTCCCTGCAGCCAAGTGTTTGTAATTAGAAATACCTGGCTGTAATCAGGCTGTCCTGTGTGATGTCATCAACTACTTAAAGTTGCAGTGGACACGGGAGACAACACACACGCAAATTTACCTAGTTTGCACTAAAACTGCCAGATAATTACAGCAGATATTGCTATTCAAACACCATATACACAGTTTAGTAGCTGGAAAAAAGTGAATTTAGTGTTTAGTTCCACTTTAACCTATAACGTTTGTAGGTTAATGTATAATAAAACCCCATGGAAACATTTTGTTCTCTGCAGACTAGTTTGCCAAGATAATCAAAATAATTTCTGGCTTAGAATTAATTATGCAAATGCTTAATTGCGTAAAGCAATTTCCTCTAATAATACAATGAATATAGCCAGTAGCAGCAGGAGTAAATAATAAAGCCAGGCCCATATTAGTGCAGTCGTGAGTCAAACTGCAAAGTGCTAATTGTGGAGTTTGTTTGGTCCGTATGTCAGCGTATTCTAAATAGAGCCCCATACAGCACCAAGGCAAATGTGCAAACTCCACAGGAAGTGAGTGTATAGAGTGTAATGTCTGCTGCAGAGGCCATAACAATGAAACATAGAGCCAGGATGTCTGCAGGCATCGGCTTCATGTGACCAAATGAGTACATCACAACTGTTCATTTCATATTGTGTATCAGTATGAGTTTGCTTGTATTATTTCATTTATGAACCTATCAACACATTTATTTTTAGTTTTTCTTAAGTGGAACAAAAAAAAGCTAGCTCAGTAGGATGCATGCCCTATGGTAGTTTGTGTATGTTGTATTTTATATTATGTGTATTATTTTATTCATTTATTATTATTATTATTATTTTGTTTCATGGTTTTGAACATCCTGTGACTCTCCTGTTGAACAGTTATGTTAAGTCAAAACAGGGTCAAATATTCAAAAGGCATCTGTGCTGACAATTTCGGCCAAAATTGCGAGTACAATCCTTTTGCCAAACCTTGCCTATTCATGAATTTCAATCTCCTTTTTAGGTGGCGTTTTAGGACTTTTGACCATCCAAAATATAGAATAATGATGCTTTGAATCGTTAGTTGCCATGGCAGCGGCGCAGTTTTTTTTTCATCACTGTGTGGCATTGTTTAACAGGTCCAAGAATATATATTTTATCCAAAACACCAGCCTCTACACGACTACATTTGGACCAGAGGCAGGGGCCCAGAACAATGAGAAAGCAGGAGACTTGATAAGCAGTCAGTAGAATCAGAACAAGTTTTTTTCCACATTTCCAGTGCGTTTCAGTTGCTTTCCTGATGGGATTAAGCCCAGAGCATTGAAAGCACCAACTTGTTAAACCAACGCGCTTTACTGAACCAGAAGAAGCTGGAGAGTCAGATAGAGAGAGGGAGAAAGAGAGAGAAAGAAGAGAGGAGTGCTGTCCTTATATGGATTTTTAAGAGAAATCTGAAAATAGCTTCATGATATTACAGACAGGCAATAACAAGTGGTCATCAGTTTGTTCAAATAATAACAGTGTTTTTACTTTGTTGTATAGAGCCACTCAAATCTGATACATACAAATGAAGTATTGATATTTTTGCATGACAATACTTTTTTTTTTTAGATATTGTCAGTAGATGTATTGATATTTTGGCATTAATCCACCCGTAACTATACAATATTGAAAAGACAGTCCGTGAAGGTGACTGAAAATGTAACCACCTCTTGTTATGTTAATTATTTATTTAATTAATTTTTTTATTTTTTATTTTTTATTTTTTTTTGCTTTTCATTAACTTTTATTTGACTGAAGAATCTTGGTCATCTGGAAAATGTAATTTTGAATGGGTTTCATTAATTGCAACAAAATTACATTATATGAGCTATACTAGATGCAGTCCGTTCAAACCTCGATACTGTTGTTGTGTCCCTGGGCAAGGCACTAAGTAAGCCATCTCTAGTCACAGTATGTACCTGTGCAAGATGACTGGTAGAGCATCTGGTTAACAGTGATGTACTGCATGCACATCTATGGCGGAACACTCAGCCGTTTGCCACAGTGATACAATGTGCACATTACCAAACACAGGCTGATACGTTTTTAGATTGTCTGGAAACACAAGAAAAAATACAAAATCAATTCAAACAACACATTTTAACGCATTCATGGTCCAGTTTAGGTGTTTGATTTTCTTAAATAATGCTAGCTTGTGACTGTAATATTAATTTAGAGGGACTTGTTCAGCAGCACTCATCATCTCACACATTGTAGTTCCATCTAAATCAGTTCTTTATGGTCAGCTTGTGTTTAAAAAAACTCAGATTCAAATCTAACTTGAGTGACAGAGCTTCAGACAGAGCAGTGCCTACAGTTAACATCACACCACTGCGTATTTCTGCAGAATCAAAGGGTGAAACACTAAACACTGTTAATGTGATGTGTGTGATAAATTTGAATTTATTTGTAAATCATACCTGACCAATGAGCTCCTTTTTTCATATGTGTCACTGAAAAAGAAAAGTCTGATCACGTTTGAAATGCCGCAGAGGGCATAGGGACCAGAATGATATCAGTTGGCATAAAAAACACAGAGATATCATTCTGGATTTGCCTGTCAACAAAGTAACAATATATAATAAAATACTCACTTTTTATTCAGGCTTTTCTATAGTTTTAGCATATGTTCCATCTCCCCAATAATTAACCAGTATGTACTCAACCATCTGTATCCCTTTAAATCTAATTATCCCTACCTTTCATTTCTTCCACTGCTTAATTAACATGAGCTTGTGTGCGCAGAGTCTTGCCTTAAGCTGTCTCTGTGGCGTGCCTCTCTTTACACTTGGTTCTAATAACTCCTCAGACCTGAGTTGGGGGAACCATCGAAGAGCCCTTTCCTTTAATAAGACCAGAAGGATGCCAATTATACAGGCCCAGTGGAGCAGCCGACCCAACTCGCCGTACGCATCCAACGCTTGAGCTGTCAAATGTGCTCAGAATGCCCCAGTCCACAGTATAAGACAGCAGTTAAACTAACAGAGGGGAGACGCTTGTCTACATGGAGTGCACTATAAAAAAGGACTCTATAATAGGTACCTTGAATCACTACAGTTTAAAATTGAGCTGGAGACAGGCCAGAATTCTATGGTGGAATTTGTTGTTTAATTGTCAGATTGCAGATTTGTTGACCTGGTTTGTGGTTAATATCTCTGTAGTCAGAAAGTGGTGACATTATTCAACCCCAAAGATGTGTTTGTTGGCAGCTGAAAGGACCATAAGCCAGATTAATATGGCAAGTTTGGCATTGCCTGCTGTTCCTAGTGCTTTTTTTCTAATTGGAAACGCTTGGCTGCAGGGGTGAAGTTTGAAGTATGGATACCTGTTTGACCAATCACACTGTTTTTCATATGTCCAGACTCCGCCCATCCTCCCATCCTCCCTCCTCTCTCTCCCCTTTACTCCTCCAGGTACTGCCAAGTTTAGCAGCTCTATTTGTTGCATGAAGAATTATCTACAAACACACATTTCTTTGCCACGAATGTTTCATCGAATGGCATTAAATCTGTCCATCTCCAAGGTGATGCTGTCAGGCCAAGTTATGGGACAGATTTGTGGAGGCAAATATATTTTCATGCTATGTTGTAAATTTTTCTTGGATTTTCTGTGATAAACTTAAAATATGTTTGCAAATCACCGATGGATGTTGATGCATAGTACATTTTTGGACGCTACCAAGACCCTGAAATCTGAAGCATTTGAAACGTTTACCAACATTTTTAATAATTTGATTAAAAAATACAAAAAAGTACATTCATCTCAACTTATCTATCATACATTGCTTAGCCTGGAAAGTTTCACAGTATGGCATTAAACAGTTAACTATAGGCGTTGTTATAGCTAAGAAAGACATACATAGCTAGAAAGACATGCATTCCCATTGTGAGCAGGGTCACAGATCTGATATGTAACATCTTGTAGTAGACGTACTTAATATAAATTTAATGCCATCCCATGGAACACTCAAGGATAAGATATGACATCTCCATGGAGACAAGCAGGTGGAACTCCCTCTATAAAAAAAAAAAAAAAAAAAAAAAAAAGTTACAAGGGGTACTTAAAGTTAATGGTGTTGCCAAAAATCAACATTTGGTAATCAGCACATTTTTTCCTTCTTTTTTTTTCTTAAGGCTAAAATTGAGATGCCATATTTTCAGCTGATTTACCTCTAATTGCACTTGTCGCCCCTTGTCGCCCCTTGTCGCCCCTTGTTGCCCCTGGTTGCCCCTGTTGCCTCTGTCAGGTGCTTGAAAGGACGTGCGATGTTGTGGAGCCTGGAGTGAAGCGTCCTAATATAAAGCACCGTGACACAGACAGATGAGACAGAGGCAGGAGCTCTCACCATCCATCAGACCAAAATGATTTACCACAGCTCCAGTGAGTGCTTAGACCTGCAAAAACTTTAGGTGGCCAAATCTAATAAGGAACATTTGATGAATTGTTAGATTTTGATTTGATAAAATATACATTGCAGTAATTGTATTAGTAATCCCGCCAAACCAGTGGTAGGTGTATAGTTGTGTATAGTTAGGACCAAAAATGCACACACTGGTTATAGCACAGTGCCCTTGACATGCTTGGAGAAATTTAAAATCATGTTGTTACTAGGGATGGGTTACTAGGGATGGGTGATTAAATATAAATAAATAAAATAAAAATACATGAATTAATAATAATAATAATAATAATAATAATAATAATAATGATAATAATAATAATGATAATAATAATAATAATAATCATGATAATAATAATAATAATAATCATGATAATAATAATAATAATAATAATAATAATAATAATAATAATAATAATAATAATAATAATAATAATAATAATAATAATAATAAATCTCTTTCTATAGCAATCCATCAAAAAATGTGCTCAGTGCTAATATGTGCTGATAAATATCAAGATTAAGGTTTAAATATTAAAAAAATGGGAATGGAATGTGAAATCATGCAGAAAAAAGTGCAGAAATATCAGCTTATACAGTTTGAAAAGATGTGTCTTTTATTTATTTTATTGCTATATATTCAATATTACAATACTGAACATGCAATTTACCTCTTTACTGATAAATTGACAGGTGGAGATCCTAAATGTTGGAAGTAAATGTATTTTTATCTCAATACTTCCGCATTAAATGAGGCAGAGTGGTTTCAGTCCAAAAGTTAACGCACTTGACTTTTATTAAATTCGATTTTAAAAAGCCTAAACATTAAAGATATCTTCCAAACAATGTCCAATGAATATGTCCAAAAAGTAAAAGTTAGGCAAGTTTGCAGGTTAAGGTCATTTTCACAGTGCCACTAGTTAAGTTAACGTAAAAGAGCATTCGCTCCAAGAGCAGTCTGCTTGGGCCGGTGTCAACACAACAGTCGCAGTCTGGGCCACAGTAAATGGCCAGTCCGAGAGAGAAACAGGATGCCTCGGAGCGGCTCAAACGCACTCTGGAGCAATGTGAACGCAGCCAACCTCAGGTTGACTTGTGCAGTCCGCTATAAACAGTAAAAGTGCTTGAAATTGGGCAAAAAAGTGCTTGAATCATATATTTCTGTGAATGGGCACTGCACAGCTGTTGTTTGACACATTCAACTGACAAGGCAATTTGGATCAACTTAATATCAGTCTCCAGAAGGACACTATTCTCCTCCTGCCTCCATCTGCACAGGTGAGCCTGGGTCTGTCTGTGTGTCTTTCCAAAAGCTTTTTTTCCTCTGCCAACACGCCTCCTCCATGTACAGCCCACCTAACTAGTGGAAGTGTGAAAATGACCTTAACCTGGAAACTTGCTTAACTTTTACTTTTTCACTTTTTCACATTCACATTCATTAGAAATTGTTTGGAAGATATCTTTAATGTTTAGGCTTTTTAAAATCTAGTTTAAGTCAAGTGCATTAACTCTTGCAATCAGCTGATGGCCTCTCACGTGGCTCATGGTGCGTGTTTAGGGTAAATGATGCGTGGTCTATGTGAATAAGGCGGACGCAAAAGTGAAGTAAACAGAACTAAATCTAGAGCACACTGGGGGCGCTCAGAGCACACTAATGTGTGAAAACAACCTAAGCAAAATAATCTTATTTCTGTCCTTGTGTTTGCTCTTTTATTTAGTTTGGATTGCCACAGAGAAGGTCATGGTTGTTTAGGGTTATTTATTTATTTATTTTTTATTTATATATTTATTTGACAGGGACAATGCAATCTGACATAGTTACAACATGAACATTGCAGCTGATGTGATGCATATAGAGTTTATAGCAAAAGCTAATTCTCAACTCCCGTCCCTGGTTGGGCTTCTCCACAATTCACCAATATGCAAAATATATTAAAACATCTGCCCCTTAAAATAGATACATCAGGTTATGGTTTGATAGTGTGGGTGAAGTATCTTGCCCATGGATGCAATGTCACAATATACTTGGCTGATTTCTGAAATAAAAAACTGTGTCTTATTTTAAGAATTTACAAGTTTTTACTTTTTCTAGCGTTGTCAAGTCAATATAAGATCGAGAAAATGCAATACTTTGTAGTCATATAATTGACCTTATTCCTCCCCGCTCACTTTTTCCTCTAAATGCAACTAAAGCGTACTTTTGTTGTGGACTTGTGTGCACTTCCGGTTAAGTGGGAATCCCATTCATTTTAATTCAGAGGCTCCATACAAAATAATACAAATTAGGTGATAATGTCAGCTCCTACGACAACATCCGGAATAAGGTGGATGAATAAGGTTTTCTTTCTCAGAGAAGTTTTCGGAGTCTCTGTGTGTGTAGTGAACGCTTGTATTCACCAGTGACCTTCAGTGTCGCCCCGAAGCTCCACTCAAATGAATCAAGCCTGAGCGTGTCAGTACAAACATTCACAACAGCCCTGCCCCTCTCATCCCCACACTGAAGAAAAGATACACGGAATCTCTACATAATAATAACCTATAATATAAAAATATCATTGTGATTGACTTTCTGACACATGACATCAAGCCTATTTAGTTTAAAATTGAGTTTGAGGATTTGAAGACTTGTTTCAAACTAAGTCATCATTTCAGCAGTTTTTCTGCCCTCCACAAAACATACACAGGTCTTTATACAGTCATGCATGTTGAAGCGGAGTGCCCAAGGACAAGCTAAGTACAAAGCAGCGCATATACGGGGGTAGATCGGAGCAATGACATCTTGAATGCAGGAGAATAGAGATGACTCAAACATGACACTAAATACAACTTCAAGTGGGAAGACGGAAGGGAAAACAATTATTGGTTAAAGCTCTAAAAAGTCGATTTTGCAGAATTGGTCTACTTTAAAGCTACAATTAGGTAGAGTATATCATGTACAGAATAGTCAAAATACCCTGAATATGTTGGCAATAGCTGTGTTTTGCAAAATAAAGTTAAACTATTGAGTTGATTTTTTTCTTTCCTCTCCAAATTGATGGCGGGTAAACACTATACTGCAGTGCATTGTCTTTCAAACTGACAAAATATTCCATTGTTCAATAATTTATTCAAATGCATGACGATAACTGTATAAAATATGCATTATTTCACTGGCCCAAATTTCACCCCCAGTTGAAGCCAGTTACCAAATCTGTGTGGACACTTTATCTGGCACAATACCATCTGTCCATGGAGGCGTTTGATCTGGTGCCAAAAACAAACCATCATCAGCAAAATCCCTGCATTTTCAGTCAAAAATATGATTCAGTGGTTCATATGTATTTCATATCAAAGGTCATTGTCATTTGTCAGTGGAGAGATATGAAAATAAAAAGATTATTTTTCTATTGGTGGATGATTCTTTTTTCATGATTTTTTGTACTCGGACACTCTTGAAAGAAAAAAGAAAAAAAAAGAAGATTTTCCAAAATTACGCTCCAAGCCAAGCCAAGTGCTGAGTATTTCACACTTTAAAAGATCAATTCTCACTTTTATGGCCTCATTGCTGGGGTTGAGCAGGATTTTCTTTAGGGTTATGAGGCCAGTCTGTACAACTGTCCCAAAAGAGCAAAAGCTGACTCCACAAAATGAATGGACACTAAGCTCCAATATATTTAACCCAGCACAAGTGGACTCTTAAAACACAAACAAATGAGGTGGCTAGAATATTGTTTCCACTGGGTTTTCACAAGATGTTGACCTCTTGCAAATCTCACCATTTTGGCTCATCAGTTAGCGTCGGTATAGCTTTTGAACAATTTAAGATAGATTTAGCATAGCCGAGGTGTATATTTCAGGTAAATAAGGGTCATTTTAAACACCAAACTTTAGCACTTTACCACTCTCAGCTGTTTTATTCTAAAGGAAATCCAACCTTAAGGAGAGTAGATAGTCAGGGTTGCTGGCAAGTCCAGAATCATGCATGTCCCTGATTGGCTAATCCACTTATCCAATAACCTTGTGTACCATTAAATGTAATATTAGTCCATGATTCAGTTGTAACCAAACACAAATGTTTTCCCATACACAATAAAATAAGTAGATTTGAGAGCTTAAGTTCATGCTGAATTCTCATAACATTATAATTTTCAGTTTATTAACTGTTTTCACCTGCTGACACACAACTGTTGGAGAGTTCGACAAAAACATTTCCTGCTTGTGCTGAAGTTTGTTAGCTGCTGAAATTGAACAGATGAGAAAGAACGGACAGATCACTGACTAACATTTAAAGCATTATAGGAGAGACAGGCTAATGGAGCTAGAGCAAATTCAGCCTAGAAGACCTAACTCCGCTCCCATCTACTCCCCACTTCTCCAGAGTTTACCTCCTCCTCAACCTTCATCACCTCCTCCTATTACTCCTCCCCACTGCTTGCCACACATCCTCTTCATCCAACCAGGGACCAGTCTGTCCTATTTAAACCCCCGTCGCAGATGGCCGCTTCAGTTCGTGCCGTGCCCCACCCCCTCCCCAGCACCCCCTCAGCTCCGCATCATCTCATCGTTCCCTTCACTCACCTCAGCTTCACCTTTACCACCTCCAGGGTCCTGGGGAAGAGACTTCTCCTAAATGTCATCTAACTGGCATGCCCTTCATCGCAATGTCTTCTGCCGGGGTCTCAGCACTGAAGACAACTTATTCCATAAAGCCTTCTAATACTTTTCTTTCCTGTCTGTCTGAGTCTTTCCAGGTTAAAATAAAGGTTTGCCCAAAAACACTTTGATAAAGAAACAACATTATAATGTACTTCATTACTAAAAATGTATAACATAGGCCTTTTAAGAGTAACTTATTGAAATCTAGGTGAAATACAATACCATACATACGCTCCACTTTTCATAATAAAGAAAGAAATCCCACCTCTCCTGACCTGAATTCATGGGCCGTTTAGCCTTCCTGCTCCAAACTCCATTTCAGCCGCGTATGAGATATCGATTTGGGACGATGCAGTCATGTCTGAGGCGTTACATTAAGACCTGGTTAATCTCAGCCAGGAGAAAGTATGTGGCAGGTCTGGACCATAAATCTACATCTGTGTGGCTCTCTCTGTGCTCGCTGCTCTGCTGACGGGCCAGAGGCAGCCAGGCGTAAGCTCCACCTGATGGGCATAAGCGAATCAAACAGCCACTCTTTGTACATGTGCTGTTATGGAGGTTTAGACGGCTGTACTAGACTCTGGAAGGACTTGGCACAACAACAAGGCAAATGTGAACAGTTGGAAAAGTGCTAACTAATATGCCTGTAGTTCGATTTAAAGCACCACGGCGTAACTTTGTAGCAAAAAACTGACTCTCACCTCATGCGCGTGTGGATCTCAACTGGGCTCTCTCTGACAGTTGCCCCAGTGACACTGAAAGATAATACAGACTGGAATTTTACTTACATTCCCAAACTGTTAAGCTTGTTTTCATTGTGCGACAAAGCCATAAACTGTATATATAAATGGACATAGCTAACCTGCTAGCTGCCACGCTCCAAATAGGAAGTGAGCAGGAGCACACTTCTGGCTCCATCGACACTTTACATTGATAAATTGTCAGCCCTCTCTCTGTAACTGCTGCTATGAGCCTCGTCATTTTGGTCTTAAGATGTTCGCATTGACCCGCTCTACATAATCCTGGTGTTTTTATTTCACCATTGTGTCTGTAAATCAAGATATGAACATTAATAATAAGGAGTGTTACCTTTAACAGCCTGGCTCCGGATTGGCTCTTTGGTTGCTATGATACTCGTGGTTGGAACTCGGCTCCAAATTTGCCACACTCACTCCACGTCTTTATACAGTCTATAGCCAGAGCCAAGCTTTTACCCCGCTACTTTTAGTCATCACAGACATTTTTATCAATTGCAAATCTGGTGGTAGTACTGGTTTTGACTGATGTTAGCAGTGCAATGACTCTTCAAAATGTGGAAAGTCAGATTCCCTCTTGTTTTTAATGGTAGGTAAAGACAGGTAGAACATGCAGACATCACACAGAAAGATCCCACACCACTGGAGAATCGAACCCCAGACTTTCTTAGAGTGAAGCTGAAGCACCAACCGCATTGCTTTATTCCTCTGAAAGTCATCAAACGTCCTCATAAAGAATTCAAATATTAAGAGTGGTTTAGAAATGGGTTCAAACTACTGACAGTTTAAAATGAATCATGTTATCTGTGTTTGAAGATAGTAAAAATTAGGTCATCAATGTCCCCTATAGCACAGTTTGCAATAATAATAAAACACTAATAGTGACATACTCTGTCATAGGCTCATGTGATATAAGTGTGAAAACGTATTCTCAAATTTCCGGCGCTGCTCCACACCACGCGTGAGGAGTCTTTATTGAATGCTTGGCCTCCCACTGTGCTGTGCCTGCCTTTCAACAGGGAGATGATATAGGCCATAATCTATCACACAGAATTCTAACCACTCTCAAGCTGCACAGTTGAAGAGGTGAGCTATTTTCCCCCAAAGGGATCTGTTCAGAGGGCTTTAATATGGATGAAAACATTCATCTTTTTTTTTGTATTGCATGAGGATATTGAGGATATCGATTTGGTGGAACTGAGCACACCGTCATGCAGGCTGTCCTCCAAAGCTCTGTATTTCAGAGCTGATTTAGCAACAGCAGAGACTGAAATTGGGCTTATTTTTATGTATAGCGTCTAACTTCCCCTGAGTGTAGAGATTATTGAGCATGATTGCGTTTTATTATTTTTGTTTTTGCCTTTGGTATTTTTATAGGCACCTCAGATGTCTTTTTAGTGATTTGTTATTACGCACAAAGTATGGTCTCCTAATTCAAAAATCTTCACTTTAATAACAATTATTTTCAAGATAAGCACTTTAAATGGACAATGATCACATTTTTAAATGGAATTTTTCCATTTTCAAAGCATTCAAAGCGCTTTACGTCAGGGAAACACTCTACCATTCACACACACATACATACAAAAGAAAATATTTTGCCCAGTCTTCTGCTCTGTTTATAACAAAAAGCCGGGTTTGAAAGAGTTAAGTCAGAATGGCGATTTCATTTCTGATTGAGTGACAGGGATTTTTGTTTGAAAGCAGCTGGACAAATGAAGCGTAGGCCGTGCTGTGGCTGAATGTCAGAAGAAGACATCAGATCCAGGCCAGGCCAATTAGAGCTGTCCATTGATTGTGTCTGCGCTCAGATAGACTCTTGTTCATGACAGTAATGCTCTGATGCAGCGCTCTTCTGGTCTCTGCACAACACAACTTTCCTCCTCTAAACTGCCTTGTTAGGTTTAAAAGCCAGTTTGGCCGTCATTCTGTTGCAAAACGCCCATTACAAACCATTTATCTGTTTTAGGGGTTGCAGGTGGTTGGAGTTTAGCCCAGATATTACAGGCTTCTTGGAAACTAGATTATTGTGAAATGTTTTTATTGTGGGCTATGATTATGTGTTTGCTTGTTTTTCTGCTATTTTTTAAAAGACATTTTGAACCTTAGGGGACCTTGGGGGTCCCACCGGAGGAGCGGGAGGAAGTGTCTGGGGTGAGGTAAGTCTCGGAGTCCTTGCTTAGTCTGCTGCCCCTGCGATCTGGCCCCGGATAAGTGAAAGAAAAGGGATGGATAGAACCTTAAAGTGAAATGCCTAAATGCCTTCAATGCCCTCCGCAGTTTACAGTTTTAGGTGACATCACAAAAAACTGTCCTGATAACAGCCAGGTGTTTCAGAAGTGTGGATACCTGTTAGACCAATCGCATTGTTCCTCACATGTCCAGACCTTGCCCTTCTTTCCCATCACTCTCTTCTTTAACCCTCCCGGTACTACGGCTCTATTTGCAAAGCGATTGTGGGTGTTTAGGTGTTTAATCCCACTTAAAGGAAGCAACTCTCAGGGATAGACATTTTAATCCAAGTGGCATTGTTCGATGAGAACCATGTGGAGAAAACTGTCTGTGGATCGTGGATTAAGTGGGCAGGACTAACAGTTCATCATCATTAATAGTTCAAAATCTGATATATTTATGGTACAGTTATTTGCATAACTGGTCTACAATAACCTAGGGACAGTCACAAAGGTCTCTGATGTTTCTTTTACTATAAACCTATAAACAGCCATCGTCTGTTTGAATTGAAATTGTGCAGGTAATGTCTTATGTGGGCATTTTTTTCAGGTTTGTTAAATCTCAAAGAGGCTATTATCACTGTCTCTCAGCTTATCTTCAGTGCTGTGTAAAATTAGATTTGGATTCATTAAAATTCTTTCCCAATTCCCATTTCCAATTTATTATTTGGACACTTTTCTGCAGATGATTTCTTACCTAATCCCATCTGCTCAATTCCAAACGCGAGGAAAAGCCCACACATATTACAATGATGCCAGCTAATTGATAACAGCTGTTTGCATAGACAAAAACAATAGTATATTTTTACTCTCAGGATTTTTTAAACAGAGCATATTTATGCACACTCGCACTTTAAGTGACCCAGTCATTTCTACATTGGCTACAAGTAAAAAAGAAACACATTGCAATGAGTCTTTTGATCTCACTGAGGTTCTCCTGGTTAAAAAAAGTTAAGTAAAAAAAATACATAAATCATTTGGATAAAAAAAAAAAAAAAGAAACAATGAATAATGTGAATAATTAACAGTTTTGGGTTTTTTTTTTTGTTCAACAACATCATTCTTTGCCCTAATAGGAATTATGTACCACTTGTGTGCAATAAATATCCCCTTGTAACTCTAAAAACTTAAAGTGCACTATGTAACTTTTCTGGTTGGGGGGTCTGTCACATGTGAGTCTCCCCTGAAATGTTATTGCTTTGCTTGGAATGTTCCACAGCATGCCATTAGACTTATTTATCTTGCATTTAATTATGTTTTTAAAATAGTTGAAAAAGTTTGCCTTCTTACTTAGAGGAGGTTTGTATTATATGGACTGATTTTTTGAAAACAAATCAACTGCACTCTACATCAACATTAAACTCAAAGCAATTTTACCTTAACCTTTATGTTTTTATTTTTGTGCTGTTTTTCACATTTCAGACCAATCAGAATCAAACATGTGTGAGTTTTATCCTTAGTGAAAACAACTCTCCCTCTTGACTATGCAATCCAGCAAACATCACCATTGTTGTGAACTTATCGAAGCAAACGTTGAAGCAATTAATGCACCTTCAAAATGCCTTTTAACTGTGACTCATAGACCCTAAAGACTGGCTAAGGCTTTTAAATGAGTTTATTGATTTGTGCCCAATGATATCTCTTATTTTGAGAGCAGAGCTGTCACACACACACACACACACACACACACACACACACACACACAGGCTTGTTTGTTTCTTCTTGGACACTGCTGCATTATCATTCAACTTCAGGGATTACTCACTCCACTGGGATTCAAGTTAGCTAATGTGTGGTAATGGCTTATTTAGATGCAAACCAATAGATTGTACATAGAAATAGTCGTTATGTGACATTCGAAGGGCTTACAGGTTTATCCACCTGTTTGTTAAATCATGTTTGACACCTTAACATGGGTGTTGAATGTTGGTCAAAATATTGGCAAATAGTCACCAATTCTTGCGTACAGAAAAGGACTTTACTATAGATCTTACTACCGCTGCACTGGGTGAAATTGGTTATTTGCACACAAAAAAAAAAATCTAAATGTCAGCCCAAAGGGCTGGCAACTGTAGAAAGGTGAGCTAGTGGTCAGTTATGTTTACTTGAGCAACTTTTTTTAAAGAAAATGTACTTTTCAGAGTACTTTTCTATTAGCATAATTTTACTCCTACTTAACATTAGTAATATTTTTATTGAAGTAAAAGTACTCTTTAGACTCCAGTGACTCTTTGAAATGTCTACAAGTGATGAAATCTTTACGTCGACAAAATGAACAGATTTGAACCTTTGTGTTTCTTGCACCGCTCCTTCAGATATGATTTAGTTTGTCTAATTTGTATGTCTGTCCTTTGAAAATACCTGATTTTGTGCAATATTTATTTTTTCTAACTACATTAACTTCAAATTATAAATCAGATGTCTCAAGAGTTACTCTTTTAATTACTCTTACTTGAGTAGTAATTTTCCCAGATTACTTTTTTACTTTGTGGACCACTACTTTGTACTTCTAGTTCAGTAATATTATTTTGAAGTAACGTTACACTTACTTAGGTACACTTTTTCGCTGCACCCACCTCTTCTAGTGGTTTGGAAATGTCTCATTATTTTCTTTTAACTTCACCATCATTCCTAGTGTGTATGGTGATATCTGATGACATTTATCCAGGCTTGGCACCACATAAAGTAAACACGGCTTGTGACTTTCAGTAGGTTGTTGATTTGAACTGAGCACTTTTTTACCGTTGCAAGTAAATTGATTAATTTTTGTTGTCTGCATAGTTGTGGTAGGACACATTATTGCTGGGTTAGTGGCAGCATGTAGAGACAGAACAAAAGGGGTCCTAGGATTGACCCCTGGGGCACCCCACAGGTTAGGGCCATGTGATCTGAAACACAATAAATTAATTTCACATTTTTGGGGACACCGGTACGCATTGATTACAAGTATTTTGCCACTTTTTTTCTTTCTATTTTGGATTCTGCCAAAACTGTAATTTATCTAAGCTTTGGACAGCATTGACTGACTTGTTTTGCCCTCCGTGTGGCTTGTCACAGCAGTCCTTAGTGTGTAGTTGACGGTGTAGCACTGTCAGCAGCAGGTCCCGGTCTCAGAGCTGCTTAGGCCTCATTATCATTCCCCTGAAGCTGCTCCGGTCTGACCTTTAGAGCCTCGGTTAAAGTGTGCATCTCCTGCTCTTGTTAGCACCTTTTACTCTTTACATCCACACTGTGGACCGGCCCAGCAGGAGGAGTCAGGCTGCATATCTGAAAGTGCTTTAAAGAGTGTTTGTTTCATGGTTTGTTCCTGGTTTGAGTCCAGTTTGGTCCTGCTATAGTCCTGGTGTAGTTAATTTAAAATATTAGAATTTTAGAAGCATTTCTTTCTTTTCTTCTTGATCTTTATTTATACAGGGAAACCAATGAGACTCTCTTTTGCATGGGCTGTTTAAAATACAATACAAACAGAAAAACAAACAAAGCAAAGCAAGCGATTATGTCACCAATGTATCTAATTTTGCTTTTCCTAGGAGTGTGTTCCATTTTTGTGAAGGAAAACAGCTAAAAGCTCTGTTTCCCATCTCAGGTTTGCTGCGGCTGGTCCTTAGCCTTGTACAGTCATATGATCTGGTATTAATTGTCCTTGTATCAATGATTAACAAGCAGGTGAGGTATTCTGGCAGTTTTTGAAGTAGTCCCTTATAGATACATTTCATACTGTGCTGTTCCGTCAATTTCAATTCAATCTATTCCCCACAAAAGCCAAACTCTGAAAAGTCCTTTATTATGTGTGTCCTTACGTCACATTAACCTTTTTATTCACAATGTGTTTGATTTGCTGGTCACATACTAGAGGATCATAACCTGGCCTGCAAAACAAATTCTTGCAATATTTTTGAGTTCATAATGTCATGAGAATCCATTTACTTGGCTGTGGTGTGGATAATTGTGAAAAACAGCAAAACTTCCTGTAACTTCTCAGAATAATTTTACAATGACATATCTGATGAATTATGTAGAGGCTGTTTTTTACCTAACTTTAACTAGATGTTGCAAGAAAATACAAATTATCGATTGAACAATAAAAGCATTATTACTACTCCCATTAGCCTAGAATGAAGTTGCCAAATCCTATCTGCTAGAAGAGGTGAATTTCCAAAGTGTTCACGTACCTCTATGCAAATCCTCCTCCACATCTCTTCTAAAGCCACAGAGCTGGTCGGGTGCTCTGAGCTCTGACAGTGGCCCTGTGCAGTCTAATGTAATGGAACAAGCCTGTGTGGATCAATAATGTCCAGTGATCGCACACAGACAAAGGTTGTTTAGTAGCAGGCTGTGCTAATTGAAATCAATGGCTAATCTGATGACAGTTCTTAACCTTTACACCTTCCAGGATTCATAAATGTTGAGCGGAGAGGAGCAGCTGCTGTTCTCTCACTTTCACAGCTCAATTTCTTTTCTGCAGCACACCTTTTGTGTTTGTGCTGACTCACACTTTCAGAGAGATGCCTAACTAAGCCGTTCGATAGCAGTACGCCGCTCATGATCAATGCAGGCATGGTGAACGCGGAGCAGGTACTGTGTCTTCACTACAGACAGACAACACAATCTCTCTGAATGTTTTGGGCCGAATTACTGTTGGCACTGCAAGTTTGGTACAGGTTATAAAGAGTCTGATGGAGTTTAGAATAGAGCTTCTTCTTACTGGCATATCAAGCCATTGAAACAGGTATGTTTTGCCCAAAGACACATTCACAGTCCACACTGGTGGAAGGAACCACAAGACTTTTGACAAATGGACATTTGCTTTACTGAGTATGATTTACTTCAAGTCTCATTATGTAGTAAAAATAAATTAAAAAAAAATAAAATCATGGCGGTACTAAACAAAAACAGTGAGGAATCTAGTGCAGTAAAGTGTACAGTATGTGACTTTCTGGAGATGTCTCGTCACCTCATGATTTCATGGAAATAGAAAGGTAAATTTTCGCCATGATTTTATATCATACTGTGGATTACAGTCAAAGGAAACACATTCAATGGAAACAAGCAGGAGCTGGTCTGCATTTGAGATGCCATGGACAATTTGAGGATTGCCAGAAGATAAAGAAAACTTCCAATAGAAAACAACATATTTATTTATTTGTTTATTTATTTATTTAGTGGTTCTGTTCTCTGTTAGTTTTATGAAAGAATTTGTGACTTAGCTCAAGCTTCACAGCAAAAAGGTTCCACATCTGATTCCTTGTCTGTGCAGACTTGGCATGTCGTCTGTCTGGGAGGGTTCCTCCCAGACACTCTGTTTTCCCCCATCGACACAAAACATGCACAATAGGTAAAAATGTAGCTAATGTATTGACCAAGCCAAGCTCAAGATCATGGAGATGGGTTACTGAGTGCTGTACAGCAGTAGGTCGTTACTCCTGACAGATTACCCCAGTGGCACTGGTTGAAATATGGGTCAAATGCAGAGAATGGATTTCTCTCACGAGGGATCAATAAAGTACACTTTACTTTATATTACAAAAAGAAAAATAAAAGCTCAGATTAATTTAGGCTTCTACATTATTTCATTGTGTGAGTGCTATCCCAGAAGGCCATAGCGTATGTAAGTCATTTAACTTATAATTGATAAGTTCACTGAGGAAATGGCGGTGTCAGATGAGGCCATTGGAATAAGATGTAATTTCTCCTCCTGGGTCAAATGAAAGCAGTGTCCATCAAGTCAGACTGAACTCAATCTCCATGCCATTACACATGATGTCTTTAAAAGCACCTGTTAATTGATCAAGGGGCTCTGAACTGTTTTATATGTACAGAGGGAAACCAGTGGGACTGATAGCCCCGCACAGAAAGATGAGACTGAGAGCGGACGTTTTAATCACAAAGCATCAATATCCCATCAGCCACTGGGGCAGCGGAGAAGATGTGGCCAGGACGTGTCACAAACAAATTGTCATGAAGAATCATAAGAAAAGTTGTGAGGGTGATTGGCCATCGACGCAGTGTCACTTTTAGTTGGTCTAAAGGTTTCCTGAATTATTTCCGGTCATTTACAGAACAACACAGCAGAAATGGTTTATAACTTACACGTCTGTTTGTTTTTCGGTTATAAATATGCATCAGATGAAGTTGTGGACTTTTGCTTCAGTTTTTTCAAAGTACATTTTATTGACATTATCAGTAAACAAAATTCACAAACAAAGAACTTGTTTTAGTGTTATAGTGTAACATAACACGAATAGTGATGTAACCTATAATTAAAGCCGCAAGCCGCGATAATGGCCCTCATCACTGTAAGCATGTCCCTCCCCCGTGCCCGCCATGGACTTGTGACCACCTTTCAATCACAACCTCCCCTGAATCATGACCGCTTCTGTATGCGATGGCCCAGCATGCTATTCTCTCTCCCTGACAGGCGCTTAGGCCACTATTTACTCTTCACTCCATTTCCATAATGAAGCCTGTATATAATGTATATAATGTATATAATGTAATATAATTTTGTAGGTATTTTTTTTGCTGACATCCTACACTTTGCCTGGGGACTACAGTTGAAAACCTGCTGTAGCTAATACTGGCACATTAACAAGAATGTTTATTATTTTAATTATTAATTATTATTATTGTCCTCACTGAAACTAATAGATCAGCTAATAAGTGATTGCAAGCATTATTCCACTATATTCCACTTAACAATAATAAATTATTATTAAATAATTTAAATAAACCATTTAATAGCTAGATCCCCAAAGAAATTCAGATGTTGAAATCATGAGCAGCAGTGTTTTAAACTGTTTACTTGACATAACTTTGACATTACAGTTATATTTGTCTTTTATGCTCCTGTCACATTCATTCATATTTTGTATTAAGTTTTGTATTCATTTATTTGTATTTGAGTAAATCTATGCATAATTTTGAAAAATAATGAGTCTATTTTGCATATTACATTCTCTCAGAATGTTCCAGCAAGTTTCAGAATGATACCTCTATGATAACATCACAGGTCGAATATGTATATGATGGAATCATTGTACTCAGGACAGGTCATTTCTTACTGAACTCTGCAGAGGACAAATGCACTTAACGTCTGAGAGATACTCCACATACAAGGCTCCAAACCAGCTGTTTTTCATGTACAGTGAAACAGGGAAGGCACTACCTACATTTCTTTGCATTTTGACTAAAACAACGGCATCTGTAGTAGTTTAAGTGTTTGTGACAGAGGCAGGGTTTTCATGTTAATGCAGAGCTGTGATGTGGTGGAAAGTTACTTGATAAGTTTCAAACATCAGCTCACTGCAGTACACTTTCACCTCTCTGTGGTGTGTTTTTAAGAGAAAAACTCATTTACCCGAGTCAACTACTGCTGTCATTGCCAATTAAATTTAGCCCAACATCTAGAGGTAGGTCCCTGGGCTCCTGACAGGTTGCCCCAGTGGCACTGGTTGAAGGATGGGTCAAATGCAGAGAATGAAGTACCCTCACGAGGGACCAGTAAAGTAATAACCAAACCTTATTTAGTGTTAACCAACAGTGTTGTAGAAATATGCTTTAAACAGTGTTTCCCTCAGGTTTCCTCTGAGCTGCAAAGGCAATTCTTGATTGAATCAAATTATTGACTACATATTTTGGAGTAAATATTTCACTTACTTCCATAAATCTGTTTTTTTTGTTGGAACAATATTGTTACTTTTGTTACTTTAACATGTCACTGATATCAAAACTGTCAGAGCTTCTGTATTTAGATTTCTTCAGGTTTATAGACTGTATGGGCACCATCACTGTAAGAAATACTAAAAACTCCACCTCCATGACACTCCAACTCCATCAAATATTAAACAAGTCAAGTGGCCAAAACAAATGCAAATAGACATTTAAACAGCACTGAAGAGTCACAAATGATGAGAATCCGATTTCTTCAGCGGTGGAAGAATTGTTGAGTTTAGTTGTTCAAGTGAAAGTACATATATACCAGAGCAAATCCACAAGTATCACATGAAAAAATCTACTTAAGTAAAAGTATTAGAGTACCTGTTTAAATATTTACTTAAAGAGTCAAAGTATTTCACGCAGATTTTGAGATTTAAGAAAGCTTCAAATGTAGGGTTTTTGATGAATATTTGTGTTGAATTTTGTTCAATAGAAACAATTGAACTGGTAGTTTTTTCTAGCTGTTTTTATTTGTATATTTTGTTTGCTCAAAATACCAATGTGTTAAAAATAAAGCAGGTCTCAAACATTAATAAAAAATATTTCCTGTTCAAAAATGTAGTGTAGAAGAAAGTACAGATGCCATCTCTCAAATGTAATGAATAGTAAAAGCCAAAAGTTAAATCTGTCAATTGGACAAAAAGTTGTAGGAGTGAAGATGTTCCACTGCTCATCCAAGCCGCTTCTTCAGTTCTGGTCAGATTGTTGGTGGATACTGCCTTATATCTATCTGAAGGGAGGAGCTAACTATAATGTAATGAAGTAAAAGTCAAAAGTATCTACTTAAAAATGTACTTAAGTCATTTACTAGTTTTACTTGGCAATTTTTCAACACTGGATTTCTCTAAAAACAAACACAAAAAATCAGATCTAAATATCGGCTTGTCTGGTTATACTAGTTATCTGATTGGACTGACCATGTAAAAGTAGCTTCTGTTTACACGACATCTCAATGATCTGACAACTCCAGAAACCAGATAATGATCAGATTTCTGGTGTGCATGTTTCCAAAAGATGTTCTCCTGATTGAAACGCTTCACCTGATTCTGCTGTGACAGGGAGGAATTTAAAAAAAGGTAGTGTTTGTAGATCTATGTCTCTACATGTGGCATGTCAAATCTGAGTTCATTTGGACCAAAAATCAACGACTAGATAGATTTCGTACAAAGGCAGTAAAACGGACAAGAGAATTTCAATCCAATTTGGCCAGCTTTCTGTTTCTTATAAGACAGTGCCTGTTCCCACTCCCAGTGGGGTCAAATTTGTGGTCACGCTGTTGAATTGGAACATGTCAGGCACTGATGCTCATTTTATCGCAAGGCAAGGTCAGTTTATTTGTACAGCATAATTCATACACAAAGTAATTCAAAGTGCTTTACAGAATAAAACAAACATTAAAATCACACAAATCAAAACAAATAATCACAAATAATCATCATAAAATGAACATTAAAACAGAACAGTGCAGAATAAAAACCTTTCAGTCGTATGCACAGATAAACAGAACTGTTTTGAGCCTGGATTTAAACATTGTCAAAGTAGAGGCCTGTCTCACATCTTCAGGAAGACTGTTCCAGGTTTTAGCTGCATAAAACTTAAACACCTATTCCCCATATTTAGTCCTGACTCTGGCACCAGCAGGAGGCTGGTCCCTGAAGTCCTCAAAGTGTGAGATTGTTCATATGGCACCAACATGTCAGAGATGTACTTTGGTGCTTGGCCATGGAGAGACTTATACACAAGCAGAGCTGCTTTAAAGTCTATTCTTTGAGCTACAGGAGCCAGTGCAGAGACCTGAGCACAGAACTTATGTGCTCGTACTTCCTGGTTCTAGTCAGGACCTGAGCAGCAGTGTTCTGGATGTACTGCAGCTGCGTTAAGGCTCGTGTGGAGAGGCCAGTGAGCAGGTCATTACAATAGTCTATCTTACTGGAGACAAATGCATGGATAAGTCTCTCTAACGCTGGTTTTAACAGTATATCTTTGATTTTTGCAATGTTTTACACGGTAAAAAACTGCAGATGTTACTGATTTGATGTGACTGTTAAAGTTCAAGTCTGAGTCCATTATTACCCCTAGATTTCTAGCCTCATTTGAAGGTTTTAGAGAGAGAGACTGGAGGTGACTGTTGACACTTTGTTTCTCTGGGCCAAAGACAATGACTTCAGTCTTGTCTGAGTTTAGCTGGAGAAAGTTGTTTTGCATCCACTCACTGATCTGTTGGATGCAGTGGCAGAGTGAATCCACTGGTCCATATTCACCTGCTGCCAGTGAGACATAGATCTGAGTGTCATCTGCATAGTTGTGGTTGGACACATTATTGCTGCGTATTAACTGGCCTAATGGCAGCATGTAGAGACTGAACAACAAGGGTCCCAGGATTTACCCCCAGGGCACCCCACAGGTCATTTTAACAAAGAACTCCCTGTTTTCTAGATAGGACTTGAACTAGTTTAGTGCCGTACCAAAGATGCCCACCCAGTCCTCTAGTCTCTGTAAGAGGATCCCATAATCCACAGTGTCAAAGGCAGCACTCAGATCTAACAGGATCAAGACTGAGACTTTGTCTGCCTTATGACATTTTTTATCACATTTTTCCTCATCTTACTTGGGTCAATCATGAATTTAATCAGTGTCAGCCAGTGTATAAGTGCCTGTAACTCGTGAGGGCCAATAAAATAATAATATATATATATATATATATATATATATATATATATATATATATATATATATATATATATATATATATATATATATATATATATATTATAATAAGGATAGACAAAAAATAGACTTTGACATACAAATACAAAATATATATGGGCAGAACAACCTAACCAAAACGATCAGTGCAAGTAGGTTAATTGCAGTTGTTTAAAGTGACAGTAAAAGTCAAGAGCAGGATTCGAAGCCCAGTGCCATGTCCAACAACTATAAAGTTTATCTTAACCGCAACCTTTATTCCAGCTATCTATCAATATTGTGAATGGGTATTTGCAAAGTTTGAGTGGTGGCTCCCAAGATGTGGCCTGGTAACCATATTGGAGGACAGAATTTTGTTTATAATGCTTAAGTACAACTTAAATAGTTAATATATAATTAAATAGATACATTTAACAGTAAAAGTACAGAGTGTCAGTGTATTCATAACATGGGTAAGTTTGTTTTTACTTCTCTCTTCCATAGAAGGGAAACTCTATGTAGGCTTGGGAAAATCCCCTAGAGACAAGTATTAATAATGCACAACCACAACAAGGGACAACTTCAAATGCACTGCCTGGGAAGGTGCAAAAGTGCGGACAGCACAGGTGAAAAATTCAACAAATTATTCACTAAAGATATCGGAACTACCACCCCAGGGGAATTATTATTCAGTGCAGGAGGCAGTTATGTTTTTGTTCATTTGTACTACACATTTATTGTGCCTAAAACATTGTTAAAGCACATTATTATTGGCAGCAATTTATTTGAGTGAATACAGTGTATTTTATTGCTTTATCTATGTGCCAGTATAGTCAAGAAAAATGGGTTGTGATCATTTAACGTCTATTCATCCATTCTCCTCGCTCATAAAAAAAATATCGGCTAATACATCTACAGCAGCTGCTTTGATGTAATATTCCAAGATTGGGGAGGCGAGGGTAAGAGACAGTTTTCATATATTTTATTTATATCATACAGTTTCTTTAAAAGTAAATGTTAGTACTACCCACCTCTGATTTACCTAGTGACCAGCATCTGCAGCCAATCATGAATCAGTGCTAGTGCAGCCTCTGCAGCTCACTGAGGGAATTCTGAAGATTCTGAGCTTTCACGTGAAGCATGGCCTGTCCAGATACTGAGAATGAGGACAACCTGTATGTGCCCTCTCTTAATTAAGATTCTGACTGTGTTGTTGTTAAGTGTAGAACCACAGGCTACAAAAAGTTCCTTCAAAAACAACAA
The DNA here is from genome assembly GCF_009829125.3 of Periophthalmus magnuspinnatus. Classification (NCBI taxonomy): domain Eukaryota; kingdom Metazoa; phylum Chordata; class Actinopteri; order Gobiiformes; family Gobiidae; genus Periophthalmus; species Periophthalmus magnuspinnatus. The sequence continues at coordinate 17,972,149 of NC_047126.1, forward strand.
ATACAATGTTTTAATAGAATAGAAAATAGTCAAATATAATTAATTTATTTTTTGTGGGTATCAAAATTAGTAATCACCACTGACTAGTGTAAGCCTGAAGATGTCACATGTAATCCATCAGTTGCTTATAAAATTTACAATAAATGTTTTTCCATCCTGAAATTAGAAAGCTGCCCACATTGTACTGTTCCCCTGCATTGACTGTAATAACCAGCATGTGTTATAGTTAAAGCAGGAATTATACACTCTATTTGTTGGCATAGTTCTAGTCTCATTTGAAATCCAAACAGCGTGTCTTTATTCGAGTGAGGCTTTGATTCATGCAGGGACACACACACTGATCCTGCTCCTAATCCCTCCTCTGGCTGGGACAAGGACAACCTGACAAGTTAAGACCTGCGCCTCAAACTCTGCTAAACAGTCCTGTTGACCGATTTAGAAACACGCTTTTAATTCATCAGTAACTATCGTATCTGGCGGCCCATCAAGGCAAATATATCCCCAACATGACATTTCACTAACTGATCTGGCAACTGACATTCAAACTTCTGCCATGGTTACAAGTTTGTTTAACAGTGTTTGCCAAGTGGGTTAAACTGCACATGACTGCTTATTTCAGTAGTTAACATCATTATTTATTTAACTTAAAATCTTAGGTAGTCCCAGAACTATCACTATTTAACCTTAATGTTAACTAGAGCCAAAACATGTCTAAATTATACTAAAAACTAATAAAATAGATAACACCTTTATTTTGTTAAAGTGATGTTTAAATTCTCTGGTTGGTGTTGATGACACACATGTAGAACTCACCACTGTATTTTTGTACTTTTCTTTTAATTTTTCCCCACAAACTGTCACTTATGTTAAACCAGCTTTAGTCATGACTAAAGAGAATTGGTTGATCATATTGACATATTTGCATAACTGGAAACCACAGCTGTGGGCTCAATTTTGACTCTCTTCTCGAATAGAATATGACAGCATCCCTGAAATTTTAAATGGGATGCTCTGACCAAGATGTTCTCATAAAATATTTGTCTAAATTCTACTCACTTTCATAAGTTCAGAGGTCAAACGACTCAATGGTTTAGCCTTTTCATTCTTGTAACTCAATATAAATTACTCCAAATTATTATAACAGTGGTGACCCCACACAACCTTGTACTGAAGAGTAATTAAAATACCACAGAATAAAAGTTTCCATCAAGAGGATACAGTCTAATCTCCTCAAACATGAACTGATGAGTCACTGTTATTGATTTGCAAATGCTTTCCACCACCCAGGGATCCAACATGGCCGACTGCATGGTAGTGTGCCAGCCCCAGACTTTTTAATCAAAGTTCAAATCAGGAAAAGTTTAGATGAGGCTTTAGTTTTTCAACCATCAAAACTCAAACAAAGAGTGTCAGCCATGGTCTGGAGGAGTCACAATCACTGTACGAATGCTGACGCCAATAAATATGGAGAATTAAGGCATTAAGTTGTATCCTAAATACAACTAATGCCAAATCACTGTTAACTGTAGTGCAATTTGCTGTGCCATGTGGGAGGATCCGCTCTGGCCGTTCTAGATACCGCTGTCATTCTACAAGTATTATTATGATGAATTCACAACAGTAACAACAATGAACAGGAAAAGGGAGGATCAGTAGTATTATTGAGGGAAAATTTATAGCTTAAAACTCCAAGTTTAAAAGTCCCTTGTTATATAGACACAGCAAAAAAATAAATAAAAAAATAAATTCTGTGAGCTGGACAAAAATTTTCAAGTGAAAATGTTTTGCTTCTCATCCAAGCTGCTTCTTCAGTTCTGGTGAAATTGCTGGTGGACACCGCCTTATATCTATCTATCTATCTATCTATCTATCTAGGGAGGAGCTAACTACACGGAAACTAAGGTCACACTGCCTCTTTTTGGGTTGCTCCGAGAGCGGCTCCTCTCGCACTCTGCAGAGGGGCAAGTGCAGTGTGAACACAGTTTGACCTCGGGGCCGATCTACGCAGTCAGTAAAAGTGTTTGGAATTGAGTAAAAGCGCTCAGATCACGTATACTATGGAATTTTGATCAACTTAATATTAGCGAGTGTCCTTCTGCCTGTGTCGTTCCAGAAGTTTTAACTCCTCTGCTACCCCTGGACGACTGACGGATTACACAGACATAGCTTTGGGCATCTGTATGTTGGATCTGGCACCATTTTGATTTTTTATTGTTAAAATATTGTACTGGTTTAATGTGTCCAATTATTTTAGATCAATGAGTAAGAATAAATAGAAATAATAGTCCATTTTAATCAAACCAAGGTTCATTCCAGTGACTGTGTTGATATGCAGAGCCGTGGGAAGTCTGAGTACTTCCTTTTTCCTTCACATTCAGGCCATTTTCATTCAAGTCTTTTTAGGTCTTTTTGGACACAAGGGATAGTCATTGTCCAGAACACAAAACCATTCAAGGAAGAAAAGCAGTCTCTTGTATTTTAGCAGACAAACAAGTTGAGATAATAACGACTTGTCCCATTGGGGAGAATGAAACACTAGAGCGGGAAAAAAACAGCGTAGGTCCATTGTAAAAAGGAACACAGCATGAAGCAGGAGAAGTCATCAGCCGAAATCACACTTGAGCTCGTATTTCTCACTCCTTTTAGGCCGTGCCAGGCAATCACCAACAGAGGATGAAATGCACCATCCCAGAACCAACCTGTTCTACTGCACAATCAAGCTCGAAGCTACTTGGCACGATACACCAGGCACAAAAACTCACATTTACAATAGTGACATATTTTTTGGGCTAGTATATATATTCTGAATGTGCTTAATATTAACAGGGTTGTATATTTTTTTGATTGATTCATGCATGTTAGAGTAATCCTTCACTCTCCTGCATTTGAGACTTGAGTGCTCAAAAAATTCCTGTTTTCACCTATCAACTATTGGAGTACCTGCCTTAACTGATTTTCAAACCGTGAAAGGAGGAAGTAGATGTATTAAGTATTAAGAGCTTTCACAAGCTATTTGGCACACTGCTCGTATTCACATGCATGATTTTTCAGGCACATCCATATCCAAAGTAAAGTAAGGGTGGGATGCCGACACTACCTTATGACTCTCAAAATACTTGATCTTAATTACTTGATACAGACAGAGCTCAGCCATCAGTTCTAATCTCAGACTGTTGATTTTACAATATTCTGTATGGGGGAAAAATACAAATTTACAAGAATATAGTCAAATACCCCACCTTTAATATCATCTAGTATTCTGACTTGAAAGAAACTTCTTACATTAAAAAAGGAAAAAAAATAGATCTAGACTTGAAATCACACTAAGCAACTTTTTAACTGAAAAAAATGTCATGGTTACTGTTTCCATGGAAATGTTGCTTGGACGATGTTGTTTGGACAATGTGGCATAAACCTGTACTCCACAGAAGAAGTTTAACAACCCATTCCTAATTTGATATCAATGATAATTATATCTTTTTTTTTTTATTTTATTTATTTTTAGATGATTTACAGCTTTTCTGTTCAGATTTTCTTTGAAGTAAAACTATGCCAGTGGACTTTGTGACTTAAATCAAAAGTCAGTATACCAGCTGTGTCTATGGTGATGTTGGTTCACCTGCATGATCTCCATGGATAATGTTAAGTGAAGTATTGTTTTAACTTTCTATTGCCATAGAGTCACTGAAGGCAATGCCCACACGCTTAGCAATGGTGTCAATCAAATCTGTTGCTAACACTAGCGGGAGCAACTTTGGGGAAAGAAGCCGCCTGATTTGGCTGTTATTAATATTTATGTCTTGATTTAAACAATAGTGAAATAAAAACACCAGGATCATGTAGAGAAGGTTAATACAAACATTTTAAGACCAAAATGATGAGGCTCACTGCAGCAGTTACAGAGAGAAGGGTGACAATGTTACAATGTACAGTGAACTGGAGCCAGAAGCGCCCCTACAATCACTTCCTATTTGGAACATGGCGGTTAGTAGGTTAGCTCTGTCCATTTATACATGCCATCTATAGTTAAAACAGATGTGGATCAGTTTCACTGATAAAAGATTTAATTGGAAGCATAAAATTTGGTTGTTAGCAAGAATTTGCCGCCTTAGTGCTGCTCATATCCTTGGCATCACTGCACTAAAGGTAGCTAAGGAGAAAGAGAGTGACTTCATCCTGGCTACGGAACAATAAAGACTGGAGATTGGGTGGCAGTGACTTGGCCCTGGAGGTATAAATCTGTTGCAAATGGCCTCCTCTGCTGCTGTTCATTATGACTGTGACTGAGAGAGGAGCAGGTTCACGGGGAAACACTCTGAGACACTACAACCTGCAGGGGGCGCTTGTAACTGACCTGCAAGACAATTAGTGCCAAATACAACCTCAATTTGAAGTTCAGTTCGAGGCAATAGATCAAACATGGTGTTAAAAAGATGCTAGACTCGTAACTCGTAATATTTAGAAACAGGTCTACTGACTTTGTGTTCAAAACTGTCGGTGTCCAGACTTTTTTTTTTTTTTTACAGAGGGCAGATTGAAACATTTTGGAAGCATGGGGCCACAGACTGGTGGTCAGTATTGTGGTTTATTCAGATGGGTGCATTTTTCACAGCTTTGACAGAGCCATTGTAGCTTTAATAAGGCTTAGAGCAATAATTTTAGGTCTGTATCATAATGCACTGTGACGCTATTGAGGTTATAGTGATAGAAATACTTACATTTGAAGTAAAAAAAAATATCATTTGGTCCAATTCATCAGGGTCTATAGAGTTGGGTTTTTTTGTTTTTTTTGTTTTTTTTTTCAAAGAACTGCAGTAAATACGAAGCCACTACAGGACAATATAGGATTACTCAAACATGCATGAATCACTCAAAAACTTTTTAATAGTACAAGAAAACTTCTGCTACTACTATGGGTTTATGTTTTTATGCATTCAATGTAACTCAAATATGAAAATAGATACTTTTTTTTTCTGAATGACAAAACATCAACGTAAATCTTTTGTTATCCTTCACTGTGCCCTCACTTACCTTTAAATTGACCACAATGCATTGCAGTAGAGTTTATTTAAAGCATCACCTACTGTCCTACTTTTTTACTATTTGCGCTGTAAACTATACCCACATAGAGCATTATCTGTCACCTTACTTTCCTGTGGACTTTTTGAGGTTGTTAGCTTGTTTTGCGGGCGCCCACAGATGCAGGGCTGGTGTGGGCGGTTCTTTGTAGCATGTGAATATGTCGCTGCAAGACATACACATATCCATCTTCCTTACTCAGATATAAGACACAGAGAGCTGTTTTATCATTGGCTCTTTTTGCAGTCAGTGTCACGCTAAACAGGAAAAAACACAAAGATATGAAGATGAATCGCAGACAGAGTCCTCTCTCAGGTTTAATAAAAGAATTAGAAAACACAGGAATGAGAATAGGAGAGTCGGAGGAAGACAATGAGACTGGAGACCGCTGGACTGGCTGAAGTTTCTAAAAGGATCAAATTGATTTTAATTGGATTTATTATTGGGGTAATTCACTGGGTTTTAACTTAGCAAAACATTAAGTGGTCTATGTCAAAGAGGAAGAAAAAGTCTTATGTGGAATCCAGAATAGATTGTCATGAAAGAACATATTTTCCGAGCTGTAGAAGACATTATAGGCTTCAACTGTCTGTCATTCCACAAGATTTCTACACAGTTTGTTCACTGAAATCAACCTTTAATGCTTTAGGTGAAATTATTAATCTTCATATTATTAATTTCTGTGTATTCATAAAATGCAAAATAAATAAAATAAGTAAATCCAATGCAAAATCCAGTATAAGCATAACTAAAGGATTTATCAAAAGTTAGCAGCGTATTGACAGGGCTCCTGGAATGTTTTTGTTGGGACGTGCGTGTGCTATCCACTTAACCACTAATATAGACTATTCATTCATACTTTTTTCCCCTTTTTAACTTTCTGATTAATCCCTCAACTAACCCTTTGTGAGATCCAGTAATTGTTCATCCAGATCAACACCTTCTGACTTCTGAGCTCCTGCGTTTTAAAAATGGCATGTCTTCTCCCACCCCCGAGCGCTGGTATACTTGTGTGAACCAAGCAATCTGTCCTCTTCCCTGTGCTAAAAATAAAACTAAAAAGAACAGTGCAATCTTTTATTTATCTTTCTTTGTGTGCTGCCGTGGGGCCATTGTTCCTGCTCGTTGCCTTCCAAACTGATGAGGGCATTAAAATCCAGCATTGATTCACTGACATTTTTCATTTCCTCTGGCCTGAGTGTGCCCACATGTCTTCAAGCATCCCGGTTTCAAAAGAAAATGTTGAATATTTGAATGGAAAAGTTCACTAAAAACCAAGGAGGAGGAGGAGGAATTTCAGATTACAGTGATTGAGGAAGATCGCCGGAGCATCTGGCCAAATTTGGGAGTGTGTCTTACGTCATATGGCTCTACACGGTTAATATTAGTGTGTCAGTCATAGTACTTTAGAATGGCATTTTGTCAAAGGAAGGATTGCTACATCCATAGAAGGACTGTAGCCGCCCCACTGAGCCACAGCTGTCACCCAAGATCAGGAATGATGACTCTGGAAGTTTCCTTGAACAAAAGTAACAGTCTGTCCACAGTGTTATGGTTTAAACTGTGACGGTTTCATAACTTTGATGGAGGAGGGCTGGGAATATGAGTTAACACAAAACCAGCCTTACCAGATTTTGTGCATTACGTAATGTTTTGTCCTTCCAGTTACATAAAAAACTAAGGTACTACCATCACAACTCAACCTGTGTTACAACCTGCATATAGAGGACACATACAAGTTTTTCTCATTCTCAGTATATGGACAGGCCATGGCTCATGTGAACGCTTAGAGGACCAAAAGTCTGAACCATAAAGTCAGAAGGGTTTAATGAGTTCCACACCAGTAAAGTGAACAATGAAGCTGCGGACTCTCAGGAAAGGATAGTCCTGAGATGTGCATGTTGACAGTTTTTAGACTGTCTCTTATTGTTTGTGTGTGTGTGTGTGTGTGTGTGTGTGTGTGTGTGTGTGTGTGTGTGTGTGTGTGTGGGGGTGTGTGTGTGTGTGTGTGTGTGTGTGTGAGAGGCGGGTCTTCTTCTGGTCTGTATGGCGTTACACATTAAGAAATTCTAACATAGCTGTTATCTTATTGTCCACACGTCCTTGTAAGACTCCATGCTGGTCTGCATAGAATCTTGATGATCCCCCACATATTCCATATCCACTGGTGTGCACGTGTTATTTACATTAGCATTAGTAAATCAAGATACTAGTTTGATGTAGTGCTGCACTCATAGAAAATACCTTACACACTGATTCATGATCGTTGCAGGAGCTATGGGTTTAGATAGTGACCATTCAGATCAGAGAAGGTCCTTTTAGGTTTAAATAAACTGGATTTCAGCATTTGAACTAACAATCAAAATGAGAGACTCATGAGAGGCTCATTGTGCTTTCTGATAATCGGCTTTAGAATGGGGCATTAAATTATAACATAGCTTGGCTCTATTTCGTGCTTTTACTTGAGAAACATTATTTTGGAAATTATTATTATTGTATTACTATTTCTGACAAGATTTTGGTAAATTTCAAATAACATATTTTAGCCAAGAATAAATGCTAATGTGAATCTTAGAGCGGTTACATAAATGTCAAATAAATCAAATAAAATATTGCATAATTCCACCATTATTACTGAACACATTTTCTAAAATATTCTCTACCACCATTAAAAGCATTATGTCACCAGCTGAAAAAGCCTGTCTGTTTGCCTGGCCTTTAAATCAACATCTCATTTGTATCAGTGCGGTGAATCTGCCAATAGAAGCTCTCGGGTCTGTTTCTATGGGCCCATTATGTTGTGTTGTAGCAGTTCACAAAGACATAAGCAGTGTTTTTATGAATTACCATTTCAGACAAAACACGAGAATTGTTTCTCCTCTCTCACTGCTGCACTTACAATACCAGATGACACTAATCCAGAGCCAGGACCATTACCTGCTTTGTGGTCATAAAAAATGCAATAATGGTAGCAACGCAGGCAATGTTATCCAACAGCCCAGACAGTATACATGGTTATGGGTTTATGTCAGGATCTCAGCAGGCTGATCCTACAGACTGTCCTATGTTTGTCTCGTTTTTGTCCATATTTGTCTCCTATCTTGAGAAATTTTAATTTCTGATGCTGCTTATATGTGTGTGAAGCGTGATTCAATCATCCATGATTTGATCAACATGAACTTTGTACACTTTTGGATACTTTTCTGCCTTGTGCATTTGCTGCTGGAAGCTACTGTTGGCTTAAGAAACGTGATGGCATCTCCTACACATGAGAACAACTATTGGTTCTGCGTCCAGCAGGTGAGTGCTCACCTGTTAGTCTACCCAAATACTTATGCACTCTTCACTGTACTGTAACCCAATCGAAGATGTGAAAAAAGTGTGTAAAAAAGAGCGGCTCAAGGGGCAGAGTGAGACATCGCTTGTGGAGACACCGAACGGATTCCCATTGCCAGCAATGACATTATCCAATGTGCGCTTTGTCAACTATAAACTGAATGAACTCAAACTAAGGGCAGAGAATCAACTGGAGTTCAGACTGAATAACATCGTGTGCCTGACAGAGAGGTGGCTCAAAGATTACCTTGAAACTCCAAATTTTGCCAGGTTCACCACCATCAGAGCTGAAAGGAGCAAGTAAAGTTCTCATAAATCTATCAGAGGAGGGCTGTGCATGTTTATTGATAAGAAGTGGGTGGCACAGGTCTGCATCTGGGAGTGTGCACACCGGACTATGAGATTCTGACAATCTCTTTAAGGCCATTTTACCTCCAGCAGGAGTTTGGTCACTGTGATCTTTGCATATGTGCCAGGTCAAAAGACAACGCAGCAAGAGAGAGTGAAGGACTACAATGATATACTTGTCCGCTCCCCTCACCAGCCTGTTCTTATATTTGCCAACTTCAACTCATGTGACCTCTCCAAATACCTCTCCAGCAGAATGTAGACTTTTCCACTCGCCTGAACAGGGCGCTTGATTGCTGCTGGGGAAACATAAAGGACGCTTACAAAACGATAAGCAGACCGCCCCTCGGGAAATCGAACCATAACGTTATCCATCTTTTGCCTAAATATAGAGCCAAGGTTAAGAAGGAAAAGCCATTCACTAAGCAGATACATATCCGGAGTGACAATAGTAAAGAACAACTCAGAGACTGCTTCATGGATACTAACTGGGACATTTTCTTTCAATGTTGTAACAGCGTCGAAGAACTCAGTGACACACTGACCTCTTACATTAAATTCTGTGAAAATACCAGTGACTGAACATAAATAAAAAAACAAAAAACAAATCCTGGGTGTCAAAGGAGCTTAAATGCTGCACAGCTGAAAGGAGTGCTGCCCAACTCTCTGGTGATGCTGAACAACTACATGGGAAAAGGAGAGAGCTGAGAGGGAAAATCACTAAGAAATTTACTACAAAAATAAAACAGAGCAAAAATGTTTAATCAGCAAGGTACAGCAGGGAAAAGGGTATATGATGGTGTCAGTGACAGTCCAGATTTTATTAATAAATTAAATACATTTTATTGTAGATTTAACACCACAGATGACAGTGCAGAGTGTAATGAAAACTGCTGTAAATCTTCCATCTATGACATTGAGATTAACAGTAATGAGGTCCTGTCTAGCGTCCACAGCCTGCAGCTAAATAAGACCACAGGCCCAGATGGTTTGAAAACTCGAATTCTGACAACTTAAAGATGACTTCACAAGGTCCTTTCAGTTTCTTTTAGACACCCACACTGTGCCCTTGGCCTGGAAATTCACAAAGATTAGACCAGTGCCCAGACGTCCTGGTGCAAGCACACCCAATGACTTTAGGCATATTGCAATAACATCTATTCTGTGCAAACCAATGCACTTAAAAATGAATAACACCCACTTAAAACTCTTGAAATATGCAGACAACGTGGCCCTCATAGGTCAGAATAAGGTCTCAAACAAGGGGGTCTGTCTGGGAAGTTTGTCTGAAGCACACAAAAGTCCTCCGAACATGGTGTAACACAAGTCGGCTGCAAATTAATGTGGTTAAACCAGAGCTCATTCTACCCTGCTTCACTCTGAGCACAGGCATACAGCCTGTGACACTAAACTGTCAGAGTGTTGAGATTGTTAGCAGTTTTAAATATCTTGGCACAATCTTAAACGCCAAACTCAAACTTTCAAATGAGTGCTGACTGTGTGTCAGCATGTTCTCAGTGACTGCACCTTCTGAGCTCAGTGACACTGGGGTCACAATGTTATAGAGTGAGTGTAGAGGTCCATAGTGGAGAGTGCAGTAACTTTTCACACCCGCTAGCATTAGCAACAGGTTTGATTGACAGCGTTGCTAAGTGCCCGCTTCCTGCTAAAGCAGCGGTGTCTGCTGGAAGCAGCGTTATCTTCAACAGCCTCGCTCCAGATTGACTCTTTGGTTGCTTTGATACTTGCGGTCAGAATCCCAAATATGGAACTTAACTCATTCGCCCCATAACTGCTCCAGCCTTGATGAGCTCCATTTGATTTGAGCTGAATGCTGTGGGTGACGTCATACTCCCTTAGTTCACGTCTTTATACAGTCTATTTACTTTATTTTACCAGTGCTACTGCTGCTTAGATTCATGTTATTTTTATGCTTTTTTATGTGGTGAGATGAATGAGCTGAATCTCTACCTCAGTGAACAATAAAGATATTCTGTTCTATTCTTAAAGGCGCTGTACCTGATTTAGTTATTCCTCACTTACTTATGCATTCTGAACATCCTAATGATTCACTGTTGTGAATTTATAAGAGTTTTTTTTACAACTTTCAGAGGCCAGAGTTTTGCCATCACAGTAATGACAACAACTAGCAACCACTTGTTCTCAGACAATAAAGCACTTTATATTTAGATGCAGACAGTACACAGCAGATTTATTTGACCTAATGAGCTGTTTATACAATAATGGTATTGGGACAAGACAAATTTTGCTCAAAAACGGGTACAGGTCCTTTCAAATGTATTAATGTTACAATATGTGTGCATCTACATATGTTTAAGAAATATGTATTATTAAGAAATGATCGATAGTCATAACATTGTATTGATTGGTTCCCATTTTCAGATGTCCTTATAGTCTTGGCCTGCAGTTAGTTTGAGCCTGGTGCTACAGGAGTGCATACTGCAGAGCTGTGACAGAGGCACTCAGGCGAGCCAAAGTTATGCATCCAGTTTAAATGAAATATGACAAGTAATGAAGTCAAGCCAAATGTCTAGTCAAATGAAGCCATCCATTCTGTCATTTTAGCATTTTTTTCAGTTCATGCGCACAATATTTCTTAATTCACAATTGCTAAGTAGTTAACAGACGCAGACAAGATAAAAAGTTTGCTCTGTAAATCCTTGTCACCATGATTGGTTTTCAGTGACAGGACGAGGAGGGGGGGAAACGTCAGAGTCTTCAGCGCGCCAAAAAACACAAATAAAAGTAATTAAACTCAGCAACATCATCAATCTCCCAAACAGTCGTGTGGCAGTTTGGGCTCCGCTCAGAATTAACACTGGCCAAGATCCAAAGGAAGATGTTCAGTGTACGCAGCTGCAATCAAGAGCTTTCTGTGCCAATCATAACATAAAATAATAACACAGTATTTGGGGTACAAAAAGTGTCCAAAATAACATCATATTTAATAGTTTGGACACTTTAGTCATTCTTTCATTTGGACTGAATAAGGCTCTCATATTAGTTCTAGTTTGGTCTTTGTGTAGATTTGGTTTGGGCCTGTTCTAGTCATATGTAAGTCTTACTCTAGACCAGGTTAAGTTTAACCTGGCTCATGCCAGATTGATATGTGTAGCACCCTGAATTCATTTTACATTATCAATCTGGGATGGCTCTTGCTGAACAGCAATCAGAAAATGTTATGATGATTATTTGAAAGTGATGGGTCAAAGTATCACAACAGCGGAAAAGATGGAAAAACTTTTGTTACCTACAGTTGAGGGAAAAGCACAAACATCTTCTCTGTCCACAAATGAACAAAACCAGCTTCTGCACATCTTTCACAAAAAAAAAAATATATATATATAGTCTGTATGGATGCTAAAATAGGCTGCAGTACATCTGTTGGTGTTGCCAAGTTTGTTTTGGTTCACTTGGGCTCCTGCACAAACCTCAAAGCTGCTCTGTGATTGGTCTGTCCTCCCAACTTACTCTACTATTCTCGAGAGTTTGTGAACTCACAAATATTGCGAGAATCCATTTTTTGCTGTGCAAGGTTAGGCTAAGTTCATAATTGCATGAGAACGTTGCCTGTAAAACAGTCACCTACAGATTGTACTTGTGCATCACATTAAGCCATTAAAGTAAATAGTTGTTTTAGTGGGGCAAAAGTGCTTAGAGTGGAAGAGGAAAGTTGTCAGTTCACTACTAGCACTGGCTGGTGTATACTGCCACTGTGTCCTTAAGCGTGAGTTCCACCTTTTCTGTGTGTTTTTAGGAGAGTGGTGTCGGTCAGAGAGGCCATAATAGGCCCAGAATGACAGCTACAAATTTTATACTGGTATAGGCCATAGTGGCTATAGTCACACTTCACAGTAAGAAGTCTAATGTTTTAAATGTAGAGTCTTTTCCAGATAGGTTTCCCCAGCAACACTGAAGGACAGGTCAAACGCAGAGGACACATTTCTCTACAGGGACAATAAAGCATACTTTAAAGCACCATGTGTAATTACATTGGTTGACCTGGCCTGTATGTTGTATTCTTACATAACATCAGTAGATGGATCTACGTTATTGCTGTCTGATAGTGTGCCAGCTTTGGCCTGACAGAGACCACAGAGCACAGGTGAGTCTGAGCAAAGGCAGGTGAGGGGAGGGGGAGGGGCAACAGGTTTCACATCTGCCATCGACTGGTAAAAATTAAATAAATAAATAAAGTTTCTGCCAGCTTCTTCTCCTCATCAAAAAGAAAACTTTGTTTTTGTCTATTTGTTGTATTTGTCAAAACCCACAAATTGCAAGCACTTAAATTTTGGGCAATGAGTCCAAAAAAATTTTATCAAAATGTATCTTGAGTGCAGCGTGAGTAATATTCTTCACTAAGGTTTTGATTAAAAATTGTAAACTTGATAACATTCTTATAAAACCAAATCAAATGAACTTATAAATACTGCACAGGGAGTATGATGATAAACCTTGTACCCTGCCACAGAGAAACATGACTGTAGACACCAGCAGAGACATGGCTCACTGCAGCGAAGGCACTTTATGATCAAATTATTGTGCAGCGTTTGATTAGATGAGAGGCGCACATATCAGTCTGGTATAAAGGGATCAGGCGGAGATCAGGGGACGTATGCGCCGCTCCCGTCCTGAATATTGATGTTTAAGTGCATTAAGAGATGTTCGCAGTGTAATCCAATCGATTAAGCATTTTCATTTGCCCCAGTGCAATACATCACACAGGCATACACATGAGGGAAACACATCAACATGGACCTGTGATCTGAGGAAGGTTTATCTGGTTCTAGTTAATCTAGAAATAAATTATGTTTACAAACATTTCAAAGCTCTCTATGCACGTATGTATTCATTTGAAGGCCCTGTGCCAATTTTTTATTTTTATTCTTTTCATGTATTTGATCAAAATTTTCCTTTCCCCCAGTACAGATATTATGTATAAGCAGCTCTCGAGGGTAAAATAATTCCACTGCATGCTGTTTGCATCTAAGTAGAAAGTATTTTATATTCTGATCATCGGAAAGTGCATCTTAGCATGCTAGTTGTTCTTAGCTTTACTGTCATGGCAAAACTCTTTTCTGGTCTCTGAGAGCCTGAAAAGCCTCATTAACTGATCAGGACGCTCAGAATGCATAAGGTAAGTGAGGAATAACTGTGAATCACAGTGAACTAGTTCTGTTTTTCACCTTTTGGAGACAGTCTCTCTCACATCTGGCAAAATGACTACCGATGACAGTTAGCTCACATTAGCTCACTTTGCATTAAAGTGGGGCTGTCAGAAGCAGAGACCCATTTCCACATGATGATACAGAATCTTGGTCAATACCTAGCTGGTTGTCTGGTGAGCCAAGACTACACACTTTTTCTATGTTGTAGCCGCATGAATCGCAGAGTTCTGATAGGAGTGATTGACAGACAGGTTAGCCAGTCTGTGGGCACATGGTCTGTGGGTATAGAAAATAAAGAAAAGAAATAACACAGTTCATTCACACTGCCACTACTTTGGTTGACGTAAAAGAGCGTTAGCTCTGAGAGCGATGCACTTGGGCCAGTGTGAACTCAACGTTCTGACTTGCATTAAACAGCTGCTTCGAGAGCGCTTGAAACAAGTGGTCACGGAGTGTCTGCACTCACACTCTGGAGCGGGGCAAGGGTGGTGTGAACGCAGTCAACCTCAGGCCAAAGTGCACCCTCCACAGGGCAACTAAGTCCTCACTGTGTATAAAGCCACAGGTGAAAGAAAATAAAAGTGGTATGGCATCAGGGTGTGCGTATTCTTGGGGTTTTGTCCACTTGAAGCACATTGTCATGGACATACGTTCAGTAGTCTGCTGATGGCTTCTCAGGTGGCTCACACGGTGTATGTGAACAAGAAGAGAAGTAAACAGAACTAAATCTAGTCTACAGTCATGTTTCTCTGTGGGGTTGGTAACGTGTGAAAACGACACCAGAAGCATCTTTTCAATGAATTTTACAATCAGTGAGCAAAATACAAAACACAATACAAATACAATTTAGGGTAAGAGAACTGTGATTTAATTTGTAAGTGATAGATGACCAATGAGCTTGTTTGCTTCCAATGTGTCACTGACATAAACAATTGCAAGACTTCTCTTGAGTTTGGCCTAAGATGCAGGGAGGGAGGGGTTACCAAACTGAGATCTTATGTATTTGAAAATACATAGAGAAACAGTCTGGATTCCAGGCTATGTAACCAGGATGGCTACTGTCCATGTTGTGGGTTGATAGAAAGATGGCACAACAAGAGTGACAATCAGCTGTGTTTGAAATAATACTTTTAAAGTGTAGTTAGAATATTAAAAACCTTCATTATTGTGTATTTTTATTCTGATTCTTATTATTATTCATAATTCAGTGCACTATATTCTCAACACTTAAAGTTGCATTACATTATAATATAAAAACAAGACAAAGGATTAAATAACTTGCATTTGCATTTATTTATTACTGATTATAGAAAGACAAATTGCACTCATTGCAAGAACTGTGTTTTCCATTTTTCTTACTAATACCTTCAGTTCAAAGCCTATATTCTAGGGCTGAACTATTTTGGAAATATCAAATTGCTATTTTTCTGACAACCATTGAGATTAGATTTGTGATTAGTTTTAATAAAAGGATTCAGTTTAACATGTTACATTTTAAACATGCCCAGAATAATTGACAAAAAGCCAGAAATATGAACTTTTCTGTATGTACTTTCAGGGTTACTCTGAAACACTACCAACAGTCAGCCATCATACCACCTTGCTCCTATTTGTGAAATAAAATAGCATTATGCCAACTCAAGAAATAAATCCACACATGACCTAAGACATTTTGCTTGTGTTAAGTCAGTTCTGATCATGATAATTACTATAATGACTTGTCTTTCAATTTATGAAAGCTGGAACAATATATTTTAGGGCTCAATATTTTCTGTGTGCATTTTTATTGCAGTAGTGGGGAGGTACCTGCTTTTTTATGTAATGTGGTAAGATTTACACGATAGAGGGTAGAATAAGTCACTTCTATGGCTCATTATTGCTTCATTTTGCTCTTTAATTGCTTTAGTGCTGGCTTTTTAATGATACTGTCTATTAAAAAAAAAAAAAAAAAGGTTTACTGAGATTATCCTGCTTTATTTTTATTATACCAGTGGCAAAAGTAGTTTCAATATTATCGTTTACCGTGATATTCCTCTGTAGCAATATATCGCAACTCCAATATGTGTTATCATGAGGCCTATCCATGGACATACAACATTATTATGGACCATCTCGTCTCTCTGATTATATAAACCTGGTGAAAAGTGAATGTTCCTATGACAAATGTGACCGGTGGATGTCACTCGGGTTAATGAAAAGACGCTCCAGCTCCGAATGACGACGATTGATCTGCTGAAAGACATGTGAGTCATATTTTATGCCGCAGTGTCACATGATTTCGGTCCACCATTTTAAGATTTATGGAATGTCCTTCAGTATCTCATACCATTTAAAAGCATATCTGGAATCTCAGAACGTGCCGTATTAAAGGGTAACAATAGCTATTTTTACACAAGTTTAAGAAAATCCTCATCTTGGGCAGTTTTACATTTAAAAATCAACATTGGTCCAACTGGTCATACTATAGTGAAGCTTTTCATTATTGTTTTAGACGAGTCTTCTCCAGTGTAATCAAGCATGGGGCCCCAAATTTGGAATAAAAAAAGAAAAAAAAGGTTGATATTTCCTTTTAAATAAATAAGTTCATCTTTCCATTGGGAACAGTTGCAGAGCATTACTAAACCAATCAGAAATTAGTGGCCAGGTATCATCCAATCAGTGCTGTACAACTATTAACCTTGCACAGTATTATGTGTGTGTATTATCTTAGTTTAGGGTGATTTTAACTTTATAAATCAAGCTTTGCCCAATGTCAGAACATAAATCCCCCCCAGACTTGTATCAGTGATAAAAAAGTATGTTACAACATGACAGGAATATGTATCTATATGTGTGTATATGTGTGTGTATGTGTGTGTATATGTGTGCATGCATGTATACGCAACTTAAGTCAGTAATTTTCTTCTTACTTTTTCTTACAGTATATTTTTTCCAGCACTTCTGATCTACAGTATATGTAAAAGTGCTGCAGTAAAAAAGTACTCCAGGTGACTTTTTTCCTTTTTCATAACATTATATAAACTCTACACTGAGACTTTTTGTGGAGAAAAAAAAAAAAAAGCATAAAATGAATGGTTGCGTCTCACTGAATCCTCTGAACCCTCTAAAAGCAAAAGTAAAAAGTATGATTGTACACTTGCATTATTATTTTTTGGGATGGCAGAATACTTCCTCCCTTTGTCTTCTAAAAGTTTCTGTATCTGCTGGTTATGAAACACCTGTTATTTGCACAAACATTTATTCAGATAAGTTGTTTGATTGTTTTAATTACATATTCTAACGTTGTTTTTTTTTCTCAAATACAAGTACAAGTGCAAGTACAAACATAGACATTCACTTATTTACTTTGGGTATCAGGTATTTGTCAGTTTATTCTATTAAGACAGGAACGTTCATTTGTTTTTGGCATGTGTCAATATTATTAGATGTTATGTAAGTCAAAAATACAATAATTAATGTAATCCAGTGTCCAATGTTCATCCAGAAATGGTTTATAATATCAAACGTATGTTACTTAGGCCTACATACATATGCACTCATTACACAAAATTAGGTATATGTATTTTCTTTTCTTGTAAATTGGACAATCTGCGTGATGTTATAAAATGTGCATAAAATCAGCTTAAAATACATGTAATTACCTTTGAAACCTACAGGTGTAACCCTAATATGACTTTGCTGTAGTGTAATGATCTGATATTGTGTGTTTAGTTCAGAGTTGACACCTTTTGTTGTTCTTATAACTGTTTGTGTTGTTGTTCTTAATATAAATACTTTATGTAACGCTTGGTTGCTATGCCGACAAGTTGATATGAAGGTTATATTGGTCTTTTACTGTTGTTTTGCTCTTGTTTTGAAGTGAGTTACGGCCTACAGTAGCTCTTGTGTTCAGAAAATAAACCAGAAGAAATAATACCACATTACTATACTACTCTAACATCCACTCTATATATTAGTATTTGAGTGCTGTAACAAAGGGATCAGCTTCCTTTCTGTAGTTTAGGGGCCTCATCTTCATCAAACTCTAGCTGACAAAAGCGTTCCACTACCACCTTCTCTGTGTGACAGCTTGTATCTGCTACACCCTTCACTGGTGTTCAGAGAGCACCCCAGGGTTCCTCTTCTCTCCTCCCTCCTCCCAATCCCCACCTTATTTTTCTAAAGTAATTACCACATGACGAACTCCACCACAACCAGATCGGACAGATATGCTAAAAATAGCTGACAGGGATTTTGACATAATATTCACATTGTCTCATGCTGAAAGAAGGTTATAATGAATCCCAATGAGGCCCACGTGGATAATTATCTCCGTGTCATTCAGATGTGCGGGATAAGACATTTGTTTGGCTAATACTGCTGCCGATTGTCAAGACGGAGTGACTTTTGGACAACCTTGGCTCCGGAGTTTACGATGACTTTGTCTGCAGTGAAAATGCAGAGCTGCAAAGATATCCTTGAATGATAATCAACTGTCTAGTCCAGTGGTTTGTGCGTATAGCTGTAGCTGGCCTTTATTTGCAGCATGAAAGCAAAACGGGTGGTTCAAACAGATGACTTCATAGAGTTTAAGTGAAAGTAAGATCCAAGATGGAGGAAGGGACATTTTTGAAGCTGTCTCATGGCGTCGAGGGACTGCGGAGGAGGAGAAGAAGAAGAAGAATGGCCCAAGAAGCACCTTCATGTGGTTATTTAGCAGAAAAGACGGGCTTTGTTCAGCATACAGATTAACAATGCCCTCGAGTGGAGACACTGCATTGGATTTAGCCAGCCATGTTTAGCCCAAAGTCAAAACACAAATTCCACTGTAAATTGGACTTAAACTGTGAAGTGTGTCTGTAAAAAGGTCAAGAGTGCTCATATCCTAAGGAACCTGATAAGCATATTTATTTTGTTTGATTTTTTCCCCAGATTTAAGTGTCACATATTTTACTGCGACCATCTCCTGCTCCTGACAAGTTTCCCTAACAACTCTGACTTTATTTGTGTAAACAAGTACAAAGTGACAAATCAGGGTGCTGCGTGCTATCTGCATCTAATGATATTTTATTGTCAAATCCTGGAGTAAGAGTTGTAAGCGGCGCTAGACTTTAAGTGAATAAAATGACCTTGCCTCACTTTGCTGTATGAAAAAAGCCAAAACTGTGCACGCATCTAGAAATATATGCATATGAATACTATTTGCAGCTGTAGGCGGGCTGTGCCACTTAGGAGCTCCATTTTATGTCAGCTCTCACTCAATATAAGCGCTTCACTCACGCCGTTTGACCTCTGACCTCACCCGGTTCCGGTCACATTTTTGTTGTTGTCCTCATTTCCAGGTAGTAGAGAAAATCTAGTCCTGTTTGTAAATTCCACTTTTGTATGGCACTAATTGGTATTTCTGAACATTCAGGGTGTCGCGGTGCTACTGCCTGTGTGTGATGTGAGCTCCAGGATGTTTGCAGTGGGCGATGAGGCGATGTGTCACAGGGCGTCTGTCAGAGTAATGCCCTGCTACGGGTCTGAGGCTAAAACGTACTGTAGACCTCAGCTTTTGGCTAATGTAATATAATAACCGTTCTTTACACATCAGGTGCCACAGAGGTCCCACCTGTGATATTGCCTTTTTGATATGATCTTGTCTTTTGTGATCATGAACTGTTCTCCATGTGCAGCAAATCTCAAGAAAGGGACTTGTATGAACTGTGATGATAAACAGGTGAAATGAAGCACAACAGTGAAACTATTAAAAACTATTTCACGCTAACTTGTCTAAAGAATAAATCCTGTCTAACAACTTAAACCTTGCCTGTGTATATTCAACAACAAACTCGCATGCCTCAATTCAAGGTCCTGAGCCTCATTATTGGCAATTATATTTTACAGCTAAAGTTTAAAACAATACTGATAAATAGTGATGTGTCAGAGAGTTTGTCAGAGCTAAAAAGTAGTTTCATTGTGCAGTTTGAAATCCTAATTATTCTCTGATGAGTTTATAGGGGTTTCTCACAGTGGAGTTTTGCCAGCATTGTAATGCTAACAACAACTAGCATGCAAACATCGCACCTGCTTTGCTTCCAGGTTAGCCAAATTTAAAAAAAAAGCTTTATAATTAGATGCAGACAGCACACCGCAGTCTTATTTTGCCCCTAAGACCTGCTTTTACAATATATCTGTAATGAGGCAAAACTAATTTTACTTTATAAATGAAATATATCAGGTACCAGACTTTTAATTTTCAATATTTACTTATTTCCCCGGCAGCATCAATGGGCATGCAACCAGGCAGCTTCTTGTATCTTATTTTGCAGAGAAAGGCTTTTAGTGTTTAGCATACTAATTAACAAGTCCCTAGACGAACTGAACTGAGCCCGCCATGTTTAGTCGTGCACTTTAAGTCCAAGGTTAGAGCTCTCCAAATCCCACTTGCAGGTGTTATGTCCCTACTTTAATTACCCTCTAATGCAAAACCATTTTACCCCATTCACAGCTAATGTAACTGTCTCAGGCATTAGAGCGTTCAGGATCAAAATATAGCTGTTACTTGTCTGGCTGTTTACAAAGGGGATGGCATAGTGTTTGTCCTCTAAACAATGCAATCTTATCAGGAAAGCTACTGGGATTAGATCTGCTTTGTCAGCCATTTGTGCGTCTCCTCGGATACCTATATAATATGCTCTGGAGAGGGACCTCAAACAATAGGCCTGTAAATGATTACTTGATTAGAAAAGACAACGGGGAATACACATTAGTGGCATGAGATTAATTAAACCAGAGCAGAAGCCATGAACTAAGATAAGGTTTTTCCATAAGAGTCTAACTGAAGAGGAAAAATCCCTGTAGAATTGGAATATGTTGGTAATAATGCAATATGGATAAATTCCCTGCTTGTCACATCATGTTACATATAGCAGAAACAAAATCCATATGATCAAAATATAAACTGGATTACAAGTGCAAGTAGCTCCAGTATTTCATTGAGGAAACAGCCAATCGTTAGGTACAGTCTTTAAAAGGGAATTCAAGACAAGTGCCAAGTCCCCAGGGCTAAGAAGGGCTATTACAGTAATGAATGATATGAAGTGTGGATTCTCTTTCATTTCAACAGTCAACAGTTTAAAAGCAACATACTGAGGATTTTTTCTTCAGGAATTCAGTCGTAGGTTAACCTGACTGTGATATAAAATAAGATATAAGTTTACAAACAGTGTTAACAGAATCCGTCTTTTGTGATTGGGCCTGGGTTACCTGTGGTTCAGAGACTGGACAAATCACAGAGCAGCAGTGTAGTTTGGGTGGAAGGTGAAGCGCCCAAACAAAACAAAACAAAACATAGCGACACCAATGGACGTGCTTAAGCTTTTTTTTTAAGGAAAAGTGGACTCTTTTGTTTTAGAAAAACATGCAGAGCAAATTGCTTTGTGTATTTGTGAACAGGAAAGATGTCTGTGCTTTTCTCTCAACTGGATTTAACAAAAGTTTGATTTCTTGGCTTGTTCCTCTGTTGTGACACTTCGTTCAATCGGCTTAAAATAATTGTCTGGACGTTCTGCCTTTTAACGACCATTTTTCTGTGAGAGCTGTTCCAGATTGATGCATTTGTAGAACTCAATTCATAGAGCTAGATGTTTGAGCCCATGTTTAAAATTAAGTTGCTATGCCGTGTCATTCCCCAATTTGAGTAATTTATCGTATCCTTGTCTTTGTTTTCAATATGACATAAGGTTTGATCACATGATTCTTTCGTAGTCCATACAGGTAAGAAATCTTTCCTGAAAATGGCGAGTGTGTGGTGTGAATGTGAGACAATTAATGGTTGAAAAATGTGTATATGAAGACTTTGAATCACGTCTTAAAAATCACAGATGATGTTAGCTGCGTCACTGATTAAATATGTTTACTCTGCTGTGTGGACCAGTGGGACACATGCACCTTTCCACAATCCAGTTTGAGCACAATACAATTCAAATGCCCTATAGTGCACTCAAAACAAACGACTTTCTTACTCTTCCCACACTCTTCTCAGACTATGTGAGGAACAATAAACCACATTCATCTTGCTGGTGCTCAGATCCAGCCTATGCCCTGCTTCTGGGGTGGATCTCTGTCTTCAGTGTTAGGCCCAAGAGCACAAAGGCAGGTCTGATGTGACACATGCAGTCCACGGGGTCACCCACTGTACGCCTTAATTTATCTAATCTGTCATGTTCAGCTTGTTAACAAGCGCAAGTCCACTCTGCCATTGTCAACATGACCGTAATCTAGTCCTCCGAGATGCTCTGGATAAAAAGGGTAAGAATAATGAATAATTTATCAGTGTATATTAATTTCATGGTCTGCTAGTATCACGGAGAGTCCGCAGCAGAGGGTGTTAAGTAACTGTCTCCTTGGTGGACATAGAGTTAGCATATCGACAGTCAGTCGATAAATGGGAGTTTCTTTCGCAAAAAGATTTTGGCCAGTAAAATACAGAAAAACAAAAGCTTTTATTCCATTATAGATGCTTTCATTGCACGAAAAAACATGAAAAAACATGCATCCTTACATAGAACAGGCTTGCCTCTTTACAGAGCTTACTTGTAACTTGGCCTGGTGGAGGGCAAGTCACTTGCTTGTCTCCATGGAGATGTTTTAGCTTTGCCTGAAACGTTCCACAAAATGTCATAAAACTGTAACCTGGCTCATGCCAGATTAATATGTGTGTCACTCTGAATTGAGTTCTATGCATTAAACTGGGATGGCGCTCGCTGAAAATGCTCGGAAAACACGTATCGTCATGACGATTATCTGTTACTGATGTTATATCCAATTGAGAGAAAAGCACAAACTTTTCCTGTCCATAAATGCATTCTTCTGCACATTTTTAACAAACAGAATAATCTGTACTGACACTGAAATATGCTGAAGTAAATCTGCCGACATCACCATATTTGTTTTGCCGTCGCTGGGCGCTTCCGCCTTTGGCCTCTGCACAAACCTTGATGCTTCTCTGTGATTGGTCTGCCCTCTCGATTAACATTACAGCGGGAGTCTCTCAGAATGGATTCTTGTGTTTTTGTGAACTCACATGTATCAAGAGAATCCATCTTGCTGTGCAAGGTTAATAAACCTGTTCCAAAGTTTTGGTTTAAAGGGCCCGTATCACGTGATTTTCTGTTCCAGGCTATAATGCAGTTTCCACATCAAAAACATATCTGGAGTGTTTAACACACAAACCCTGCATATTTAGGCTTCTCTCAAACAGGAAAAAACACTGTTACATCTTGTGATGTCATGTGGTAATGCAGTTTTTTAACTCACTTTCACTAGAATCATTTAGAGAATTTGAGCCCTGGAATTCCCAATCTCTACTGAACTAAAAGCAGCTGCTAACTTGAAAACAACCACTTCATGACATCACAAGATGGAACAGAACATTTTGAGCTTTGGAGATATAGACAGACTAATAAACTAGGATTACATTACATTTAATTCACACATTACATATGAAAATGAAACAAAACACAACTCCAGCTATGTTTTTGATGAGGTAACCACATTATTACCTGGCTTAAAGCTCATAAGAGTCAATTTTGCATAACATGGGACCTTTAGTAGTAGTTCACAGCATACTTGTAATACACATATACAGTATTATACAGTAAAGAGACACCACAGTTTAGGAATTTGAGACTCACTTTAAAGAAAATACAAGTACAATGTTTTAAGCTGCAGTATTTTTGAACTACTTAATTCTTTCATATGGTTGTTAAAGTGCTTGTAAGAGAACAACCTGAAAGGGCAGCTGCTATTTTTGCCCCCACTTGCTCAATCTTTTAAGAATCTGTGCCAAGAATGTGCCTTACAACTCTCCTATGGATTATAATTGTTCAAGTTCCCCTGGGAGGCATTCCTCATCCATAAGATAAACATTAGACTGGTACAATCAAAGATAACAGTAAAAAGATTTAGATGTGGCTCAGTGGGTGGGCAGATAAAACGGGGAAAGAGCTGGTCTGAATTTAATTATGCTCTGCTCACTGTGTGTAGAGGAGTGGAGGAGAGGAGGTAGAACAGAGGAGACACAGCCAGGACTGAGACAAGGAGCAGGCAGATGCTGTATCATCCCAATCCCAAAGGTCAAAATGCAGTCAATGCACCATTTCCTCTGACAAAAGCTCAGGCTTTATGAGAACAAAGTTGGCAATGTAGAATATGACTGGGCTACGTGTTTCTCATTGTTAATATTTATACTGGTGATACCGTTTAAAATGCACACCAAAAAATCTGACCGTAATCTGATTTCTGCAGTTATCCGATAAACACTGGCTATGTTTAAATCTGATTATTATCTAGTTTCTGGATTTTAAAGACTATTCAAATTATGATTTTGCTGTTTACATGCCTTTTTAATAGTCTTATAGCTCCAAAAATCTGATATGAGGCCTGATTATCTGATGCGAGTAATCTGAATTCTTAGCAACTCTGACTTCTTTCCGATTGTTCACATCTGTGTAGGTTTTGACAAGAAAAATGTGCTAAAATGGTAAACTAATGCAGCAAAGATGACATTCAAATCGAAAAAATATCTAAGTTTAAAAAAACATTTAACTTTTTGTGTCATGAAGCCTTTATGTCTCCATGGAGATAGAGTTAAGTTAAGACACAGATTCAGAGGGAAGTGGCCACGTTTACATGCACACCAAAAATCTGACCATGATCTGATTTCCGGAGTTATCAGATTTGATTGTTCACACCTCTGCAAGTTTTAACAAGGAATGCAAACGGGGCAAACTAATGTGACAACAGATGAGTTTACTGTGTACCTGGCATTTTAATAGTCTTACAAATCCAAAAATCAGATTATTATTTAAGATTTAATGAGAAAATGCATTGTGTTTTGTTTTGTCTTCCAATGCAGCACTGATGGATTTAGTTATTCAAGATCATTTCAATTTTGTAGCGATCTGATTTTACTGATATGTACCCACTGTTGCAGGAAGGTAGGACGCAAACAGAAGGAATACAGCGAAAGAAAAATACCAGTTTGTAACATGGAGGGACGACAGGCCGGGCATACATCTTTAGTATGGTCTTTGAGGAGAGCTGCGGGGTTGGAGGTCTACTGTACTGAGGCCTCTGATATCAAATATGAAAAGAAATGGGATCCCAGCCTTTATGTGGAAATTTGACATTAAATAAACACCATTACACAGGGGAAGACAGACCAAATTTCAAGTCAAGAGTTGCTTTGACAGAGCTGAGAACTAAAGTCACAACCAGTTCATACTATTGTGTTGTTGTTGTATCATGGCTCAAATTTGTCGCCGCATTTCCATCCTCAAAAAAACGTAGTTAAAGCAAAAATTAGAACTGAAATTGGACTATGCAAATCCGAAACTTTAACTTTAATGAGACAGGAAGTTGTTGATCGCTTTGACACCTATATCAGCATCAACCTGTGGTGAACCCCCCACAGGGACAGGAACAGGTGAACATGTTGTATACCTCACCCCTTTATAAATGAGTTCCCTTTACTTTTTAATTAAACATATGTAATCAGAATTTGATTAGAAGCACTAACCGCAGCCAGAGTCCCTATTAAAACTGATAAATAAACATGAAGATCCATTTCACGCTGTTAATGTCATTAAAATGGAGTGATTAAGTAAAGATGTGCAAGAAAAACTCCAGCAACATATTAACATGCAGATTTAGTTAACTGACAGTTTAGTCTAATCATAACTACAGTTTAGACAAGCTCTGGCCTTTGTCAACATTACGGTGGCTAAGTGATGGTATTATCTCTATATGTATGTCACATCTAACCAGGAAGTATAATTTTAAACTTTACCAAAATTATATATATGTATGCTAGCCCAATCGAACCGTGTCCAAGAACAGAAAGTAAATGTAAAAAATAGTGAGAGATTTACTTCTGAAACGTCAAAATGGGTCATCGCTGTTGACTTCCATATGTATTGAAGATACTTTATTAATGACCCAAAACAAATAATACAGCACAATGACATAGGTTTTAGTGTTTTTGCCTCACAATAAGAATTTCTCTGATCCAGTTTTCAGGAGTCCCCTCTGATGTTGTGAATCTAAGCAAGTATTTCTTGGCTAAATAAATGTCTATCCTAACTTATGTGCTGCGTTGCCAAATGGTAGGCCAC
The DNA here is from genome assembly GCF_009829125.3 of Periophthalmus magnuspinnatus. Lineage (NCBI taxonomy): Eukaryota > Metazoa > Chordata > Actinopteri > Gobiiformes > Gobiidae > Periophthalmus > Periophthalmus magnuspinnatus. The sequence goes on from NC_047126.1 coordinate 17,998,241, forward strand.
CCACTAAATCAATGCATCTGCACTTTAAATGAGAAACCATATTATGCTAAATCTGCTGTTTCATTAAAAGCCACGATTAATTTTTATCCCCTCACTCTACGGAAATACATTTAATTACAGTTACAGTATGCCATCCAAGCCTGATCGCTATAGCAAGTTCATTTAGCACAGTATAGCCATAAGCTTTTATTGTATAAGTGCTAATATTAAGTTCAGGTCATTAACCCTCAGGCCCACCTTAAAAAAACATACATTTTTCTTATTAAAGTCATTTTACAACACAAGGGCCTACTTAAAAATGTTAAACAAGAGAGAGAATGTATTTCTTGTTTGTTTGTTTTTTATCATGAACCCATGTCCTTACTAGGAATACAAAAACTGAATTCATTTTCATTGTTTTACTCTTTGAAACACCAGCGTGTCAAATATATTACATGCCAAAAAACAGAAATTGGCTGTGTTTCCTTTATAAAGGATGCATAGTGATATTGGTGTGGGCAGGTATTACCAGCTCTTGACAGTCCAAAAATAATGCGGAGGAAGTTTGTTGAACATCTTTTAGTTTTGGTGGTATTTTGAGAAAGGGGAAAACTCAGAGTCTTCTTCTTCAAGCCATTTTAGGACACTTAAAAACTAAAGAAGAGAAAATATATGTTATTATGTTGTTTTTTTTGTTGTTATTCTTTTTATCTTTAACCATAGACTGTATATACAAATGGACATAGCTAACCTGCTACCCACTATGTTCCAAATAGGAGGTGATGATGGGCACGTTTCCGGCTCCATCGACTCTGGCTCCAATTCACTTTACATTGAAATATTGTCACCTTCCTCTCTAACTGCTGCAGTGAGCCTCCTCATTTTGATCTTAGCAGGGAGTGTATTAAGCCACTGTACATGATCCTGGTGTTTTTATTTCACTCATTTGTCTATAAATCAAGATATGAACATTAATAACAGACGAATCAGGCGCCTTGTTTCCCGGAGGTCGCTTGCACTAGTGTTGGCAACAGGTTGACAGCGTTGCTAAGGAAGGAAGGGGCGTTAACTTCAACAGCCTCGCTCTGGATTGGCTCTTTGGGTGCTATGATCCTTGTGGTTGGAACTCACACAACAACGCTCACTCAGTCCACTTCTTTGTACAGTCTTCGTCTCTAACCCATGTCTTTATTATAAATGGAAAAATGCTTCATTTTCATAGTTTTACCCTTCAAAAAAACACATGTGTACAAAAAGAATACAAAAATATGCTGTATTTCCTCTAAAAAGAATGCACAGTGATTTTAGCGTGGGCAGGCATTATCAGTCTCGGACAGCCCAAAAATAATGCAGATTTTAGTTTTGTCGTTATTTATTTAGAAACAACTGCAAAAAATAAAAAATAATAATAAAAAAATCACACTCTTACTCTTGAATCTATTTTAGGTCCTATGGGAAATAAATTGAATTCAGTGCACCCAGATCTCCTTGTGAAATTTGACTTGTAATTTGTTGGATGTGAAATTCAAATGTGCGCTCCTTTTTTACATATTCATGGCTTTGCAAAAGAAAAAAATCTTTCTGATTGAAACCTATAAAAAATAATTTGACACAATTCATAAAATCTAAATAATTTACAAATATAATCATTCTAGCATTTAACAAAATATCAGCTAAAATAAAGACCAAAAGCCCTAAAATGTTACCAAGAGGGCCTGAGGGTTAAGGGTTCATTAAACTAACACATCTCATGTCCTCTTATGAACTGGTTGGTCAGGTTTCATAATTATATCAAAAGGACTATAGAGCTTCAATGGTTCAAGTGATGTGACATATTGTTCATAAAAGGAAAGTTGGAAATGTCAGCGGTCTTATTCATGCACTTCCTCTGGGGGGCAGCGTACTCTATATGAGAAATCAATGTTTTGGAGCTCAGTGACCTTTTGCCTGATCAGAGCGCGACTGTGAATGACAAGTGCATTGATTGTCTCAGTGTCAGCTTTGTTCCTGTGTTACAGGTGAGAGAGGAGTTGTCACAGGGGAATGGAGCCAGCCTGGATCACATATGTAACATATGTAGAAAATCATATATATGTGCCATTCTTATAAAAAGGCTAGGTAGGAATACAAAGAGAAATGAATGTCGTAACTGACAATAAAGAAATGAAAAAGGGTAAAGGAAGGTAAAAAGAAATTGCTTGGATTCTGTACAAGGGCATACATGAAGAGCCGTATCAAGAGGTATTTCAACTGTGTGAGTCAATCTGTGTTTCAGATTTGCTCCTTGCTCTAACAAACTGTCTGATGCACATGTATGAACTTTTGGCCACATGTGCAGCTCTGTTGGATGCCAGGCAAGGTAGGTGGAGCATCCTTCCACCTCCCAAAACCTAGCATAGCAAAGTATCAGACACTTTTTCCAGACCAATAAACTGCTTTCTAATTAGATGCTGAATGTGCACAGTGACGTATAATGTAACATCTCAATTTACTACAAAAGAAAAACTAAAGGACTTTTCACTGTTGTACATATTTGGTTACCTGGGATCCAGAATCCAGACGTCTTCAATACTTTACAAAGATGTGAGTCTGGTCACCAGTGAATCTCCCCAATTTTAAAAAGGGGCATGATTGGTGGATTAGCCAATCAGGGACATGATTCATGTCCATATCTGAAAAATAAAATAAATAAATATCACAGTGGGCTGAAAAACATTGCGGAATCAATGAGCAAAGCAGTAAACTGTTTATCTGAAGTGAGATAAATTTGATTTTATTTGTAAATCATAGGTGACCAATGACCTGACTGCACGATCCGATTGCACGATCATGTTTGATCGCACTTGAGACACAACGGAAGACATGGGGACCAGACTGATATCAAACTGTATAAGAACTACATAGAGATTATCATTTGGGATTTGACAGACAACATATTTTGGGTTGATTGGTGAAACTAGAGGGAACCCACACATGGAAGGAACTTTAGAAATACTTTAGAGGAACTTTAGAAATACAAATTCTTTCCGATGATACATATTCATTGATATGTATTTCACAATATTTAAAAAAAAACTATTTGATACTTGAAAAAGTCTGGAAACTGTATACCACCTTTATTTGAAGCTAAAGGAACTATGTAGCTTGTACAGTTACAAAAAAAACAAAAAAACAATCACTAATGAACCTGGATTGCCAATGGAGGACTCATACAAATTTTTCTCATTCTGAGTATGTGGACAGCACTCACTGAGCTGCAGAAGCTACACTAGCACTGATTTATGATTGGCTGTAGGTGCTGGGGTTAAGGTAGTGACCGTTCAGATCAGACAAGATCGACTGGGTTTAAACCAACTGGATCTCAGCATTGAAACTGGCAACCCAAATGAGAGACTTATGTGAAGCTCATTTTTCTTTTTGTTTGGATAATTGTCTTGAGAAACAAAACGCCAAATTATAACATAAACTACATGCCCAATGTTTGGTTTTTTTGTTGTTTTTTTGTTTTTGTTTTTTGTAATTAAGAATAAATCAGCATTAGAACTGTTAATAGTAAAAAGCTATATGAACGTGTTTAGCTTGTATCTTGGGAAACATGGATAGATACAATTTCTTCACACTAAAATAACACTATTTTATTTTTTCTACCCAATTCAGCTACTCTGTTGGGTTATTTCTACCCAAAAAATGGTCTTAACATTTATAATCTAAACCCTAATGACCACCACAGTACGATTTAAGAAATCTGTATTTAAAAAAACAAAACAAAACATTTTTAAATAAATAATTGCTTTTAAAAATGTCATGCCATTAAAAGCAGCACATTATGAATTAAGCGCCAACCAATCCATTTAAATTCTCCATTTCTATAGTTTATTTATTTGTTTTTTGAAGTGACAAAGCCTGAGCACTGAGTCGTTTTTTCTCAGACTCCTGAGCTTCAGTCTCAGGAGATTCCACTGTGTGAACAAAGAAACGCTCCTGTTTACAGGGCAAATATTTCTGGTGACACTTCTCTTACAAGGACTTCATAATATACAATAATATTTATCATAACTTCTATTTGTGATTCAACAGAAGCTTTAAGGTTGAGTTCTCAGTCCAGAGCTCAGGGCTGTGGACACTGCAGTCTGCTGGAGACTCCACTGTGAGATTGAAGAACAGAGAGAAGTCAAATATACAAATAAAATCTGTCTCCCTCTGTGAAAAATAGAGATTGAGAAATATAAAATCTAACCCAAATGGTGTGGACTTATGTAAGACGCATTCAGAGCCATAATAAAACATCATGTTCGGTAGTTAGTTACTAACAGTAAAGGGCTTGTTTCATTTCATTTTCATTTATCTTTATTTATACAGGGAGAGCCCAATGAGAGCACTCAGACTCTCCTTTTCATGGGCACAAACAAACACCAACAAAACAAATAAGCACATAAGTCAATTGAAAACAGGTGCAGGTGTGAGTATAAATGTTTGTTACCGGATTATTAAATTGCATTTGTGGCACCAAGTATCCAAATTTGCATGTCCTTGAAATATATTACATTTCTGGAAAAAGCCCCTTTTCCCATCTCAGTTCTGGTGCGGTCGGTCCTTAGACTTATACAGTCGCGAGATCTTGTATTAAATGTTCCCTTTTCAAAGTTCAACAAGCAAGTGAGATATTCAGACAGTCTATCAAGTGGTCCCGTATAGATACATTATAGACAGTGCTATTCTCTTCTGACAGCATTGCCAACCTACTTTTCCACAGAGTGTACAGTGATGGGTTTGAAATTCATGAAAGTGTGAAAGAGTGTATCTAAAGGATTTAAAGTAGAGGCTGAAGTCTGCATGTGTATTATATCTCCATAATCAGTACAGAAAGAAAAGTTGCTTGAACAATTTCTTTTCTGTAATTCAATGGGACACACGATTTGCTTCTGTAATAAAATGAAAATGAAACAGTTTTTTTTAAAGGATACATTTTTGTCAAACCAAAACCCAAGATATTTATAGGTGGTGGCTCATTTAGTCATTTAGTGTATAAGGATTTGTAGCACATCACTTAAATGTTGGTAGAAACAATATAACATTAACTGGCACAAAATGATTAAATTGTAGAAAGTTTCAGATAAAATCACAAAGATAAAGCAATAAATTATAAATATGTAGGGAGAAAACCTGAGTAGAAATAAATAACTCCACATTTTTAGGGTGTCAAGTTCCCCAGTTTTCTCCCATGTTATAAAAAGGTTGAATTCAAATGTAAAAAAAAAACTATTTTTTTTCTTGGAGCGGTAGAGGATTTAGTGCCATAGAAACAGCTTCAGAATAATATTAAAGATGCTTTATGGTTGGGTATAGGCCATTACTGTAGATGAGATGAATTAAAGGCACAGTGTAACAGGTGCAGGCCCAGCTCCATCTGCGCCCCTTCCTCTTTCTCTTTCTGCCAGCTGTGAGTTTGCTGATACTCGCCATAGCTCAAACGTTTGGCTAATCATTTACGGGGCCATGATTTATAGGCCCCTTTTGCTAATAAAGACTGAGTAACAAGCTGTCAATGAAAACTCCACTTTATTTATGCGTGCCGTTATAGGAGTATTTCCTCTTCACCACATCCTCTCTGTGTCTCAGGACGAGTACACTTTTCATCACGAATAACTCTGCTCATTTGCTTTGAGATGAGTGAGATTAGATTTAATACAGACTCATAACAGAGGTAGTATGACAAAATGCTGCTGGTTTTATTGTGGTACTTTTAGTTTGGTTCCTGTTGTGTGTTAAGCATGTGTGAATGAAACAAAATAACTCCACGTATGTTTGTTATGAGGAACCAACATTACAATTGAGATCAGAAAACAGCGTCATATGGGCCCTTTTGTGTATGGATGCATGGGGCCTTGCAGTGGAACTGAATTAAGATCAGATATAGATTCTTTGGGAATAAAAGCATGAGTTGGATTGTGTTATGATGTTCTTTTCATGGTATGGTTCATTTGGGAAATTGGGAAAATGGAGGAAAAATACTTTATTATTTGAGCAAAATGTGTCCTGCCTCAGTAGAGATAAATTGTAAATAAGTCAGCTATGTCAGCTGTGTACTGTGCATAGAATTATAACTCATTTTATTGTCTGAGAATCAAGAATTATGTGGTCAGCATGCTATTTGTCATTAATGTTACGGCAAAACTCCGCTCCGGCCTCTGACACTTGTGAAAAGCTCTTATAAAGTCATTGCTGTGAATATGCTTGGAATGTCTGTGTAATCTTTCAGTCGTCCATGTATGATCTATAGAAAAAGATCATACATGCTCCTCTTGATCTGTTCTTCAGTTCTGGTCAGAACTGAAGAACAGATCAAGAGGAGCAACATAACGTCTTCGCTCAAAAAATCTGAAGAATACATACGCTAAGTGAGGAAATACTTTGGACCACTGCAGAATGTTTATGAAGTAGTTGTTTTTCTCATTTTAAGGCAGTAGAAAACAGGTACAGTGCCTTTAACATGTGGTCTTTGTTCAAACATTTTAGGAATTTTATAGTGTGCATCATGCAAATGTTACAATGCTGCAAACGTCTTAGATGGCAAAATCTGCTGGTGAAGGGATGTCAGCAGTATTTGGCTAATTCATGATTTTCATAATTATTCAGTGAAAACAGTAATACGAGAATGGGGATTTTAGAAGCAAAAAAACAATAACATGTGATACCATAACAATACCAATGATCTCTGTGTAATCCTTCAGTCGTCCAGGTCTGATCCATCGCAAAAGATGAAATTTAAATCTGTTAACTGGACAAATCGTTGAAGATGTTTCACTGCTCATCCAAGCCGCTTCTTCAGTTCTGGTCAGATTACTGGTGGACACTGCTTTATATCTATCTGAAGGGAGGAGATAACTACACTGAAACTGTAAACAGCTATTGTCTCCAGTTTCAGCCTTAAACAATGATCATTCCAGAGATCATACAAGAAACATAAGTAATGTTTTATGTGACTGACATAGGTCCATATATAACATAGAGCATCCATGATTCTTTCCTCCGCTTTCAACTTGATTTTGACTGCCTTAAAACTATCGAAAACAGAACTAGTTATACCTCACTTACCCTATGCATTTCAAGCATTCCCAATTCTCTACCTCAATGAGTTTACAAGCACTTTTCACAACCCTTAGTGCTCAAGGTAACGCTAAGAACAACTAGCATGATAACACTTCCTTGCTGGACAATAAACGTTTTCTAATTGGATGCAGACTACACACAGCTGACTCATTTTGACCTCAGGAGCTGCTTAAACAGTTTGCTGAAATACTCAAATTGACCTTGTGTGAGCTCATATTGTCACTATTGATTTGGTAACACTGTACACCTGATTCCTTGATGCAGTCTTTGGTACATTTTGAGGCTGGATAAAAACATATTAGCATTTTGTAATCCTGCTTTAAATTTGATATAAAACAAAAGGTGACATCCTGTTGTGATTCAAACCTGAAAATGTTTTTTTTAGTTGATGTAATTCATCTCAGAAACTTCTTCTTACTTAAATCAGACAGCCATGTGTGCACTACTTTCACTGCTTCTACGGATTCTTGTCACAACCCATATCCCATAACAAATGTCCTCTTCTCCTTTTACTTCCCCCCTCTCTCCCCATCTCTCTGTGTGTGTGTGTGTCTCTCTCTGTCCTTCATAACATGTGTCTTTTAGGGACACTGAATATAACTCTCCTTCAATACCCTGTCCTTTTGTCTGTCTCCTGATCCGTCTGGCACCCCTGTAGTCCACCGGTGTTGTCACAGCTCCTCTCTGAATATCTAAAGAAATCCTCCCATATTTTAGCTGACCAGGCTCGACGTCACTGGTACTGTGAATGTCCGTTTAGCTCTGCAGGTAGTAAGGCGACTCCTGTCTCTTTGAAATGACCTGGACCTAGTTTGAAACTAATTTTGTCTACGCCAGTCTGGTGCTTACTGTCGGAGCTGAGCTGACAGTAATATGGCAAAGAGCATGCGTGTCTAGACTGGGCACAATGACAGCAGGAACTCCTCTTTACTTCAGAAGAGAGAGGCCACTGCAGGTGGAGAGTCACGTTTCAGGGAGTCAGCTGTGGGTATAGAAGAGTGTGGACTAAATAACTATGTGTATTTAACTTGGATAACCTTGACAAGCTCGTAAAGTTCCATCTTAATCAACCTAAACCAGTACTAGATCACTTTGGGATTGTTCCTCATGGCTCACATTGCAACGTCTGTACAATGTCTGTTCTTGACAGTTTCTTCCTTATGGTTCTCGTTGTCTTTTTCCCAGACAATGCAGCTTTGTATAAAGGTCCTATACTACGCAAAATTCTTGTGAGCTTTAAGACATGTTATAATGTTGTTACCTGCACAAAAACATACCTGGAGTTTGAGGGTTTGTTTTTTTTGTTGTTGTTGATCTTTTTTTTGTCATTTGCAGTTACACAAGTTAGAGTTTGATTACATTTTTTCCCCCTTTTTAAAGCCCACATCTCCCACCTGTTTTCCCCAAGATCTCCTTTTGATGGGCATATACAACAAAAATAAGAAAATAAAATAAAACATAAATAAATAAATACACAATAAGGATAAAATATACACATATAGTAATAATATAGTGATAATAATACAATCTAATGATAATAGTAATGATAATAGTAGTAGTAAAAATACAAAATCATGCCTAACAGACAAAGGGATTATTGAAAAAAAGGAGTAAAATAATAAAAATAACCTCGTCTAGGTTTGAATTCCCTCGACACTAATTGCAAATTTTCTCCATCAAAAGACATTAGTGCATTATATTGAAACATGTTTGAGTCACCCTTAATTATTAGTACATCTACATCTTCAAAGCTCAAAATGCTCTATTCAACCCTGTGATGTCATGAAAAGGTAGTCTTTAAGTTAACAGCTGCCTTTTACCTGGAGTTCAATAGAGATCGACAGTTTCAGGGCTGAAATCATCCAAATGATTCTAGTGAAGATGAATGCAGTTTAAAAACATTCTGGAGCACTTCCTGTATTACCACATGACATTGCAAGGTGAAAGGGAGTGTTTTCAGTTTGAGAGAAGAACTCAGAGCAGAAAAGTCAAAGTGATGCATGGGGCCTTGAAGTTGAAACTGAATTAGGATCAGATTTGAACTGCCATGAGGAAAAAGCCTGTCACCGCTCGTACACAACAGTAGATTTAAGTAACTAAACCATCAAGCACCAATCACCAATTCTTTAGTCAGTATTATTATTATTTTATTAATTGAAAAAGATAAATCAGCAATACTAAATGAATATACACTATAAGAATGTTAGATTGGAGCATTTCATTGAGTTGGAACATGATTTGTCTTTGACCCAAGTTTGCCTAATACATTCTTTGTCAATAAAAGCATGAGTTGTGTTGTGTTAGAAGGCGCTTTTCATGGCGTTACATCTTTCACATTTACTTGCATGCAGATTTGGGTAACTATAAACAACACAGTAAAACCTTTCTCTCCTCTCCTCACCCATTATCAGAACTAAGTGGGCATTTTAAAGTGGGATTTATATCAAAACAATGTGCTCCTAATGTGCACTATTTTCTCTTTTATGTGTGAAGTGGCAGACTGCTGCTGCTGGACTTTTGGAATTACACATATCTGAAATCACAGGCAATGAAAGGGCCTGGATACAGAATAAGCCTTTTACAGCATGAATCAAGTCTTGTGGTAACTGTGCCAAGACTGTGTACACATTTCAAGAAAGAACAATTTTCTTTTCTTTCTTTATCTTTATTTATACAGGGGAACCCATTGAGAGGATTTGGGCTCTCTTTTTCATGGACGCCCAGTTCAAAACACAATGTAAATAGAAAAACAAACAAAACAAAGTCCATGTCAAACATTAAAAACAGATGCAGGTGGGTGTATGAAAGTTTGTTAGCAGATTATTAAACTGCAATTGTGAAACCAAAGTATCCAGTTTTGTTTTCCTTGAGGTGTGTTCCATTTTTGTGAAGCAAAACAGCTAAAAGTCCTCTTTCCCATCTCAATATTGGTGTGGCTAGTCCTTAATACGAATCAATAATGTGTCCTACCACAACTATGCAGATGGCACTCAGATCTATGTCTCACTGGCAGCATGTGAATATGGACCAGTGGATTCACAGCATCCAACGGATCAATGTGTGGATGCAAAACAACTTTTTTCAGCAAAAAACTCAGACAAGATTGACATCATTGTCTGTGACCCACAGGAACAATGAGAAAGTGTCAGTAGTCACCTCTAGTCTCTCTCTAAAACCTTCAAATCAGGCTAGAAATTTAGGAGTAATAATGGACACAGTCTTGAACTTTAACAGCCACATCAAATCAATAACATCTGCAGCTTTTCACCATCTAAAAACCTTGCAGAATTTCTGAAATCTGCCGTTTTTAGGCAAAGTCCTTGAAAAACTTGTTTACCAACATCTTATTAACTTTCTCCAAATGAACAACTCTTCTGATGTTTTCCAGTCAGGTTTTAGACCCAATCAGACTGCTCTTATCAAGGTGACAAATGACTTCCACCTGAACACTGACGCAGGCAAAGTCCTGTTAGATCTGAGTGCTGCCTTTGACACTGTGGATCATGGGATCCTCTTACAGAGACTAGAGGACTGGGTGGGCATCTCTGGTATGGCACTAAACTGGTTCAAGTCATTTCTTTGTTGAAATCAGAAACATGTCTCAGATAAAAATGTCCCTGAGCTGTGGAGTGCCCCAGGGGTCAATCCTGGGATCCTTGTTGTTCAATCTTTACATTCTGCTGCTGTTAGGCCAGTTAATACACAGCAATATTCTTACCACAACTATGCAGATGACACTCAGATCTATGTCTCACTGGCAGCAGGTGAATATGGACCAGTGGATTCACTCTGCCACTGCATCCAACAGATCAGTGTGTGGATGCAACACAACTTTCTCCAGCTAAAAACTCAGACAAGACTGAAGTCATCATCTTTGGCCCACAGAAACATAGAGAAAGTGTCAGCAGTCACCTCCAGTCTCTCTCTCTAAAACCTTCAAATCAGGCTAGAAATCTAGGGGTAATAATGGACTCAGACTTGAACTTTAGCAGCCACATCAAATCAATAACATAATTTCAAGATATGTTTTTTATAGGATGTCTGTATAATCTCTCATTTGTCCAGATCTGATCCATAGTTAAATCTGTCAACTGGACAAAAAGTTGTAGGAGTGAAGACGCTTCACTGTTCGTCCAAGCCGCTTCTTCAGTTCTGGTCAGATTACTGGCGAACACTGTCTTATACCTATCTAGGGAGGAGCTAGCTACACTGAACCAAGAAACAGCTATTGTTTACAGTTTCTGTATGCATGTCTACTGAGCTACACTAAGAGTGCCCTGTACCTGACACCTACTTAGCATAATCATTCAGCCTTAATGGGCTTATTGGCTAGCTCTATTGTTCTCTTTGTTTCCTTTGTATGATTTGATTCTGAGGATGCAGTTACATATGGGGGAGAGGTGATGTCTAAGGCCCCCATTTCTGTTCAAGAAAGGATTGTCTTTCCTATCAAAAACTGCTTCTTTAACTCCCCTCTCAAAGCTTTCTAGCTAAGATCTCTATCTCAGTGTCTTCAAAGCAGTGCTTAGTGTCTTTGAGATGGAGATGTGCGGTGGACTGGGGTCCAAAAGAGCTCTCGAGAAGGTGTTGGTACATTCTCTTATGGAGTAGCTGTTTAGTTTCTCCAATGTAACTCTCACTGCAGTCTTCACTACACTGAATGGAGTAGAGCACATTACTTTGTTTATGGCTCGGGGTTCTGTCCTCTGGGTGAACCAGTTTCTGTCTTAAAGTGTTTATAGGTTTGAAATAGACCAGAATTTGGAATATAAAGTTGACCACATTACTTTGTCATTTTTAAAGCTGCCAAGTAAATATCATGTTGTGATCAGCTGTGTTACTGTTATATTTGTCCTAATTTCACACTAGATGTGATTTGTACCTGCACAAATATGATTTCACAGCTAGAAATGTGTCCCTTGTGGAAATGACCTCCAGGTTTTCTGTATTTAAGGAGCCATCGTGTCAAATAATCCACAGATCTGCCTTAAAAGAGGACGTACCATCAGTCGTGTCATCACTCCGGGGGAACATAAACTTGTTAGTGAGAGAATTGCACCTCAATAATGTGCACATGGACAGAGGCACACGATGGAGATTTACATCAGCTCATTCTGCAGAAACAGCCGTGCCACATTATTAAAACCTTTCTTAGGACTAATCCAGGGGTCGTTTGTCAAGTTTAGAGGTGACATACTGACACATATTTTCCTCTTCCTCTTTTTCCATCTTGAAAGCAATGGTATGATAGGATGTAAACAAATGAAATCAAATACCTTTTACTGATAACAATGTTAATGCTGATTTATTCTTAATCACAAAAACATTGGACATGCCATTTATTTAAGTTATAAGGTTTTTTTTTTATCTTGAATGACCAAATTATTCCCTTTCCTGTCCAGTTTTAGAATAGTTTGCTTATTTGAGCCCACTTTATGTTTGATTTTTTTCCCCCATTTTTATTATTTTTTTTGACCCATCAGTAAAGGTGCACTAAGTCACTTTTCCGGTGAGGGTGGCCTTTAAGTGCATATGACAGGTTTTCATTTTCCCCCCTAATTATTACTTTGGTGAGATGTTACCCGTAGTAAGTATTCAGCGTAGTTTTACATCAGTCAAGTGACAGTTTGCAGCAAAAATGTTGAGAAGAAAAGTAAAAAAATACAGGAAGTAAACTGAAATCAGAAATTCAGGGAAAATTTATAAGCAAAGAAGGCTTTTTTGAGACAGTTTAAACCTTCACTTAACAAAATAAAGGTGTTATTTATTTTCCTTGGTCTAATCATACCAATTATGAGATTTAGACATATTTTGACCCTTGATAACACTATGGTTGCTAGGTAACAGTTAAGGAATTACCTGTAAGTATGTCACATCAGCTGCCTGTGTCCAAACAGGAGATAAAACTCTAAACTTTTCCAAAATTTAACAAAAAAACTACAACAAACTTGGCAAGAATTTGAGTAAAATCTTAAATATAATTATGTTAACTATGTTTTAGTAAAATGAGTGGTCTAATGTGTCATATGCACTTGAAATGTTCCATAACTTTAAACTGATCTTTGTTGTGGCGATGCCATTAGACCAAGTTACAGGTCAGATCTTTGGAGAGGCGACCCACTCAAGGTATATGTTTAACAGTAAAAGCAAGACAGATGTTTAATGCCGTACTGTGGAACATTCCAGGCGGAGCAATACGATTTATGTGGATACAAGCAAGTGAGTAAACCCCCACCAGGAAAGTTACGTAATGCACTTTTAAACACGCAGTCAAGGAATCCAAAAATATTTATGCTAAGGATCCACAACATAATTCAACTAATTCAATTTCAATGGATAGTTTACAAATACAGGTTATGATTAGCTAAAACATACCGGCCTTCTTTGCCTTCATTACGTTCAAACAAGATAAAAACATAGGTATATGAATAAATATAAACAAAATAAAATACGTTTTTATTGCCCTGATTTGTCTGGGCGATTATTGCAGATCATAGCATTTCTGGAAAGTGCCGATGATTGGAATAGGAGGCTCTTGCACCCTTCTTGCTCCAGTGCATATTCATTAGAGCGCTCATAGTTTGGTGGGATCATGCTGAGTACTAACAGTGAGGCTCGGATAACTGCAGAGCTGCCCGGGTCTCCCTCCCTCATGCATCCACTAATGAGGTCGAGCCTGATCTCCACTTTTCCTCGTGGTCCAACTGCCCTCTAATAAGCTGCCGTGTTTGTCTATGCTAATCATCTTGCCGCTAATAATCTAATTTAGAGACCTGCTAACGGTTCGCTCTTTGAGATAGGCCGTTACATGTGGCATTGGCTCGTCTTGTTAATATGCAATGTGAATGTGGCACCATGAGCAGCTCTGTACGGGGCGAAGATGTAAGTGTCACAGGTTGTGAGCAGAACTTAAGCTATAATATAGTTAGTAAACAGAGATAATGAGGTTTAAAGCTTTTTTTTAAAGGTGCACTTTCCTGAGTGGGGTCTGTGACTTGTTTTCGAGGAGATGTAATTGCGCTGCCAGGCATGTTCCACCTTGCATGTATTAATTTAACAGGTGATGTTTTCTCCACCAGAAAACTTACATAGTGCACCTTTAACTAAATGAGATTATATACTTCCTCTTAATATAGTCTAATGTATTTTTTAATTTTATAATATACATTTTTGCTATGTGTAGATGAAGTCCAAATAGTAAAACATACTAGAGCGAGCTGTAGCCTGTTTTAGCCCACTCCAACTTCTATTTTTACTTTAAAAAACAAAACAAATTCTTTCTAAGTAAGATGACATCTTTAATGCTGCCAAGTAAATACCATGTTGTGATCAGCTGAAAGTTCATTTCCCAAAAGTCCACTTACAACCACGATTTACAGCCATTTGGGACTGCTCTAAACCACTTTATCTAAAAAAAAAAAAGCTACATATAATTTAATAGGCCTTTTTGTCACAGAATGTACAGTACAATATTTTGGTCAGCAATTACATTTGTGTTACTGTTACATTTGTCCAATTTCACACTAGATGTGATTTGTACCTGCACAAATATGATTTCACAGCTAGAAATGTGTCCCTTGTGGAAATGACCTTCAGGTTTTCTGCATTTAAGGAGCCGTCGTGTCAAATGATCCACAGATCTGCCTTAAAAGAGGACGTACCATCAGTCGTGTCATCACTCCGGGGGAACATAAACTTGTTAGTGAGAGAATTGCACCTCAATAATGTGCACATGGACAGAGGCACACGATGGTGATTTACATCAGCTCATTCTGCAGAAACAGCCGTGCCACATTATTAAAACCTTTCTTAGGACTAATCCAGTCCTTTAAAGGTGATATACTGACACATTGTTTTCCTCATCCTCTTTGTCTATCTTTAAAGCAACGATATGATAGGACGGAAACACTCAAACACTCAAATACCTTTTACTGATAACAATTTTAATGCTGATTTATTCTTAATCACAAAATCATTGCATATGCCATTAATTTATGTTATAAATGATGTTTTGGTTTTCAAGACGATTATTGAATCAGAAAGCAGAATGAGTACAAAATACAGGAAGTTGAGGTGAATTTTAAAACAGAATGTCATCAATACTGAAAACTCCATCAAAAATTCAGGCATAATTTACAAGCAAGGAAGGCTTTTTTTTTTAACAGTTTAAATCTTAATTTAACAAAAAAAGGGTGCTGTTTACTTATGTGATCTAGACGAGTTTTGGCCCTTGTAAACATTATGGTTGCAGTTATGTTATTACCTCTAAATATGTCACATCTGCTGCCCGTGTCCATCCATGACATACATTTCTAAACTTCACCAAAATTAAAATAAAATAAAAAATAAATAAATAAAAATACAAATTAAAAACATTAAAATTACAATAAACTTGGCAAGAATTTTATTAAAATGAGAACTCTAACCTGTCATATGAGCTTTAAATGATTCATAACTTTAAACTGTTGTGGTGACCAAGTTACTGGTCAGATCTTTGGAGAGGTGACTGATTTATTCTTAATCACAAAAACTGGACATGACATTTATTCATGTTATAACTGATGTTTTGGTTCTCAAGACAATCATCCAATCAGAAAACAGAATGAGCCTCACATGCCTGTTGTCAGTTTCAATGCTGAAATCCAGTTGGTTTAAACCTAAAAGCACTCACTTTGATCTGAATCTTCACTATCTAAACCCCAGCGCCTGCAGCCAATCAGTAACCCTTTTGAAGTACCAATAAGAGTGCAGGATACAGTTCCTTTGAAGCTGCCATTTGAAATTAGACTGGCCGACCCAGCTCTGTTGTTTTCTCACATAACACCACTAGATGCTATCTACGTTACTGCAGTCTGACTTTGTGCCAGGTTTGGGCTGACAGAAGAAGACCAGAGAGCACAGGTCAGGCTGAACAACGGCCAGGTGAGGGGACAGGGCAACAGGTTTCACATCTGCAATAAGTGGGTAAAAAAAAAAAAAGAAATAGACTTACAGATGGTAACTTTAAGGGTGAACTATCTAACTTCCCTGCAGGAGAGTCTGAGTCCTTAAATGTATTCTTAAAATGCATCTATAGATCCAATATATTGTTTTCACTACTCACTACTACTAAATACTTTAAAAATGAGTGTACTTACTGTATTGTTACCCACATCTGACTTGTAGCTTGGCCTCATGGCATCACAACAAAGTCAGCTTAAAGTTATGGAATATTTAAAGTGCATGTGACTACTCATTTCTCTAAAGCATAGTTAACATAATTATATTTAAAATTGTATTAAAATTCATGCCACGTTTGTTGTAATTTCGACACGGACAGCAGATGTGACATACGCAGCAGTTATTCCATACCTGTTACCTAGCAACCATAATGTTGGTTTAACTGTGAAAAATTCCAGGAAAAGCAATAACATCACCATCAGGACAAGCAAGAGGCAGACCCTCCATCATAAAAGTTACACAGTGCACCTTTAGCCACGCCAATAGCACGTGGAAACACAATAAACGTGCAAATTAAATAATAAAAAAGGCCATTCTTCTAAAAGCTCATAAAGGAAACACATTTACAGTCATTTACAGGGATCTATCTGAGCATTTATCTGAGCTCTCTGTTCTCACGTGTTTATTCTGGTTGTCCCGGAGACATGTGGGTCTTACAGCTGACCCGGAAAGGGCCACTTTAATTTTAATATCACTGATTTATTTCACTTTTTTGATTAATTTTTGATTTAATATGCATGGGCATCTTTGCATTTTTAATTTATGGCTAATCCTGTAAAATGGTCATTGTTGGGTTGACCTTGGCGTCGCACGGAGGAGCTGGGATGAATAGAAAGTAATCACCCAGAGTTCACCTCGTGCGGACCGCTTGATATGAGGCTACGCACAAGGATACTGCAGACTTTATATTGTCTTAAAGGGACAGTTCGATGTTGTGTAAAATGTGAGTTTCTACCACTGACTTCTGGAAAAAAAAATTAATTGACTCTGCGTTGGAAGAGAATAGAAATACAACTGTAACTACCATTTCAAATTGTCCCGAGAACAACTGTATATACATTTGCAAAGATAAAGGATGCAATTATACTTATCTTTCTCCATGGAAACAATAACCTTGCTCATAGTAAGAATGCATGTTTTTCAAGGTGTTTTAAGGCAACAAAAACATGTGCAACTGAATAGATTCATATATTTAATGGCATATAGTTACACAATGTAGGAAAAGTGAGAACATTTCCATAATCCAAAGTTACATAGTGCAACTTTAAGAATGCATTAGGAAAGTGAGAAAATTTTGTCATTAACAGTTTAAACGGCCCTACTACGCTGTTATAATGTTTCCTCATCGCAAATATACCTGGAGTTGTGCATATTTAGGCTGAGTTCACTCTGTTCCACCTTGTGATGTCAGGTGGTGATACAGGAAATGCGTCATTGTGTTTTGAAACTCCAGACACCTTCACTGGAATCATTTCGATCGTTTCAGCTTTGGAACTGCCAATCTCTAAAGAACTAAAGATAAAAAATAGCTGTGAACTTGGAAACTCCCGCTTCATGACTTCGCAAGGTGGAACAGAGCATTTAGACCTTTGGAGATGTAGATGGACTAATAATAAAGGATTACAACAAAACACAACTCAAGGTAAGTTTTGAGGAGCTAATAACATTATAACATGGCCCTATATTTTGCAAAACTGGGTCTTGTGAGCTTTTAGCCATGTTACAACGTTATAACCTCATCAAAAACACACCCAAATTTATGTTTTGTTTCATTCACACATGTTTTAGCAAATCCACATCTCCAAAGCTCAAAATTCCCCCTTTTGACGTCATGAAGCGGTAGTTTTGAAGTTAACAGTTACCTTTTATCTTTTGTTCAGTAAGATTGGCAATTCCAGGGCTGAAATTATCCAAATGATTCTAGTGAAGGTGAATGGAGTTCAAAACACAATGACGCATTTCCTGTATCACCACCTGACATCACAAGGTGGAACAGAGTGAACTCAGCCTAAATATGCACAACTCCAGGTATATTTGCGATGAGGAAACATTATAACAGCGTAGTATGGGCCGTTTAAACTGTTAATGACAAAATTTTCTCACTTTCCTAATGCATTCTTAAAGTTGCACTATGTAACTTTGGATTATGGAAATGTTCTCACTTTTCCTACATTGTGTAACTATATGCCATTAAATATATGAATCTATTCAGTTGCACATGTTTTTGTTGCCTTAAAACACCTTGAAAAACATGCATTCTTACTATGAGCAAGGTTATTGTTTCCATGGAGAAAGATAAGTATAAATTGCATCCTTTATCTTTGCAAATGTATATACAGTTGTTCTCGGGACAATTTGAAATGGTAGTTACAGTTGTATTTCTATTCTCTTCCAACGCAGAGTCAATTAATTTTTTTTTCCAGAAGTCAGTGGTAGAAACTCACATTTTACACAACATCGAACTGTCCCTTTAAGACAATATAAAGTCTGCAGTATCCTTGTGCGTAGCCTCATATCAAGCGGTCCGCACGAGGTGAACTCTGGGTGATTACTTTCTATTCATCCCAGCTCCTCCGTGCGACGCCAAGGTCAACCCAACAATGACCATTTTACAGGATTAGCCATAAATTAAAAATGCAAAGATGCCCATGCATATTAAATCAAAAATTAATCAAAAAAGTGAAATAAATCAGTGATATTAAAATTAAAGTGGCCCTTTCCGGGTCAGCTGTAAGGCCCACATGTCTCCGGGACAACCAGAATAAACACGTGAGAACAGAGAGCTCAGATAAATGCTCAGATAGATCCCTGTAAATGACTGTAAATGTGTTTCCTTTATGAGCTTTTAGAAGAATGGCCTTTTTTATTATTTCATTTGCACGTTTATTGTGTTTCCACGTGCTATTGGGGTGGCTAAAGGTGCACTGTGTAACTTTTATGATGGAGGGTCTGCCTCTTGCTTGTCCTGATGGTGATGTTATTGCTTTTCCTGGAATTTTCACAGTTAAACCAACATTATGGTTGCTAGGTAACAGGTATGGAATAACCGCTGCGTATGTCACATCTGCTGTCCGTGTCGAAATTACAACAAACGTGGCATGAATTTTAATACAATTTTAAATATAATTATGTTAACTATGCTTTAGAGAAATGAGTAGTCACATGCACTTTAAATATTCCATACGTTTAAGCTGACTTTGTTGTGATGCCATGAGGCCAAGCTACAAGTCAGATGTGGGTAACAATACAGTAAGTACACTCATTTTTAAAGTATTTAGTAGTAGTAGTGAGTAGTGAAAACAATATATTGGATCTATAGATGCATTTTAAGAATACATTTAAGGACTCAGACTCTCCTGCAGGAAGTTAGATAGTTCACCCTTAAAGTTACCATCTGTAAGTCTATTTCTTTTTTTTTTTTACCCACTTATTGCAGATGTGAAACCTGTTGCCCTGTCCCCTCACCTGGCCGTTGTTCAGCCTGACCTGTGCTCTCTGGTCTTCTTCTGTCAGCCCAAAGCTGCACAAAGTCAGACTGCAGTAACGTAGATAGCATCTAGTGGTGTTATGTGAGAATACAACAGAGCTGGGTCGGCCAGTCTAATTTCAAATGGCAGCTTCAAAGGAACTGTATCCTGCACTCTTATTGGTACTTCAAAAGGGTTACTGATTGGCTGCAGGCGCTGGGGTTTAGATAGTGAAGATTCAGATCAAAGTGAGTGCTTTTAGGTTTAAACCAACTGGATTTCAGCATTGAAACTGACAACAGGCATGTGAGGCTCATTGTGTTTTCTGATTGGATGATTGTCTTGAGAACCAAAACATCAGTTATAACATGAATAAATGTCATGTCCAGTTTTTGTGATTAAGAATAAATCAGTCACCTCTCCAAAGATCTGACCAGTAACTTGGTCACCACAACAGTTTAAAGTTATGAATCATTTAAAGCTCATATGACAGGTTAGAGTTCTCATTTTAATAAAATTCTTGCCAAGTTTATTGTAATTTTAATGTTTTTAATTTGTATTTTTATTTATTTTTTTTATTTTATTTTAATTTTGGTGAAGTTTAGACATTTTTGTCATGGATGGACACGGGCAGCAGATGTGACATATTTAGAGGTAATAACATAACTGCAACCATAATGTTTACAAGGGCCAAAACTCGTCTAGATCACATAAGTAAACAGCACCCTTTTTTTGTTAAATTAAGATTTAAACTGTTAAAAAAAAAAAGCCTTCCTTGCTTGTAAATTATGCCTGAATTTTTGATGGAGTTTACAGTATTGATGACATTCTGTTTTAATATTCACCTCAACTTCCTGTATTTTGTACTCATTCTGCTTTCTGATTCAATAATCGTCTTGAAAACCAAAACATCATTTATAACATAAAGAAATAGCATATGCAATGATTTTGTGATTAAGAATAAATCAGCATTAAAATTGTTATCAGTAAAAGGTATTTGAGTGTTTGAGTGTTTACGTCCTATCATATCGTTGCTTTAAAGATAGACAAAGAGGATGAGGAAAACAATGTGTCAGTATATCACCTTTAAAGGACTGGATTAGTCCTAAGAAAGGTTTTAATAATGTGGCACGGCTGTTTCTGCAGAATGAGCTGATGTAAATCACCATCGTGTGCCTCTGTCCATGTGCACATTATTGAGGTGCAATTCTCTCACTAACAAGTTTATGTTCCCCCGGAGTGATGACACGACTGATGGTACGTCCTCTTTTAAGGCAGATCTGTGGATCATTTGACACGACGGCTCCTTAAATGCAGAAAACCTGAAGGTCATTTTCACAAGGGACACATTTCTAGCTGTGAAATCATATTTGTGCAGGTACAAATCACATCTAGTGTGAAATTGGACAAATGTAACCGTAACACAAATGTAATTGCTGACCAAAATATTGTACTGTACATTCTGTGACAAAAAGGCCTATTAAATTATATGTAGCTTTTTTTTTTTTAGATAAAGTGGTTTAGAGCAGTCCCAAATGGCTATAAATCGTGGTTGTAAGTGGACTTTTGGGAAATGAACTTTCAGCTGATCACAACATGGTATTTACTTGGCAGCTTTAAAGATGTCATCTTACTTAGAAAGAATTTGTTTTGTTTTTTAAAGTAAAAATAGAAGTTGGAGTGGCCTAAAACAGGCTACAGCTCGCTCTAGTATGTTTTACCATTTGGACTTCATCTACACATAGCAAAAATGTATATTATAAAATTAAAAAATACATTAGACTATATTAAGAGGAAGTATATAATCTCATTTAGTTAAAGGTGCACTATGTAAGTTTTCTGGTGGAGAAAACATCACCTGTTAAATTAATACATGCAAGGTGGAACATGCCTGGCAACGCAATTACATCTCCTCGAAAACAAGTCACAGACCCCACTCAGGAAAGTGCACCTTTAAAAAAAAGCTTTAAACCTCATTATCTCTGTTTACTAACTATATTATAGCTTAAGTTCTGCTCACAACCTGTGACACTTACATCTTCGCCCCGTACAGAGCTGCTCATGGTGCCACATTCACATTGCATATTAACAAGACGAGCCAATGCCACATGTAACGGCCATCTCAAAGAGCGAACCGTTAGCAGGTCTCTAAATTAGATTATTAGCGGCAAGATGATTAGCATAGACAAACACGGCAGCTTATTAGAGGGCAGTTGGACCACGAGGAAAAGTGGAGATCAGGCTCGACCTCATTAGTGGATGCATGAGGGAGGGAGACCCGGGCAGCTCTGCAGTTATCCGAGCCTCACTGTTAGTACTCAGCATGATCCCACCAAACTATGAGCGCTCTAATGAATATGCACTGGAGCAAGAAGGGTGCAAGAGCCTCCTATTCCAATCATCGGCACTTTCCAGAAATGCTATGATCTGCAATAATCGCCCAGACAAATCAGGGCAATAAAAACATATTTTATTTTGTTTATATTTATTCATATACCTATGTTTTTATCTTGTTTGAACGTAATGAAGGCAAAGAAGGCCGGTATGTTTTAGCTAATCATAACCTGTATTTGTAAACTATCCATTGAAATTGAATTAGTTGAATTATGTTGTGGATCCTCAGCATAAATATTTTTGGATTCCTTGACTGCGTGTTTAAAAGTGCATTACGTAACTTTCCTGGTGGGGGTTTACTCACTTGCTTGTATCCACATAAATGGTATTGCTCCGCCTGGAATGTTCCACAGTACGGCATTAAACATCTGTCTTGCTTTTACTGTTAAACATATACCTTGAGTGGGTCGCCTCTCCAAAGATCTGACCTGTAACTTGGTCTAATGGCATCGCCACAACAAAGATCAGTTTAAAGTTATGGAACATTTCAAGTGCATATGACACATTAGACCACTCATTTTACTAAAACATAGTTAACATAATTATATTTAAGATTTTACTCAAATTCTTGCCAAGTTTGTTGTAGTTTTTTGTTAAATTTTGGAAAAGTTTAGAGTTTTATCTCCTGTTTGGACACAGGCAGCTGATGTGACATACTTACAGGTAATTCCTTAACTGTTACCTAGCAACCATAGTGTTATCAAGGGTCAAAATATGTCTAAATCTCATAATTGGTATGATTAGACCAAGGAAAATAAATAACACCTTTATTTTGTTAAGTGAAGGTTTAAACTGTCTCAAAAAAGCCTTCTTTGCTTATAAATTTTCCCTGAATTTCTGATTTCAGTTTACTTCCTGTATTTTTTACTTTTCTTCTCAACATTTTTGCTGCAAACTGTCACTTGACTGATGTAAAACTACGCTGAATACTTACTACGGGTAACATCTCACCAAAGTAATAATTAGGGGGGAAAATGAAAACCTGTCATATGCACTTAAAGGCCACCCTCACCGGAAAAGTGACTTAGTGCACCTTTACTGATGGGTCAAAAAAAAAATAAAAATGGGGGAAAAAATCAAACATAAAGTGGGCTCAAATAAGCAAACTATTCTAAAACTGGACAGGAAAGGGAATAATTTGGTCATTCAAGATAAAAAAAAAACCTTATAACTTAAATAAATGGCATGTCCAATGTTTTTGTGATTAAGAATAAATCAGCATTAACATTGTTATCAGTAAAAGGTATTTGATTTCATTTGTTTACATCCTATCATAC